>NW_019211456.1:48536134-48672920 GCF_002443255.2 Varroa destructor
ATGGTAGGTTTCGAAGTATTGGACTACGCCAGCCAGCCTATGAATTCTTTGATATTTATTCTCTTGCTAAATGGTATTAAATATGTCCACTGTTTTTTGTCCCGAATGTCATTACAGTTTGTTAGCATGAAATAGTTGTAATACAGATGTAGTTTTCTCCACATTTGTTTTGCTACATAAAAGCCCTTAGTTACACACATCACTTTTTTTCACAGCCGTTTGAAGGAGAGTCTAGAAAGAGGCGAAACGCAGGGTTCGACTCTAATCACTCGCGGATTCATTCATCCATTTATATATCACTCTTGTACAATACGTAATTCATGGGATATCTCTATATCAGCGTTATCGGTCTTTTTTTCTTCTGATTTCCTCAACTTATTCTGTAGTTTATGATGACTGATGGGTGTATATATATACACATTCGACATACACATGGATCTCATCGTGATCAACTATGATAGAACTATATATCTAGCGACCGCATATGATAGCATATTTTCATCTCTGTGTGAATGAATTCGTAGCCACCTGTCCGTTACTTTTCAGCGCACAGTTTTTTACGTTTTATTTCACACGTGGTCAATATAGTATATATATATATATATATATATATATGTATATATATATATACTAATTTACATTTCTGCTGCGGCGCCACATCTGTGCGCATTAACATGACTATCGTGTGTCGTCGTGTATGTAGGCTTGTCGGTGTGGTTGTTTCTGTCCATAATAAAATACAAGAACAGACTCTTTTGTTATCTTTAGCTCTTAGGCTGCGTTCTCAGTAGGCTGCTATCTCCTGACCAGATTTTGTCATTTCTGTCTATAGATCAGATCGGGTCTTTCTTTGCGCATTCATCAATGAATTGCATAATACAAGCTTGATATCGTGATTACGGTCCTATACATTCACCTCAGCAACATCTTTAGGGCCTATGGTGTTGCATTGCGTTTCCACTCCTGACAAAAGCTGAAGCTGAATTGGAAAGGCTTATAAACCGTCGTACTGAATGACCACGTTAAAGACAATTGATTACTTCGTATCACCTTCATGTTTGAGAAAAAAGTTGCTACGCAGGCTAAAGATAGCAAGTTTGCATTCGGCGAGGTCTTCGTACAAACGTGTAACTATTGTACAGAGTTTGCTTTCCGATTTGGCATGAATAGCTTACCACCAAGAAAAAAGTTCCTGCTTCCTTCTTTTACCTTCACACATATTTACTACTTAATATATAATCTATTAAATTATCATTGACGGCAGACAAAATATATCGCGATCATGCGTACGAAAGCGAATTAACAAATATTGTCATGAACGCCATTCTCCAAGCTCTTAATTCACCGAGAATGGATTGTTTAACAAAGTGAAATATGTCATCTAATGATTGTGTTTTGTCTGTCTGTGTGTGTATATTTACCTAAGTGTACAACAAGGCATAATCACCAACACTGTACAAATGAGCCCCAAACTTCGTCTTTCATGCCGTTCACGTTCAGGAAACTAAAAGCATCGGAAGGTATATTCGCCTAATGAGTTGTTCCTCTAACAGGCGATCCGAGTCGGTAACACTGGCTGGCCTGAACGGTCAAACTGTACCGTTCAATAAGCCGTCCATTCACCTATCGAAATCACAAACACAAGCTCATGTTTTCAACGTCAAAGGTAGATGGTGCTTCGCATAGAGCATCGTCCAAAGACGCGCCGTATGCTCATACAAAGAATAGTTGTCTCGATACATCTGGCCGATTTTTGGCTCCATACACACCCGTGTATATGGATCGGTGAGCAGAGATTGAATGCTGAGCAAAATCTTCGGCAGGGTAAGTGCCAAGGACCAGTTGTGCTGAAGCGAGTCCAATCCAATGTCTCCGTGTCGACTGACATTCGGATGGAAAATCTTCGTGAGGAACCGAACCACCGGCGGGTCCATTGGATAACGACATGATACGCTCACTGTGAGGTAAAATAGACCACCCTCGTACGGCGATCCAGCTGGTCCAGCTATACATGCATGCCATTCACCATATACGATATGGTCAACTGGCTTCAATTGCACACCATCAAGAGGGTCGGCTTTCAACAACGTCATCTCATGGCCAATACGCGAATCCCGACATATGTAGGAAACGTCAGGATTTCGCGCACCCGAACCGGAACCTGCAGCGCCCATTCCGGCGGGACCAGCCCCAGAGCGAGATGGTGTTTTTTGGTGTAGAAAATAATGGGCCCGGGCATACCGCAGTCGCTCCCCACTTTGCGATAGACACAGTAGACAGCTCGAACTAAGAACGAGATTCGAAAACAGCTGTCGCCAGCTGCGCGGCGGTGCTTGCAATGAGCTACCTAGCAAAGGCCACCGTTTGAGGGTAAGTTTTCGCCAGCGAGTCTCCGATAGGTGTCGTTCCAGAATGTCCCGCCAGCGTTCGCACACCTGCGTAACGCTCCAAAGCGAAATATCGTCCAGGTACGAGAATATGGCTAGGAGAACCTCTTCAGGAAGGCTTTCGATGACACCTTCTTTGAGCCGTTCCTCAGGCGGTCGTGCATGACTTAGCGCGTGAAGCACCTCATTCAGCTGTTCGGGATTTCGTCGTGTTTCAGGTTGGGGTTTCAGCAGCTTTTTCGATGGCGGTGGCCGAAGAGTTTCATAAAAATCTTGTGGCTCTTCAGTTCCGCTGTCTTCGCTGTCGCTCTTAGCTGGCGCGTCCGCGCGCCTTACGTCGCGCGCAAGCTCGCACCACCCTAGCAACGGGTACAGGAAACTGTGGCATGCAAGACAAAGAGGGCTCATCGATGATCGTGTGGCGTAGAATCCTCCGCATAGCTGACACGCGTCAACTGGCGTACCGCGGAGTTCGAGCGGCTCCTTTTCGCCGCGGCAGCGCACGCACGACATTTCTAACTGCCTCGAACTGGGCCCACCACCAGCCCCGTTGGCGAAGCTGAGAACAGGCTGACTAGAGATGGCCGGTGCAGCTGCAGCTGCCGCTGCGATTGGTATTGTGTTTGCTGCTGCTGTTGCAGGCAGTCTTCTGGCAGTGTTCGCCTGAGGGACTCCGGATACGGGGACGAGGGGCCGGTGTTTCGAAACACGACGGGGTTCCTCAGGGCGCACATCTGCCCATCGCATCAGATACAGTCGTTATAGGCACGGGCGTTACAAGCTGCCCACCATTAACACCAGTTACACTAACACCACACAGCGAAATGTCAATTAGTGCTTTGCGGATACGCACAAGCAAACGCCTAATTGTCGACTGAGGCACATTATCGAAGACACGAGCTTAGAGGACGCCCGAATTTCGTACTCGAATTCGATGTTCCCGAATAGCAAATGCAGATTGCACCACAAATATTATTTTCTATTTTAGCACTCTTTCTCTCTCCCTCTCTCTCTCTCTCTCCCCTTTCATCGAATTCGAAACTACTCGAAAAGATAGCCAGCTGTTCCGTCCGTTGCTCATTCCTCCTACTACGAGATCCGTTGTTTTATTATTCAAAGCGTCGGGCCCGCCAGCTTAGTCCGATATTTAACTGAATTATAGACAATGCAAAAATAGATAATTCTCATTTCGACCATATGGCAATACCACATGTATGAGAAATAGATAAAATTTAAATTTATTTGTATTATATATCTTACATTGGTAAGCCGGTCAGAATGTAATACAGCCTCTGCAATAGATGGGTATCAGTCTAGCCAAATTTAATCAAAAATATACTGCCTATAATAAAATAAATTTTGTGAGAAAAGCGCTTCAGTCACACAGCTCTATAAATTTACAACAAAAAGTATGCATCTCTCAGCATCTGGACTTATGCAACACACTAATATATGTGTTATCTAAAAAAAATAGAAATATAATGAAACTTTTTTGAAGGCATATTACGGCCAACTGGTCATTTCAGATCCTCTTTTAGTAAGGCCATATAGTTTGCTATACGATATGTTGCAATACAATGCCTAGGTTCTAATTGCTAGAATATGTTCCGTAGTTTGTGAGTGCCATTTAAACTATTTTATTTTGACTGCAGCAGAAGCTGCTATCTTTCAAACGTTCGGCAAACTCTTTATAAACAAATAGATAAACAAGTGCTAAAATTTCCTACTAAATAATTTTTACGTTTTCCTACTGGAAATTATTTTGGGACCTTTTGCACACAGCGAACTCGTTGTTAAGTACTAGTCTGCTTCAAAACATTCTTACCTACTATTATATATCTTACCTATAGTGATCTATTAGAATCGCGGAATTCGGGGGGATTTACTTGTATATCAATCAGAGCTGGTGTGCATATATATATATATATATATACACCTATCCTTGTGTTTCAGCTATTCGCTTGACTATTTTTTTATAGTATTTGTTTCAGTACAGTATTAAAATGCAAAAATAAAGTAGTAATAAATAATAATAAATTTCACCTAGTACTGCAACTTAATGTTATGTGGTTTTATTATAATACTCGAACTGAAATGAATTTCATCAACTATTGAGCTAGTTATATCTACCCGATTTACCTTACGGAAGCTATATTCTTCAGTAATATATCCTAAGAACATAATCATAATTAATTGAGGTTCGTATCTTGCAAATTCTATATTATACTAAGGTAAGCCATTCTAGAAACTAAACATAGGGAAAACGTCAAGGAGAATAACTGATTTAAACAATCTCACATAGTAAATAACTGCTGGAACATGCGAACAAATAAAAAAATAATTGGAGTACCACAACGTTTTTTTTTGCTTAACAGCTTCAGTAAAGTTGAAAAGCTGTTTTTGAACCTAGAAAATCCCAGTTATAAGATTGGTAGCTACTAGCTGTTCTGTAAACTTGAAATTTTTTTACCGATAAAATATCCCGGTGCTCTTGCAAGTATTCGTGATGGAATGTCTTTTAAAGAATCATATCTTTTACTCTGTGCATTGAACATCAGTTGTTGTTTGCTACCTCTTAAACCCTGTCGGACATTAGTAAATCTTTCTCGCGTGTAAATCATCCTAAGACCACTTCAATGTTCTTCCAAGAAGAAACATCTCTATATAGCTGTGAACTCCAAAATGATAGTGTCGATACTGCGGGGACTTGTTGTTCGCTATTTAAAGTGTGACATTTTTTTCTGTTTTGAAATACATAAACTAAAAGGTATCAACCATCAATTCCGAATCAATTCACTTAAATTAGGAGAATATCCAAGGTTTTTCTTAGCTGATAGTATCGACTGCAACGCCTTTCATATGGGAGATTCGTTGAAAAATACAGGACCCCGTAGCCCCGTTTTCTACCCCTGCAATGCTAACCACCCTCAGCGGATTCGGCTCAGTTCGAGCTGGCAAATGGCAAATCGCAATATTTCCGCGATACAGCTCTCCGAACACACTCTCTAACAAGAGACGCAGCACCTACTTGATCCACCGTATATGGGCGTCACTGCCAGCAGTAGTCCGCGTAGTGATCCTATCGGCCCAGGCAGTGCCTGGGTCGGCTGTCGACCGTATTTTTCCTGTTAACGAGGTGTAGTCTACCTCTGTTGAAGTGCCACTTCCGTACTGTAGAGGCTGATTACTGATGGGAGTAATTTACTTCGGGATACAGGAAGTTCACAGCATGCCACAGGCTGCGAATTTCCTGTATGCACGATATCTGATGACTAACCAGACAACACAGAGCAAATCGTTTCTGTAGCTTGTCCGTCGACTCGAGATCAGCTGTATTTAAATATATACCTGTCATCATTAGCTTTGAAGAAATCCGAATTTGAAGCACATAGCGGATTCTGGAAATTGATTCAATTTTAACATCCACAATTATCATGCTTTTTCGAGGTCAAGTTCATGGACGCTAGACTGTTTTGACTGTTTCTCTAAGTCAGTGATGTTATTCACGCTTCGCGTTCCATTTCTTGTTGCTTGGAACTCGTAACAACATTCAAAGACATTTCTAGAGGTTAGGAAACACAGATCAAACTGGTTAAGCACCTGCTTTAAGGTTGCAATCGCTGCCATGTTGTTTGCCAAGAATCATTCATACGTTTCCATATCCTGAGCTGATCTGTGGTTCGTACTGGCAAAACGAGTTCGTGAATTCTGGAGCTCCTATGTGTAATAATGTGGCTTCAAATTGTGCAGGTGGCACATCGCCTAGAACCAGGTTTGCGTCGGTGAATACATGGAACACATTCAGTAATCTCTATTATTAAAATAACGTATCCATATCTGCTTAAGGCTGTCTGAAACATTCTCCGGGGCCACATGCCTTAACGTCGTTCTATCAATAGCTACGTCGCTCCTCACGCTTTATTTCCTCTTCATTTTATGTGCTCTTACTTCATCTAATGCTAACATTTCTAAAGTCCCTTAAAGTGAATAGGGACAACATATTAAGTTTAGTTTATCACGGACCGTATTTCTTGGATTCTTAATCAACAGCTGGCCTCTTTTGATTTGTACGACTTTTTGCAACTTGGTCACCTACTGCACCACATTTTTCTACTTTATCTGTGCTGATTAATAGAAGCCTCCTTAATTTACATATAGCTTCCATTTAGGTGAGTGCATACAAGCTTTCTATGGCACACCGATGACAGTTTATTCAAGGGCTGTAGCACTCAACCTCGTATTTTTCCCATCTCTGACGTTTTCTGTCGACCGAAATTCAAAAGCTACTGAAAGGTAAACTATTGGTAATACCTCATGACTAAAAATCTCGATTTATTGGGTTTTTATTTATAGATTGTAATCCTGATTCCTGTATATTGATCGACATTACAGCTCCCGCGTCTATTTACATATAAAATAAAAAAGAGTTGGCTTCCTAGTTGAATAGAAGAGGAGGCAAATGTTAAGATCATGAATTATTCCTATAAACCAAAGGGGTGTTAGATCATTATAGTAGCACGTTTTTCTGTTGATCTGTAGATCTTGGACTTTTATTTATTTAATACAATACAGATACCATTACGATTCATTTACTAACGAAGTATTATTATATATTTACCCATTCTTCTTTGAGAGTCCGCCTTTTTTCCCCTTTTTGGGAATCGGACTTTGGGTGCGAGTTTAGGTTAGAGGGTTAGACGCCCTAGAGAACCAACATTGTACTGCAGTAGAAAACACATATTTAAAAGTCGTAAATTTTAATATTGATAAAATCAAAGAAATTGGAAGTGTAAATGTGTAAGTGTGAAAAATGCATCTGGCTTCACATTTTTAAGTAATCTTTTTTAGGAGGAGAATAGAAAGGCTATTGATGGTTCTGTTGCTAGGTTTCTACGTTTAGGTCAAAGATAGATTAAACTTTGATTTTAGTTATTTTTGAGAAAATTACATAATGCGTTCTTTAGATCTAAGATGTCATTTTTAAATTGTAAAAGCCAATTTTTAAAATTAAAAAAATGTTCGTAAAAAATATTGATAAAATGAATTACCAATAATGGAAATAATTTTCGATAGTAGCATTAAAAATAATTTTTTTATTCGCACAAGTTGTATACTATGTGTCGTTAGTAAAACTTCAAGCATCCGCTCTTGCTTTTATTTAGTCACCGACCTACCTATCTACAATGATAAAACTACAATATTCAAAAAAATATTTGTATATTTCGCACAATTTGTTTTTAGAAACTGCTCCATTTGGAATCAAATATATTTTTTTCGTACGCTTAACATAGCTGGCAATAAGTAAAGACATGAAATACAATGAAATGGGCAATTGAATCTGCAAAATGTCAATACCAAGTTACAGCAAGCCTGAGAAGTCCAATTTCATTAAAGTCCTTCATCCATAAAATTCTTTCATACACCTCATACCTATTTTAGGTTATTTTAGACCTTTTTGTATTCCATGAAAGACGAGCATTGAGTGTTGCAGGCGCTGTTTCTTACCGTCCAACATATCTGTTTGAGAATCCAATATAGAGCGTTCTATACGTATATAACACTCACTTAGCAGCGAACAAGGACAAAAATGGGAAGTAATGGACGAAAACAGCCATCATGTTTTGTGTCACCTAATATATTAAGCTATTAGATAAAAAGAAATGGCCTTTTTTTTCAGATGGCTTCTTTCTCTTTATTATTACACTGTTTAATTCAAAACGAACTTTTTGTTTCCAAGCAAATGGTATGTTCATTTTGTGAACAAAAGTTTATGGCTCTAGAGAGAGATGCTCCAGACGGAAAACAGCGCACTCTTTGACCCCAACACAAGTCGAAATACAATTCGACATTTGTTGGGGTCAAAGAGCTACTGAAGCTGCGCGGGATTTTATGCCTTATTTAGCGAGGTTTGCATTTCTGCAACAACTGCTCGAAGATAATTCACTAAGTTTAACAATGGCAGCTTATATCTGAATCCCCCTCTGCCTCCCCCTGTACCCCACCCTGGATAGTCATTTGAACTCGATGAAAATTTCAAATCGTACACAGTTCTTTAATTGACATAGAAGATAGGCTGCAAACACATGATTACGTGAAGCATCTTTCGTCAACGGGACTTCAAACATCAGGGAGGATGCGTGACCCGTAAACTAAGTAAAATCGCAGGAAGGCATTAATTGTCTCACAACACCTTGCCCGGCATGAAGTAAAAAACAGCCACAATGACAAGAATCGTTATAGATGGCTAGAAATAATGTTTTTTTCATCGACATGAACCTGAAAAAGCCTAGCCTAAGAACTAATTGAGCTAAACAAGATGATCGGATTTATACACTGCTCAATGACAATGAATGAACGAATTTACAACGGAAAAACAGACAAACTTGTTTTTTTCTATGACCATATATATCATATATATATGTATATACATTACCATAGAAAAGGAGTCAAGTAAGCAGTTGTGTGCGTGGTAATTTGCCTGTTGACTTGAGTGGAACAGGGTCTATTATGCCACAAACGACCATTTGGTCCCGGTGTTCTGAATGACAATATCAAGCAAAAACAGGCGCAAAATTACGGGATTGAGTATGCGGCCACTGATTTGGATTACGCCAAGTAATTTATCTAATCATACATGACCAGGTATGACATCCTTGTTATGGCCTTACTTTGATATAAATAAATGACTGATTATAATTTCAGATAGGCTAACGGTAGATAATTGTCGTAAACCTGGCAGGCTGCATATTTCGGTAACTCTCTGTAGCCGAGGTTCTTTGATAAAAACGAAGAGATCTTTTTTTGTTTATCCGGTACGTTAAGCATAAGTTTACTAAAGGCCTATATCAGTTAAGTAGAGGAGCACTTGAGCAAATAGTTTGCAGCAATAATTGTAAAGCCTGACGCGCATCCTCCTCCTAAATACGGTGGTCTTTCACACTATGGCAAAAAATGTGAATATTAGAGACTTGACATCAAAAATGAAGTCGAGTTTGCTTATTTTCGAGCAACTTGTATTCATTTGTGCTCAAAGAAAACAACCCAATACGCTTTTAGTGTATTCTGACCCATAATCGTCGTTGAAAACCAGACTCGGATCAGAATCGGTATAGCCTTCAGATGTTAAAAAAAAACTGTATGGAAGGCTAAACGATAGTTTCTGCCTCTATAAATCAAGACAAAGAAGTCTGGGTAACGAGTACTTCTCTAAGTTTTGCAATTTATACTAACAATATACAATGTCGCGCTCGTTGGAATCGAATGCCAACTTGTTACAGTCGATGGCCTTAGGAAAAATGACGGGGGAACAAAAGCAGCATTTGCTCTTGAATTTCTACAATTCGAAATATGGCGATATTCCCTCAAACGGATTACATGACGTAAGCTGTTTTTTTTTTTTTTTTTCGAAAATATCTCCGTAAAGATAAATACTGCAATACAAAAGTGCTGGTAGGTAGTGTGTTTGTCGCTAAAATACGCATTCGACGACTTTTTCCACAGCAGATAAAGATCCCGAAATTAGCGTTCAGAATCTGAGCCAAAAACATTTTGATTTTTAAGGATCTTTCTTGTTATCGAACTTGCCTACACATGCCATGGAAGTTATGAAGTTACACAGGTTAGTGGAATGAAACGCTGCTACATACTTCGGACTCATCTCTGACTACACTCCGATCTGTATGCGTATTATCTCTAATGATATGAATGAATTTTGCTTTAGTGTTGTTAAAAAAACATCTTCGTAGAATACCAACGTCGAAACGTTATGAGTAGTGCCATTTCTCCATTTTCCTATAGCACTTTCCCTGTACAGAAAAATAATCTGCTGCAAAATTATGACAACATTACATCAACAGATTACCTATTAGTAGCGAGGCCGTATATAACGTTATTTTAGAAAATTATCACGTCAAGTAGTACGTTTAACAACTGCTACTTTATTTAGTTATTTAATTAGTTTGTGTATAAACTTCTTTTATCTCTAGATGGCAACTCGTTTGACCATAATGCTCTATAACAATAAAAGCAAACTAGTTCACTATGCACAAATTGTTGGGGTGATTCGTTTTTGGATGAAGATCGATTCAGCCATATATTGTATACCATTCTTTCAAGTATTCAGCCGTTTCAACTGGATGGTATCGCAAATACTTCAAAATATGTCCATTTCGTCCCTGCAGTTTGTGCATTTGCGAAAGTGAACTGGAGCTTTAGCTCCAATCTTGTTGTTGACGCTGAATCTGGTCCTGCATGCCGGCGACTAACGTTGGATGGCGTCTGCGACGATGCCAGGGTGGTCGGACAGCGATAAAAACGCAGATCCAGCACCATGCTTCTATCAGGCGGCTAGGTGATTCCACGCCGTCGTCGTCGTCGTCGTGGTGTCCTGCTTCCCGAAGTCAACTAACCAGGCAGATAGGTCGTTGAATAAGTTGGGGAGCAAAAGGCCTTTGTCATTGCTTGTTTGTAGTCTACCTGTTTCTGCCTGCTTTGCCTGTTGTTTTTACTGTATCGCATCGCGGCGCCGCAGTAACTAGCGTCAAACGCCACCTTTTGATGGCTGCCAGCCAGAAGGTCAACGAACGGCGTACGTGGCATAGCAGTGGATGCTGCCGCAGCTGCAAACGGCTTCGATGGTTACGGCAATCGTGCTTGATAGCTGTGTGACGCTAGAGGAAGGGATCCCATTGGTGGCGGTAATGGCAGCTAAATATTAGACGCTAACTGGTAAACGGTTGTGACACCGATGGCCACGTTGACGAGCGTCATTCCGCTGTCGCCATCATCCCCAACCGTTGCTACCAAACAGCAGACCTGGTAGGTTGTTGTCTGTTTAGAACTGCAAGCGCTTTGCGTTTTAATCAGCTAGAAGGGTTATATTCAACTAGCACTCACCACTAGCTAGAGTGAAACAGCATCTCGCCATCGGCCTGGCTCAGTTTTGCATCGCACGTTCGGTTGGTGCCCCCCGTTCTTTTCCTATTATCCGCGGCGAGTAACGGCCGTTACTATAGCTGCCGGTTGTTCCCTTTGAGCAACACTGCTGACGCTGTTGTGCAGGGCGCCATGCCTTCGAGCGCTACGTTGCTCTGCCCTATGGCGCGGCGGTGACGGCATAGGCAGCGCCCGCCGCACATGTTGATGCTGCTCGTGATCGGGTTGACTTGCCAAGCCAGCTAGCTTGAAAACGCTTGAGGCTGAGCTCTGGCGGCAACTGCGGCCGTTGGCGCTGGCCGGCAAGGCCTCCTCATTCGTCCCTTCAGTTGATTCGTGGCTGCCGGTATGTGACGTCGCCGCGCGTTACTTGCTGCCGCTACTGCGATTGGTGCTTCGCACTACTCGCTCGCTTGGTCGGAATTCAAGGCCAAGAGATACAGCAAGGCAACCGACCAGCAGCGACGCTATCATCATCGGCGTACGGCAGTTGAGGGCCCATCGGCCGACCAAGCGCTGGACGAAGGAAACAAGAGAACGAAGGATGAACGACGAAAGCTTCCAGTTGCCACCCGTAACACAGCATTCGCCATCACCACTACGACGACGCCACACAAACTGCCCTCGCTGCCTGGCAGCAGTTCATTCGATCCACGAAGCTGACCGACGACTGACTGACTAACTATCTAGCCGGTTAGTCAGTCGGACACTCGTTGGCCAGAGCAACGAATGCAGCAAGCCAGCACAGGCAAATAACAGAAACCAGCGCTCTCCCGAACAACGATAGTGACACGTTTCTTGTTCTCTTTTCTAACAGAGACAGCGGTCAGCAGCGGATACGGGACGATGTCGACACACACGCATATATGTGTATATAGATATATATATATATATGTTAGTCTGAAATGAACAGAACCAGACCAATGAAACATTGACTTATAGGAAATTATACAGCGAATGAAGAGTTATTACCACTACAGCGCGTCAGTAGATGAACTGCAACAGAACCGCAGCTGAAGAGTCACAGTCATTACTACACTGATGGTAATCCCGACGTAGATTAAGTAAAGGCAAGGGCAGTAATAATTCGTTGCCGCTTTTTATAATGATAGTGGTGCTACTCCTACTGCTGATGCCATGCCATCTTGTCGATGGCTTTGCCAATCAGTCAACCACTCATCGACTACGCTACAAGCGACCGCAATGGCAAAAGCAGGCTCTCTGATATCTGACAGAACTAATGACCCGAATACGACTAAACATACCGCGTACTCAAGAGTGGGTTACACCCGTTGCGCCCATGTACACTTTTAACATTTGTAACGGGGGCATGGGAAAAGCATGTCGATGCATATCTGCTGCTGGATCCGTACATCGGGCCGTAATACTTTGCGTACGTATCTGTTTATGTGCAGTAATAATTCTCCGGTTGGTATTACTCACAAATACGGTTCGCGTACCTCCTGACGACGCACTCGTAGCGCTATGTTCTCCTTTTAACAGTTTTTTCGCTCTCACCAAAAACAAAGCTGTACGCGCGTTATTTCCAATCTTTCTCTTCCATTACACACGTACACATTTTAGGGTGAGATAGCTACGAGCCGCCATAACTTTACTCTATGATATCTGTATGAGCTAGTTTACCTATCATACGATTCCTAGAAGGATCTCCTTCAACTCTGCAATTACGTAAATCTAACTAGTAAAAATTATATCTATTTTCGCAATGAACGCAAGGCTTTCCCAAATATAATTTTCTTCGCGCATTAATGGAAGTTTTATGATCTCTTCCAGTTTACTCGAGTTTGTTATGAAGTTTTATTAAGCGCCCCCTACTACCACTGCAGACGATTTAAACCCGCAATGTCTCGAGATACAAATATCGCATATTCAAAATACCAGTTTTCGAAAAGAAGACCCTGACGCTCCTAAACCAGGCTGATCAGTATATTAGATTATATAAACATGATCCTCACGGCAAATGGCAACAACGGTGAAAAAAAAAATTGAACAAGTGCTATAATTATGATTAGGGCAATCGACTCAAAACTCTACTGTCCAAAACAGGACAATACACATGTGAATTATCTAGTAAAGATACTTATAAATACGATAAGCGTTTGAAAAAACTCGCATCGGTAAAAGTCAGCAACAGTAAATATAGAGCAATGTAGATAAACGTTTAGTCTATATACATATATATATATATATATATATATATATATATATATTGGTGCTTGAAGCTAAATAGCGGCTGTCGCCACTCAACCAATCGTGGCCATAAAGTCTAGCTCGCCTAAATTCTGATATTTTAGGTATGCCGACCCTACTGAGAGTCCCGTGTGTCCCAGAATCAATCAGCAAATACTAAAAAGCTTTGCAATTGCATTAAAGAAATGCACGGAATGCTAGCACAACGTGAAGCACAACGAACCTAGAATAGGCAGAGCCCCTGGCGAACATAAAAGACCAGGGTGATAATTATAGATAGGTGACGGGTTGGGTGAGACAGGGTTATTGTAACTGGTTAATTGTTGGTGCATGCTGTAGTTAAAGTTAGGCTGGGTGATATTTTAAATCGAACCCAAAACGACCCCTAAAATGACCGGCTTGAGTTGATTTGTGGGTCACGAGGGTCTTATCCTGGTAAGTTTTGCGCGGAAAATGGAGCCGATCAGCCAAATACTTCTTGCCCTGGTGAAAAGGGTTTACTTTTTCCCATAGCGCATAATGTTAATTTGGTTGGTTGTAAACCAACAACAGTAACATACTTTTTACCTATGTGTGGAAACAACACCTCACCATTGTATATAAACACTAAAGCGGCCTCTAGCATTGTCCGAACGGATATTCCATCAGTGCGAAAACTGTGTTGCATGATAAACGATATGTTTGAACTATATTGCTGAAGTATCAGGTTTTTCGTCCATCAAGATTATAGCCTACTAACTAGTCGTACCATGCCGAAATGATCGTGGTCAGAAACAGCGGCCGCTAAAAACAATCGAAGCGCGGAGAGAGTAAAGCGTCAAGAAGAGCAGAATAAGCGAATGAGCGGTGTAAAGCAGATCGTAAAAGACAACAAACTTCCAAGCATAACGAAACAGAGTCGAAGAAACAAACGATCGACATCGCACTGATACGCGAAGACATAGACATCGAAGAATAAACCAACACGAAAACATGGTAGCCGCCGTTGGATGGATGGATGGATGGATGGACGAAACTTGCCGTTAGTGTAAAGCAGACCTTTTTAAAGACAAAACGGTAAATTTCAGTTACATGCGAAAAAAAAATCAATGACATAGAACTGCTTGAAGAAGTAGACGAATCATATATGAGCAATACATCAGCAACAAAGACTTTTCGAAAAGGTTTTTCGAAAAAACAATGCAATTGTCCACTTCAAATCTTGTCTGGTTCCACTGTGAAAGTGTCGTCCGGCTAAAAAAAACCTACAATTATTTATTAATTACATAGCAGATCCCTAATGTTACGAGCAATCCCGATTTATGCAAATTTTTCTTTTTTAGCGTAGAATCCAAATCATGTACCGTGTAGAGTTTGGTACTATCGTTCAAGGTTTAGAGAATAGAACAACCCTTGTTAAGAGCAAAACGGTACGTTACAGATTTACAAGGAGACGTATCGTCGTTGATCCTGACCGATAGTTATTAGGTGGACATGGGAAAACACACAAATGCTAAGGCAGCGAACGAATTATTATGTCGAATTATCGAATATGGTAGGGTCACCGCGACACATCGTCCTAAGGTACCTATACGATCCAAGCGAACAAGAAGACTAGTTACAGATCATTTACGAATCACATCAGTCCTATAACCGCCTACATTACTGTTTCTATTAGGTGGTTCCATGGTTGGCATCGTCAGCTGCGCACAAAACTAATGGAACCGCGTTATTATGCTTATCGAATTATGATTCATGAGGGTCAGTTCAATCATCCATTGCAGCAGGGCATCTCTTCCAACGGTGCGTAGTCGATATGGCTGCGAAAATTAACTGGCCAATCGTTTCTATGTAAACGTAATCAAAAATGGTTGGCTTCTCTAGGATTGACTTCTACTAGGGAGTTATGCCGTAAATAACGAAGATGAATTTGCAGCGATTGGCAGACGTTTTATCCTATCATTAAATGGCAGGGCTTCTAAATGGCAGGGAGCTGCATCAGTATTTCTGACAATGACATGCAATCCGTGATTGCCAGAACCTGTGAACTATCTAGTTGAAAACTAGCAATTAGGAAAATTACCGGACGTTTATAGTTTGCTGTCTAATGAAGGAACGACCACGAAAATGTGATACATGTGTCCCAGCTAAAACTCCGGATTCAAACGAAGATCCGGAACTCGACGAATTTGTCTTAAAACATATCATCCATAACGCGAATCATATGCTAATTCAATCTGTACGAAAGATGGTTAATGTTTTTTTAAGCACTTGAAGTTATACATCTAACGTAACGCTACGAAAAACGCTTATACCGAACATATATGCGATGTTCTCCAGAAATGGGAGATTGCGCAGCGTACAAAGAGCGTCAACAGACAAAAGAAAAACGTTACATTGGGTTGTCCCTTACACTGCTGAGAACTTCCAATTGCCATTTTGACGTTGAAACATACGCATCGATCTCATCAGTTAAGTGCATTATGACATACTGAAGGGAAGTGACAGAGCTATTTTTAAAGTGGACGAAATCGAACGTATAAGTCGAACCACGGTGGATACATCTGCAAAAACAAGTGTCTTAATAAAAAATGTTTTATTCTGCGCGACCCTTGGAGACACCGAAAAATAAGTCAAGTTGAAAGCATTCATGGCTCTTTCCAGCTCTGACAAATCTGTAGGAACAATTCTCTAGGTCAATGCACTCTAATTCTACACCAATAACATATGGAATCGAAGGAAAGAGGATTTAAAAGTTCCAAAATTTCCCACTTACTAGTAACAAAAAAAATATACTTTCCAGTCTCTACACAGCTAATCCAGGTTAAAAGGAAATCCATGGGGTAAGATTGTTATTTACCAATGTTTTTAGGCTTACATCGTTCGTCCTACCGAAAACGTTTAAAGAGGTCCTCCTTGCAACTCAAAAACCTTCTTCTCAGCGATGATGAAAACCACGGAGGAAAGCGAGTAAACCTAAAGACGATTTGCGATATTTTTGTGATTATGTTAATGACAAAAAGTCGCCGACTCGTTAAACCTAAAATAAGAAAAAGTCAGTCTACTAAACCCACAATAACAATACCAAAAAAAAAAAACAAAAACAGTAGGAACTCCGATATGAAAACACTGAACAGATCAAAGTCGTCACCACCCACCAACTACCTTTGAATAAGCAACAAAAAGAACTATATTACGACGTTTAGGATTGTCTTGAATAAAGAACGGCTCAGTAATCTTTGTCAACGCTCCGGAGTAGAGAGGTAAAGCCTTTGCGATTGATTTACTACCAACCAAAATAAGGGGAGATAGTAGTTTTACCAGTAATTGCGGCAACCTTAATGTTCCCAGGCCTAAGTGCACATTCTTGATTCAAGGGGATTCCCGGTCACGTCAAGGAAGATAGATATGCAACAAAAAAAATAATTCAGAAACGGCAGATCTCTTTCGTACGATGGCATTTATCGTTTGTAACGAATCCCCCCAATGATTAGATGAAAGCCTGTTGATCGAATACTTTGCGGTATGTGCACTGAAAGCGAACCTTTTGAAGTTTAACATTACCTTATGTTCAGGCGATTCCATCAGCCGCTACCAGTAATAAAAATAAGTATTGAAGACGCCGGTGTCAAAGAGCCACATCTATAGAAGTCACTTCAATTACCAATGTCTGACTAAATGAAACTGACACCAACTGCTTTCAGGTTTTGTTATACATCGATGACTATAAATTTTCGAAAAATGCCAACAATGAGCTTATACTGCCCTAAAAAAGTGTAGTCTAATAGGATTCTATCGAGCACGATCTCTCGACAAAGCCCATGGACAATTTACACCAAAAAATACATGTTAATTCTTGGGGATAGAATGGTCCGAAACATCAACAGTACTTGCATTGAACGATTGTCTAAAATTCTCAAAAAATGCGCATTCGTTTAATCAAGTAACGTAATACGTTGACACCACACAGTTCCTTATAAAATTTCTCAATAGTTTTGAGATATCTGGACTGCTGTTTTACAACCAGAAGAAGGCTTATGAATTATCTCTATGAGAGACTTAGGTCCTTCTAAACCTTAGAGCGATACAAGAATAGGTGGATGATGCAGATTCTTATATAATCATCTAATTTTAATGGAGATTATAAGGATCTGTATTTGTAAAGACCACGTTGTTATTCCATCGAGAATTATCCTCCTGTTTCTCGACGACAAAATGTCACCTCGGCAATCTCAATTTTCAGCGCTAACATGCTTTACTGTAGCAATTCGCAAAACAAAGAATACCGTAAAAAGCCAAGACCTTCCCCAGGGTGAAATTAATAAATAAATAAATAAACATATCGTTATTCACAGCGTCCTGCTCTGCCGTCCTCGTAAATCAATTTTAATACGGACTCACTTGATCATAAGTCTACATAGACACAACTACGTTCTTTCACATATGCACAATTTTGAGCTCGACACACTGAAACTAAACCTTCAATGCGTAACCACCAACAGTAAAAAAAAACATCTGATTCAACAAGAATATCACACACAATAAAATCCAAAGCAGACAAAACAATTTAGTTCAGGACGCTCTATACGAGACAGATCTCAAAATAAAACGGGGGTTATTTAGCGTTAGCTCTATTCCATATACGATTAGCCTATTATCTAATACGTTTAATAGTAAAAGTACAGGGCAAAGTCCGAGGTTCCTTCTAGCGTGTACTACGTTTCTAGGCTCAGTAAACCCATAAATATATTCATATATTGGACATAGTTGAATTGATACTAGTTTATTGTGTGTATTCACTAGCAGAGTCGTCGGCTCTCATCTGACTAACACTTAATATAAAAAAGACAGCCGGCGTGCTATTGCACTTCTTTCACTTTGAGGGGAGACGTTAGGGGCTTTAAAGGCGACTGGCAAGGACAAGGGGAAGCAGACAACAGGAATAAGATCCCTAGAAAGAAGCCGAACAACTGGCAGAACATGGGACCGCTGGTATGGCGGTTGAGGAAACGCGGCGAGAATCGAAGGAAGGGATAAATACACGTCTCGCAACGTGACCGAGCTTCGTCGCTGGTTGGCAGCGCCGTCACGTCCACAGCGATGAACGAACAGAATTCACAGGGAAAGACAACTTAGGGTTGGGTGCTGCACATCCAGGCTTACAGGAACTTACAGGCGTAAGCGAGGCACACTTCGAAAAAGACCTCTAGGGAGAAAGTCTACGACAGAGAGCTGCTAGAATGCCTCATCGTGCCGGCAGGGTTCGATGGAGTAACCGTCCGCAAAAGAAAGGTCCCCGATCCATCCTGATCGAGTCGTCTTCTCTTTCGCATCCTACGACGTCCAATTACCACCCACCCGTTACCCTTGTTACCCTACAACTCTCCTCTGCCCTATTTGCCATCTTTCCACTTACTACCGCTACGCCACTGGCCGGGAGTATGGTACACGTTATTGGAAAGGGCAAGGAACGACAAAGCCAAGACTTTTACGTATGAAAGAAACATAGAGAAGGAGACTGGGCTTAAAGGGGCTTTTAAAGGGCAAAAATACGCAGAAAGAGGATGGGACGTATGTAATAAGACAAAGAATGAAAAGCCTATAGGGAAGCAGGCCCTAATGTCTTACGGGGTGTGAAACGATCGATCGAAGAGCGGGTTGGAGGACAGCAGGCGTATCCCGTAGCAAAGAGCCTGACGTGGAGAGGGAAACCGGACAGTGATTTATGAAAAAAGAAGCGAAAGGGACATAACAAAAACATAACCACCGCCCGCTCTCAACTGATCGGACAGCGACACAAGTAGGAAGAATCGCATGCAACGCGCAAGCGGCCGCGTAACCGGGCGATGCCTGGTTAGATTGGTGGTTGAATGGGGCTTGGCATTGGGACCTCTCTGTTTGTCCCTTTTGCTCGCCTGTCCCGTTTGCTGTTTGCCTCAATGAGCTCTCACTGCGAGCAGGGTACGGTTGATACATGCAGCGTGCTGACTCTTATGGAGTTCAAGAGCAGCAAAAGCCTTTCTGCTGTAGCGGTGTATAAATTCGAGAATATTATCATTTTAGCGCATAGGCAAAAAAAGGGGTGAACGTACTTGAAGACGTACTAGATGTTTCTTATAAATAAGCTCCTACATTAATATTCGTGTAGACACGAAACAGCTGAAGTAAACACAATTATTATCGATTTCTATTAATGACCGCAAACTAGGCATACTAAGACATAACCTAGGTGATAATAAATTATATCCGCATTAGGCAGTAGGCGCTTCGAGTTCCATAGACAATATATACCTTTCTGAAGTTATCTAGAATTGTGGCAATCATATATTGCAGAGACAGGGTTGCTGAAAAGAACAGAACAGCTTAAACTAGTTTGCGATAAGCACGATGCCACCGAAAGACGAATTTGATAAATGTACGCAATTCATAGATGGATCAGTACACTTGAACGAGTACATTGATTTTCTGTGTTCTGTTTAGTTTTATTAAACAAAAAAGTGAGGTATTGCATCACCACAAACATACAGCAAGCACAGAGATAACTGGCCATAAGCGTATAATAAGAGAAAAAAAATCCTCCTTCTCATTAGTTGTTAGCCGCTCTGCTCAGGCGTTATTCTTTACGTCATTGAGTCAATAGACTGCCCATTTAGCCGCTGCTACTACTGATCCGCCATCGCTGTCACAGTGTACACAAAATAGTGGTTTAGTCAGAGTCGTTGTGTTGGCATGATGGAACCATGCCAATATTGATGATCCGGTCCGCCTGCATGTACGACGACGACGACAACGACGTCGATAACAACTGGTACATGAATAGACAACTATGTCGCTAGCAGCCGATCGACAGGACAGTGGTGACAGCAAAAGCCCGTTGCTTGTCTTGCCCCCTTCTAGAAACAAAGCTCTGCCCTCAGCGCCAGCTTTTTCGGTTTTTCACTCGCCGTTTTTTATCACCCCGCCGCGCGCGGCCTGCCATCGCAGTCGCTGCTAGTGCTGTCACTACCGAATAAGCACGAGCATGCTTCCGCCACAACTGGTGGAAACAGGCAGAGAAAGAGATAGAGGGGGAGGGAGTGCTGCCGCGTGCGACTCAACGCCGAAAGAAGAAGCCAAGCGAGCCCGGCCGGTGACGTCACCTCCGCTGGCTGGAGTAGGCAACCGGCTGGCAAACAGCTTGCGAGACAGCCAGGCAGGCAGGCAGTCAGTTACCCTATCAACAGCACGCCGCCGCCGCCACCGTCACGACGACTGCCACCAGCTTTTGCTGCTGCTTTTTCTGCTGCTGTTTGCTCGCCTGGACGCTTCTGCTGCTGGTACTCGTCGTGTTGCCGCCAACGGAGCGACCTACAGACAGACAGACAGAGAGCCAGAGCTAGCAGGTCGCAGACGTTGCTACGTACTCGTGAGTGACGGCGGTCGTGTTCGCTATTTCTTGGCCGGTCTCTGGCTGGCTGGCTGGCTGGCTGGCTGGCTTGCTTGCTCGCCCGCCCGCCCGCCCTTTCCCATCCGACAGCATCACCGCCAATGTTGTTGTCATCATCAGCATCCCATTGCAGCATAGACAATCAGCCTGGGAGGTCTGTTGTCGTCGCTATCGCTACCGTCGTTGGTGTCGACGGGCCCGTCCACTTCATCGTCATCGTCGTTCGTGTCTGCTTGCTACTGCTGTCGCGTCGCGGTGTGCTCTACGGGGCGGGGCTATGACGTCACTTGTGACGTCGCAAGAATTCCAGCATGGCGATGGCGGCGATGCGGCCGTCAAACGGACCGGCCAGTCGACGGGCCTGTCTGCCGGCCTCCTTTCCCAAGGTGGCTGCGCGCTGGCCGCGTCGTGGTGTCTCGTTGTCGAGTGAGCTGCATCGTGGCGCTGCATGCTGCTGCCGCCGCGAGTCGGCCTGTCTGGCTGACTGGTAGCGCTATAGGCTAGGCGTCGCTCGGTCAGTCGGTCGGTCGCGAAAGAGAGTGAAGGGGAAATACCCAGCGAGAGAGAAAGAGTCGGGGGAGGGAGGGAAACGAGTTGGGGCTTGACGGACGAAACTAGTGCCTGTGGATGGCGATGGGTGGGCATTTATATATTGTGCTTCTGTGCGTCTGTGTGTGTGTATGCGCGCCTGGGTGTTTCTATGTGAATGTGTCTGTCTGTGTGCGTATGTGAGTGTGTGTGTGTGTTGTATCTGTGTGAGTGTGAGTGTGAGTACGAGGATCCGCTGTTGGCTGGTCAGCGCCAGCGTAGTCTTCGTCAGCGTGATCGTCGATGTGTTGGTGCGGCAGCTTCCTGGTGCTCTTACGTCGATTTGCGCTTCAGAGAGCCGCCGCCGCCGCCGCCGCCGCCGCCGTAACTGAGGGGGCTGCAGCGACGAAGCTGCTCAATTCTGGCCGGTTCTGCGCTGCTGCTCCTGTGAGCGCTGGCAAAAGCCCAAAACTCAACTCCCGGTCGACGTACTCGTTGCGCACCCGAACGGCAGAACAGCACAGCGTTCTCGCCATCACCCGGCACAGACGAAAAGAAGTACCCTCATCAGCAGCATTAATACCCTCGCATGAGCACACCCTCTGAATCTCTCACACACACACACATAACGTGCAACTAGATACGCAGGTCCCTCTCATACACGGCGTTGCGTTTGTTGACGTTGTCGTCACCGCTGTTGTTCATTTTGTTGTTGCTGTTGTCATCGCCATCGTCGCACGGGATAGCCATCAACAGCAGCAGTGGCTGGCCTGGCGTCGCGGCCGTCTGACAGCCCCGGCGTGCATGCGCAGTAGCCACCTGGCGGCCGCTGCTGTTCGCGGCAGCGCTCGCAACACGGCCACCGTCACTCTAACAGCGGCAGCAGCAGCAGCAGCAGCAGCAACATACGGCAACCACTGACTGACTGACTGACTGAATTGAGCGAGCAAACGGGCTGGGTGGCTGGCAGCGGCGGTGAATGGCGGCCCTTCTTGTGTGCCTGTCTCCGGTCGAGAAGCAGCAGAGCCCCGAGCAGCAGCGGCAACGGCTAGTATCCAGCCGGGCGGTAGTGAGGAGCGGTGGCACAAGCAGCTAGCTAAGCCGCGCCAGCGGCTGAAGGGGAAGTGGCGCCGGCGGCGAAACTGTTCTTTCTTGTCGTCGTCGTCGTCGTCGTCGCCAGCGACATCGCTATCGGCGGCAGCCGTTGGTTCGTTCAACGCTCTATCTGTCTGTCTGTGTATCCAACCGCCATTTGGTCGTCGGTGGGTCTCTCACTCGGCGGTTTCGCTCACTCGCTCGCTCGCTGTTGGCTTTTCTTCTTCGTCTAGCAGCAGCAGCAGCAGTAGTTGCCCGTCGCTAGCCGTGCTGCTGCTGCCGCCGCCGCCTGCCTCACTACCACCACCACCGCCAGTAGCAGTAGTGGCTAGCCAGCAGCATCAACGACTCTGGTCAGCACCGCTATCAACGATCACAGTGCCACTCGGCCTGCTACTACTACTACTATTACAACAAAAACAACTACTAGTACTGCTACTACTACTGCTACTAGGTACTAGTACTAGTAGGAACAACAGCAGCAGCAGCAGCAGCAGCACTACTATTGCAAACAGCGACAGCAGCGGCCGTCGTCGTCGTCGCCGCCGCAGCAGCAGCAGCAGCAGCAGTAGCAGCAGCAGCAGCAGCAATTGACCGTTGTGTATGCGTCTGGTTAGATGCAATGTGTTGTGTGAATAGTTGCTGCAACGGCGAATCGACGCCAGTGCCTATCGTGTAGGTCGCAGCAACAACAACAACAACAACAACAACAACAGTAGTAGCAGCAGCAACAACAATAACAATGGTCTGGCCCGCAGTGACTGGGGTTGTTGTAGTCGGCTAGAAGAAGTAGTCCAGTTACCGAGAAAAAGTACCAGAGTAATAACAGTAATAAGAGTAACAACAGTAACAGCAAGTTGACGAGGACAACTACAGCGGTAGAGAACAGTCGTCCTTTTGCTACACGACTGCGACTAGCAGAAGCGATAGACGTGGCAGTGGTGCGTATAGGAGCAGGCCGTTGTTAGCTGCTAGCTAACAACAAAAACAACAGTGGCAGTACGGACAACTAGTACAGCAACAGACGGAACACAACAACAGTCAACTCTCCGATTCAAGTCGTGATTAAAAAAAAGCCGCTGTGTACAGCAGGAACAGAGGCGGACGGCGACACTGGCTGTAAAAACAATCATCACACAGAGAGTAGTCGACTAAAGTCAGTAGTGAAAAAAGTCGTCGTACTTCTGTAATGCTAACAACTACGGGGGCAGTTGTAACTAGTTGTACTGCCGTTGCCGCTACGGGTTCGCTGAGTACAACAAAAGTCGACTGTTTCCTACTGCCAGTGTCGTAAGCAGGACGGCATCAATACGGTTACTTCGAGTGCCGAAGTTAATGCTGGTTAGCGTGTGACGTGTTTTGCATCGAGTGCGGCACTCTCTGTCCCGTAGCACGAGAGTTCTGAAGTGATAGATAAGCTGGTGTCGAACAGAATGTACGCTTAAATATCATTATGACCTAACACTACTGGAAAAGTCCACTCAAACGGTTACCATTCGAAGTTCACACGGAGATATCGGAGTAAACCTGCAATAGCGCAGGGAACGAAAAGTGCCAGACGAATCGCGTCAGACGAAATGTCAAAAAAACGGGGGTAAAGGAAACCCTCCCCTTATTCCCCACGGGAGTACTATTTAACTCGAGAGTAAGTGAGTGTTAGCATAACATTGGCAAGCAATCAACTCCGAGTGTCACAGTAATCGTAGTCGATATCGACGTCCAGGAGGAGGAAGCGGTACAGATAGCACTCGTTCTGCAACTGGAAGAACAGCAGCAAACGACACTGTGTGCGCGCAAATAAGCTGAATCTTTATTTCTTCGCAAAAAAACAGTATAGTCAATCAGCAATCAGCGTCGTCAGGCCACGATACCTTCAATCGTTCTCGGCAACATCGTAAGAACGGATGGAAAAAGATCACTGCTAACCTTCGTCCTCTGCTCAGTATTCTTACGAATCCAACGGTCGGAAATAATTGCAACGAAACAATAACGAGCAACTTATGCCCGCCATCGTCGTTCCTTGATTTATTGGCGATCGTTGACAAAAGAAAGAAAAAGATAGAAATCGTACGCAACGAACCAGTGCAGTTTCATTTAAATGGCGTTGTCATCCGCATTGGGACCACTGCGCCGTATCTTCAGTGTGTGCTTTTCACTTGTGCAGTCTTGAAGGAAATTCGTTTCTTCGTGTTATTAATATTCTTTTTGTCTTTAGTTGTGTCGACGGTATCGACTTCAAGTGCAACTTTTGCTGTGCAGCAGCATCAGCAGCGAAAGTGACTTCCCTCTTTACATGTAACGAGTGCGATATCAGCATCGCCGCCGCCGCCGCCGCCGCCGCCGCCGCCGCCGCCGCCGCCGCCGCCGCCGGTAATAGTCGCGGCATTTACCGGCCCGCAGCATAATACCAATGAACACAGCACCAACATCAGCGTCATCAGCCGTATTAACAGTAATAGTACTACTCTCTCAGTTGTTGTAGTAGTGTGAGCGCCGGTCACGTCGGTTTTGTCAGAGCAGGTGTGAGCACTCCACGCAAGCCGCGTGTCTTTTTTCTCTGTCGGCCTATTTGTCCAGCTGTCTGTGCCATGCTACAAGGAAGCAGCAACAGCAGCGCCGGGTAAAACAAGAACACAATCCCGTGTACGGTCTCTGTGTATACAGTATTCCAGGGAGTGGCAATTGCAGATATTACTAAGAATAATAATAACGAAAATCATTGCAACATACTACGAAAGGTGGATATTTTAACAACGATAACAAAGTGGCTCAGGCGACTCATCGCAGCGTTGTAAGGCAGTAGAAAACGGAACAGGAATTGATTTTACCATATCGGCGCAATCCCAGGAAGATTTTATGAAGACCAGTGCCTAGTCGCCAATATATCTGATTTCTTTGTTTATTTTTTACTGAATGGTCAGTCAAACCGAGATTCGCTAGCATCGATGTCCCAAGAATAGTGCGAGTATTGGTAACAGCGGAAGCAAGCAGTGTCTAGCGTGTGTCATGCCCCTCCACCGTTCATTGCCTCCTGCCACTACTGACTCCTGTCCATCGATGTGCAAGCGCCCGCCGGCGCCATCGTCGCCGACTACAGCGGTCACTGTTTGTTAGCTATCGCGTCTGCGAGCAAACAGCAGCACGAATAGGAGCATCAACTAGCGATCGGCTGCCGCAGCAGTAATAATATTGGCTGTAATGCTGCCGTAGTGTCTACTACGAGCAACTAGTCAAGAACGAGCGAACGGACGGACGAACGAACGAACGAACGAACGAACGAAGCGTCCAAGCGCCCTCCTCGTCGTCGTCACCGGTGTTGTCTATGCCACAATCACTGCGCCGTGTGCCGTCGTCATCGTGCTTACTTCGTTCGCCATTTCAATCGACGCCGCTTGTGCCGCGTTGAACCGACGGTGCTTGCCGGGGATCGCGCCTTCGTAAACCGTCTGCCTATCTGTCGGTTGGGCTATCATGAGTTAGTAGTTTACTCGCTCGTGACTTGCTTTCTTAACTGACTGACTGACTAGCGATCGACTGCGGTTGACGCCAGCAGTAGTAGCGGCCGTCGTCAGTTGTTGCGGGTCGTCTCCAGTGCTGCTCCGCGGTCGTCGCCACTAACAGCCCCAATAGCAGTAGCAGCAGCAGCGTCGTCTATATCGACATCCAGTCGTCAGTCAGAGGAGAAACAGGCAGACAAACGAATACCGGCAGCCGACGGCAAAGGCTGGTCCTTGGTCGTTGAACAGTAACAGCATCAATAACAACAGCAGTTGGTCGTTCATTGAGCGACCGACGGGTTAACTGGCTGCTGACCGACGCTGACCGAAGCGGTCTAGTAACGGAGGCGTCGAGCAGCCGCGCAACTAGCGCGCCGTGGGGTCTGCCTGCGGACAAACGAGACCAATAGTAACAACATCAATAATAATAATGACATCAGCTACAACAATACAAAGGAAAATGACTAGTACAACAACGTCAATATCATGAAAGACCCATCATCGTTGAAACCATAACAACAACAGTGGCATCAAACACATCGTAGTTGGCCTATACGACGTAGGACGCTAATTATTAGTTCCGCAAAACAGGTCACGAACAGCCGAGGGCCAAGTCGGCGATCGCATTTCAGCTGAAAAGTTGCCGGGGAAAACGTATTCGATTGTGAGTGCGAATTGGATAGTGTGTCTAGGTTCTGCCTGGAGTGTGCCACACGCAACAGTACAGCTGCAGCAGTGTTGATCTTCAGGCCACTGAGGGCCGGCATGAAAGTGCGCACCGGTCCCCAGCTTCGGGCCGGTTCGTAGGTTAGCATGCTGTCAGGTGTCCGGCACACTGGCGCGCAACTGCAATTTCTCAAGCCGAAGCAGCTACTGATAGAGGCTGCCGAGGCGGCTGAGGCAGCGGTTCTCGCAAGCGGCGCTGGCGGCGGTGGAGTATTCGAACCTAACGGCGCCAGTGGTAGTGGGCCATTACTGGCCCCCGGAGGCTCAATCGGTTCTCTACAACTGAACACGACAAACCTGGACCTTAACGGAGAGCGCGCGGAAGCTATGGTGAAGATGTCGACACCGGCCGGGCTTTCGACTCGTGGCGCGCAACGCCAACAATGCTACCTATGTGACCTGCCTCGCATGCCGTGGGCGATGATCGACGACTTCTCGGAGCCGGTCTGTCGAGGCTGTGTAAACTATGAAGGGGCTGACCGCATCGAAATCGTTCTCGAAAGCGCACGACAACTTAAACGCGCACATGGCTTCTCGCCACCGGGACCATCTGCCAGCTCGGTGGCCCAGCCACATTTCAAACGCCATGAGCTCAATGGCGATTCAGCTGCAACTCTAGCTCCGTTGGCGCTAGCACCGAGAGACCGCTATACTCGAATAGAGGCGTCATATCGGCACGCACCGACGCACGCCCAGCTAAGTGCTGAAGAACCCCGAAGACATTTATCTAATCAGAGGGCCCTAAAGCGAGAGCGGGGTACTGAGGAGGAGCCCGAACTGGACAAGCGCGTACACCTTGACCCCTCACACATCGCGCCGCCAGAATTAACGCGGCCTCCACTGACCCGCGGTGAGTCGATGCCCGCGGCTGTGATGGCCGCCCCATTCGAGCTACGCAACTACAAGAAGGACCACATGGTCGGACGCGTATATTCGTTTGATGCGGCGACCAGCATTAAGGCCGGTGAGTACAACCTTACGTTCTGTTTAGTAGCAAAATGTTTATTCGTCAAGCAACATACGCGCACACACATGCACACGCATATACCTACATACGCATGCATATGTACATATGTATCAAAACATGAAATAGTTCTGTATATGTATTATTGTACTCGTAAGCGTCATCGTTCAAAGTCCTCTTTATCCGGCGCTCATACAAATGCTGGTAACGCGAGCGGTGTAGCCATCGTCACCGTGTGCGCGGCTGCTCCTGTCCCCAGCATTGTTCATTTACCTCCTTCACGCACTTTACTCAATCAGAGCGACGCAAATAGACAGACCGATTGAGGAACGAATGAAAGACCGGCCAGTGTGTCGCTGCTGGTAATAGTCAGCGTTACCTGTCTGACTGATAGCAGTCAGTGTGTTAGTGTTGATGCGCGTCCTAGTCATGAACCTTGGAATAGCTGCCTGCCTGCCTGCCTATTTCCCTAACATTTATTTTTTTTGGCGTGTCGTGCGTGAGGAGAGCAAGGAGACAAAGCAGTAAACGGACGGTAAACGTTCGTACCTTAGTCACGGCACGGTTCGTTGCGATAGCCATCAAAGCGAGTAGTAAGATCGGGGAAGGTCCAAAAGAGGAGGCCAGCGACGATGACGACGGCGATGGTGAGGAGGACAGTTGCGAAGGATGACAAAGATATTCTGTTGTTGTTGTAGAAGACGGAGAAGAGGTACCTGTAGTACAGTATTGTTGTATATACACACATACTCGTTCCTGCCTGGTCGCCCGTCCAGGGAAACTCTTTCCCTTTGACCCCTCCTGCTGTTTCGTTAGTCACCTCCCTCTAGCTTCGGGCCCCTCACCTAACGCAGGCGTTACCTTAAAAAGATGCACGTGATCCTGACGTCACGTCCCCTAGGGGACTACTGGGGGGAGTGTTTTGAGTATTGGGTGGGAAAGGGCCGGAGTATGTGTAGCCTGGGTGAGTACATGGCGTTCGTTTGTGCTCCTGGGCCCTCTGTGAGTGTGCATGTGTGTGTACGGGCCGCCTGTTTGCCTCTGTGTCATGAGCTCAGGCCTGGAGCGAGCGATTAACATCGTAAGCCGCACCGATGGCACCAAGCCATACTAAGCCAGACGATGAGTTGAAGTGTCCAATGGAATGTGGACTCTCGAAGCCTTCGAGAGGTCTACAACGGAGGGAGGCACAAAAAAAAACAGGGAGCGAACGGCAGCCGTGCTCACAGCAAAACAGGGTAATATCGAATTTTGAAAATGAGTGACGCCAAAGCACACGAGCAACAGCACCTGGTGATTAGGGTATTGAAAAATAAAATATAGTGAAAAGGTTGCTAAGTGCTGTACGTAGAGGGGCGAAAGGAAAAGAGAAGAGTGGCAATGTGCAACTTATTTTGTCAAGGCGCGGCGAAAGTAGGCTTAGGCCTCTTCTTCTTTCATTGTCACCGCCACTCTTAGTGACTTCCCTTCAGTTAGGGCCAGACTCCCTTTTATACTTCATCGGCCATACCATCCTTTTATGGAGAGTGCATAGCCCAACGCCGCTCAGCCCAACCGATCCCGCCATCCCTCACTCAGCTCTATTTCCTAACAGAATTCTACTACTGTCGAATCCTAACGGCCGTGCAGAGGCGTTGCGACCTTTCGCAATGTGGCTACGGTACGCACTGCTGCCGCATGAAACATGCTCTTTTCATGACGCGTTATCCGGAGCTGTCGGCATGCAGTATCCGACGAGTCGACAGACAAAAGGCCTATGCTATTGGACATGGCCCATTGAGGCTCACCGAGGAGACGTGAGCCAGTTTTCTCGCGGCTTGTTCTTGTGGGGCGCGCGTACCGAACCAGCAGCAGCATCTATGCTGACGAGATTAAGGTTAAAGGGCTGGCCTATGATCATACAGCTGAATAGTTCTAATCGTATTCTCTTTACCTTTGTCGACTCGCAGTATGTACGTATTTATATGTGTACATTGACGGTGCTTGTCTATATCGAATGGCTGGGTTGGCATTCACGCGCAGTCCGCCAGTTGTAGGCCAGTCGTGGGCATTGACACTGCTACATGCCGCCATTGAAAGGGCGACAACGGAGTCATTGCTTCATATTAATACTGATACTATTTTTCTACATTTAGTCATTGGTAAACTATCAAACCGTGCAGTTGACGAACCGACTCAAAAAGAACTGCGATAATGGTGATGCAAATGACGTTTTGTTATATGTATGATTATATATTATTGTATAGCTCGTGCATTGGGCATAGGAGAACTCATTTTGGGGGAGAAGCCGAGAAAACGAGTTTAAACTTTACGGAGAAAGGGAGAGACGTATACAGAGAGGGGAGCGGGGACAGTAAAACGCAGAAAGGAATGGAGGGAGTGATTGAAGGGAAACATAGTGAAGTACAGATCAAGTGTATCGATCGAACTGCAGTAGGGCCGTTAATGGTCGTCGAGGTGGGAGCGGCGGCTGTGGTTGGAGGATAGGGTGCTGATGGCAGCAGCCACGGGCACGGCGGTGTCGGCAAGTCGTCGCCACTGCTATTGTATCGGTGGACTTAGACAGTCAGTTCATGATGACGCTGCAGGTTCATTTGTTGTAAGCGAAGCGTGCTTGGCTAGCAAGTCTCCTTTAGCCCCTGCGAGGGCCGGTCGACTCAGCTATGGTTCATGACCCTGGGAAATTGAGAGAAAAAAACGAGAGGGATAAAGCCAGACCATCGTTCTGATAGTGGCAGTTGGGAAGAAGCTTAGTGAGCATTTCAGCGACAGAAGGCAGACTAAGGAAAGACTAGAAAAGGTCATAGAAAGATTTGGGGCGCACACAGAGTCCGGCGCTGAACTTTTCTTTTTCCTACTGCTGAGGCTGCTGTTGGTGCTGCCGCTTGTGTTGCTCTGAGATGGCGGAGGCAGGAGGGGTGTGGACCGAATGAGAATGGCTGTGCGGCGGCCGGTAGGCAGTTGAGTGCTGACTCTGCTAAGCGCGTCCTGCTATTACTATTGTGTCTCTCTGCTGACGTCGCGTGTTCCGACAACGGCGACGGTAGCTATCGCCGCCGCGTCGGACCAACAGATCGAGTGTCGTCGACGTCGCCGTCGTCCTTCTTGTTGGCGAACGGCCACTCAACAGATCAGGCGGTCGGTCAGCCCAGCGGCCGAGCGATGGATGGACGGACCGCTTACCCAACAGCTCACCTGACTCACCAAACTAACGACAGCGGACAACCACCGAATGCCACCCCCTGCCAACACCAGCGCCAAAAGCGCCCATCGGCGTGGAACATTGGCTGTGGCCATTCTTATCATTTTCCGCTTTGTTTTTATCCTCCGTCTCGTAGTGCCTCTGCCATTACGCCTACCACCATTACAACTATGTAACCGACGCAGCATACCTGTAGCTTCATATTGGCCTATACACTACTAATCTTGTGCTGTCAAGTGGGCCAATCAGTTACAGTCTGGTCGGAGTATCAGCTCGCGACATAAAGCAGAGTTTTTGAGTTAATACGCGAATACAGCATGCGCATCTAACCTTTTTTAAAACTTTCGATTGCCATTGTCGCATAGCTTACGGATCTACGCCTTCAAGTGTAAGGACCATAGAACGAGAAATACGTAAAAATAATACGGGCCAAATGGTAGGAGTCTAACGTTGACAACTGTAAAGGACCAGGTGACGATCCTGAAGAGATGTTTCCTCAGCGCTTCATCTACCTGCTTATCTCAACATCTATCGGCGTAATTGAATTAGAGCTGATTGACACTCTTGTCTAGTCACTAGAAACCGAACGATCAGCACCGAACTCTTATATCCACCAGCTCTGATGAGGAAGGACAATCATACGTAAATGTAATATGATAGTAGTGCTATTACTATGGATATTGTCGTTGTTTTTGTGCTTGGTTACGCGTAAATATACAGTGATCAAACACAATGGCTTGGCATGTCGTTCAAAACCGGCACTTTTCCCGTCATTGTTACGTTGGACGGTTATGAACATCGATGCAGCTTGACCCGGCCGTCGTCCGAGAACGTTGGCGTTTTTCGCTTCGCTCTTTTCATCAATAGCAGTCCCGATTAGTTCTGTTTAGCGCGCCGATTGAATGCGAGGAGATTCCATCGTCGTCGTCGGCAACACAAGCAGCGACACGTGACATCCTACTTGATTATGAGCAGACCCAAGGAAATGACCCAGCACGACGAACGAGCGACTCAATGAAATATTAAGAACGACTCGTTACTGCTTCAGTTATTGCTGACAAGTTACTACGGATTGTGACCAAACATTCGGCATCGCACGGTAGCTGCCAGGGAGAAGAGCGGCCTATGAGCAGCGGCGGCGACCCACTCATCGCCCAAACGCAAACAACCGTCATCTTCAGATAAGACCAGGAAAGCCTTAGCATCGACACAAATCTACGCACGACAGCACATCCTCACTCGTAGACAGTAATGGCATAAACTGCACTAAGAAATTGCTGTGCTGGCATCTATGACGCTTGTATCGTTTATATTTGACACAACACGCGGCCTGATGCTAGTGCTGATTATATAGACACATGTACGCCACCGTAATTGGTCGGGTCGTCATGCATCGTTAGCGGCTGTACCTGGCATTAATGAAGTAGCTAACCACAGTGAGTTGACACTGCGCGCGATCGTGTCTATATGTAGAAATGAATTATGGTCAATGAGCAGTGGCTGGCTTTTTCGTACTTGATGGCTTCGTCAATCAAACCTGTAGCTGAAACAGCGGATCGTCAGATCCAACATTTTGAGTATAGTTCTGTTTCGTGTAGGAAAGTGGAAGCGTGCAGACGAATGATTCAATGCACGATGCATGTATTAGCCGTGGCCATTGGAACAACCTCATTGAATCATCATAAATTAATCGATGTCTTGTCTTGCTTTTAAACATCAACGCCGGAACGTTTTGCAAATGAATCAATCATTCATTTGTGCGCAGATCTTTTCTAGCGCGCTGAAAAGAATGTGTCTTATTATGCGATGCATAGCGATTCGACGTAAATAGACCACCTCTTTCTTTGGCGGGGCTGTTTTTGGGCATTCGTGATTGTATTGTTCGGCTTACCAGCATCGCGGCAACGAGGTAGGATGCTATAATCTGATGTCACTGATAAAAGTGTAGCGTTACGCTATTTTAAGTGCTATTGTATATTGTAGTATAACTTGCCATACCACGATGAGCAATGTTGTGAAGAATGCATATAGCCATCAACGGCTAACCACATATGAAGCATCTATATGGAGCACTCGAGTATGGATAGGCGTTCGCATGTCTTTCTGTACGAGTGCACCGAGCACGAAACATACACTTCGGCAGGAGAGGTAGTTGCGATAGAACAGCTTTACTCCAAAGATTGAAGTGAGATCTGGCTTTCCCAAATTTCTTATCTAACCTCGTTCGTCGGTTGCCTGGTGCTCCTGGCTGTATTGATATTGCTTCTGGTATGCAGTAAATCGGCTTCGATTCCAAGTTGCAACGATTAGTGAGGTGCACGATTCTTTCCGATGGAAGGAGAGTGACCTTTTACTCGATAGGCACCAAAAGACGAGAAATCCCTATTCGTACTGTGTTCAAACTGCGTTGCAGAAAGAGGAATGCGTGTGAAAAAGAAGCGGCCTGGGGTGTCGGCTCTATGGCGACCGAACGAGACTGGGTTTGCTAACATTCTGACGACCAAGCTGCTATCTTGAGCTCGCTGAGCAGCGAAGTCTCATCCCATGCACCTTCTCTTTATACAACGGGGGAACGAGCTGCGAAGCTAGGAGCAAGAGCTATTCTTCTTGTGACAGCAGTGGTAAAAGTAAGCTAACCGCATTGAGTTGGGTAATAGAATAAATCGAAATTCAGTGAAACCAGACAAAACCGACTTGTCTTATCTACCCATCATTGTCTTTGCCGTAGCAAAGGCTAGACAGAAAAGCACTAGAAACCAGCGAAAAGAAAAAGCCTGCGCTTTCCGGCTGGATCGTCGTTATTCGGGCTGGCTACAAACTGCTACAGATACTACCGCGACTACGATTTCACTACGACAGCTAGTCAAACCCTACACTTGGCCACTGACTCGCCTGAAATCATTCCCATGGTAGACGGGTGCGGAAAAAGTGGGTGCCGAATAGAGACCCCCTTTAGTTGCACTCATGTGTGCCATAAAATCTCTACGAAATTGGGATTGGTTTTAAGCCAGGAGACAAACGTGAGGATTATAAAACTGTAAAAGCTTGCATTCTAAGCTTTAGTCCCAGTCTTAATTTGGCTGTGAGGCTATCTAAGGGAAGCTGAAGAAAGATCCTTCTAGCCATTTCATTCCATCATATAAGCAAAGCATCGGACCTTTTCGATGAAAATCTCAAAGACTGCTTGTGATGCATACAAAATCATAAGGAAACTGCTCAAAGATAAAAATCTGAGCACAATACAAATCCGCTAAGAACTTGAACATTATCTTACATATTTCAGTAACAAACGACTACCTGTTTTTCGTCTGCTTGTTATAAGAAAGTAATTGAAAAATACTATAATGTTAAGTGGTTTAGTCACATTTCTATTATTCTGTCAGCAGTTTTTTTTAAAAAAAAAAAACGGTAAAGTCCTGACCCAGAATCGGCTAGCACTTCAATCGAACATCGAACCCGATAGAGTACGAGTTTAATCTTCGATTCTTTAACACCATCCTTTCATTACCGACAACTAGAAAGCGTTTGCGAATCTGAGCTTAACATTGAATATTTAATGGCAAGACACGAAGTAAGAGTGGAAAATACCTAATTATCCAACGCATTAGAAGCGTTCCCCCTTCTTAGAACATTAACCACACAGATTCTGTTGCCATGTTGACTGTATGAGGAGGCCGTAGCGCTCTAGCGCAGCGTGACGAGTTCGTCTTATGCTGGTCGACATAACCTGCACCGAATATCGCAAATAGAAAAACGTGATTTTGCACAGCGACGCAACAAGTGGCGACAATAGACTGAGTATTTCTCCCCATGCGCGCAGACCTCTCCTCGAACCAGCATCGTGTTCCTCGTTCTTGCGCTACCCCCAAATGAAATAAAAAATCAGTGAATCATACTACGTATAGTCACTTTTTGTGCCAGCAGACTGCGGCCAGTTTCAGTGTGGTTAGAATGAACGACCGATTAATCTGACATACGGCAATTCTTCTATCTTCTATTCCCATAATGGGACGAGAACGTTTAATGATTACAATTAGAGTGTGAATTTGTAACGTAATTATCTTCATCTGTATGTTTGCTTTCTGCGTTCCTTACACTAATAGCAAAAAAAAAAAATACTTTCTGTATCATCGGAGCTCGAGTCTGCGCATTCGTTCTTACTGATGACGTCCGATGAACTAGACAGCGACAAGGTGAGCATGTGGATAAGCGTACGCATTCGTCTGCACGAGCGAAGCTTCGAGCACAACCAGACGGATGGTAACAGCGGGTCAGCTGCCTTCAAGGCGTCTCAATGGGCCACAACGTCAGGTCGATTAGTCTCGGCGATCGCAAACTTGAAATGGCGACCTTTCAATGAGACATAACAATATGAAAACGCGTGGGCTTTCGAACATTAGGACGATCAGCTGATCGTGACAACAACAACAACAACAACACATCGAATGCGCGTTCTTCTTTCTTTGGCGTACCGGTAATGATTCTTGTGGATGTATTGACGTACATATGTAGCGATTTGGAACGTTATAGAAACCATTAGCTGATTCTTGGGTCGAGATAGATTTTGGCGGGCACAATCACGAAAACACAAATGAAACGTTAGTCCGTAATTCGCCGAGATGCTTTTAATTGTTGGGCGTAGGTAAATGCACGAATCGTTGCAGCGATCGGACGCCATTTGTATAGCGTTCTTTAGCATATGGTAGTGCAAGCAATAATACTCATAATCATATCTAAATCATACCTGTGCTAAGTTCGTTTTGATGAATCCCATATACAGCGCAACCGCATAGAACAAGAAACCTCATAGCGTCTACGTAACTATGAAATACATGGGACCCAAATGCCCTCCGGGACAAATATAAGGTAATAAATTAACACTTCAAATCAAGTATTTCCGACCAGCTGCTCAGTTTGCTAGAAACATATCAGGCTGTAGACGTACCCGGAACGTTTTACGGCAAAATGAAGTCGCTGCCCCAGGGATACAACTAGAAATTGTTGTCTTCAACAACACGACGACAACGGGGATGATGTTCATGATGCTAATGATAACAACAATAGTCATTTTTGAACGAAATTTACCATAGGGGAAGTGCTATAACATAGACACGGTTTTTGTGCGTAAACGTTAACGAGGAAGTTTAAGACGCTTTCACTCATCCTCGAATTGAGATGGGTTGGGACATTATCTAACGACAACAAAGAAACACGAATGCAGTACCTGCATACAAAAGATATGTTGTCATTGTTATTAAGACTTGAGAAGTTTTTCGAAACAGAGACCGCGACCGGCCGGTGTGTTACGTGAAAAGGGTTGTCTCAGATGCGAAACTGTTTAATCTACTTGTATTTAAACTTAACTTAAATACTATAGTGATTATGCGAAAGATGGAGCGATGGCACTTTTTTGAGCAGCTCTCCAGCCTTTTTCTCCAGCTCGCCTATTTGTTTCAATGATGAACACCACGACTTAACGTGCTAATAAGGTACCCCCTCCGACGTGAAATTGCAGCATGTTCCCCCGCGGCAACGAGCTGTGATGAAATTTACCTGCCCTGCAACGACTCTCACGCTAACAGCACGCTAGCTAGCAGGTAACACACACATACACAGACACAACAGGCGGCTGATGTCGTGGCCAGCGGTCGCCATATCAGCAAACCTGTTCGCCATTGCTGTTGGACGTGTGACGCGACAAGCGGTACGTTCCGGTGGCGCACACCACCGGTAGTCAACCAGCCGGTGGGATTACTAGCTCACCCCAACGACTCGAGTCGTCTTGTCGCCGCTGCTATTCGTTGAGCTGGCTGTTTGCACGGCGGCACTTTTCTCCGCCGCTGTCACTAACCATTTCTCTTGAACACTTCTTTAAAGCGACCTTCTGCTAGCTTCATACTAGAACATGAAGTAGATGTGGAATAGTGTCCTACGTTACAGCCAGCTCAGCGTATGCGTTATAATAGATCGAGTACACGACAGACCCAATGTTCATTGCTACATGCCTTCAGCCAGCTCCAGCGTGACACCTCAGCATTGGTTGTCGGTCGCATGTTTCAGCAGTCGTTTGCTTGGATTAGTCTGACGTTGGCAAAGATTAATCGTGCAGAAGGAAAGGACTAGCCATTGATGTGCCTGGCTAGATTGGGCGTGCCCATCTCGATCGGGAAATGCCGCTTGAGTGTCCTTTTTGGTACTGTTCAGATAGAACGGCGTTGATCTGCGGGCATATTCGTGCACTTAAGTCCTGTTCGTGTGTGGCGAAACGCGGCCTGGCGCGAATCGCTTGACGCTTGCAGCTAAAGGCCTGTTAATTAAAAATCATTGAACGCCATCGCTGGACTCCACTGTTAACTAGTGAGCAGAGCGAGATGTTGTAATAGGCTACCTAGCAACTAGAAGATATGTATATGGGGTCGTAGAGTGGTTTACTGCGATTCCGTCACCCGGTAGCGTCAATGCGCCCAATCTGTGTCCCGTTAGGTCAGCAGAACCAAACAAATAATGAGCGTTGATAGCGAAGTGAGACAACACACATGAAGCATCCATTTATCTGTCGTGAATGACGAGAAATCTACAAGAACGGATGCAGACAAGGAGGGAGTCGTTGGCGGTTCAGCTGGCGCATGGAGTCCCGGGTGCGATTGTCGTACTCAAACACTACTGGAAAAAAGCAGCGATATCCACAGAGCAAAGGGATCGTGAGTGAGGGACGCCGCTAAACGGGGGGGAGGCGGGGAGAGGATGTGTTTCCAGAATTAAAAATGGAATGAATGAAAGCAGTCGGAGCAATGGCAAGGGCAAATAACGACAACGCTAGTTTTGGCCTTTAGCCAACTAAATACCCACATAGCGTCGGAGCGACAGGCGTATATGCAGACAAATACTGACTGACACAGACACACCCTGCACGGTGAACACACAAACCCATCCATAAAGCCACCTGCCAATAGCAAACCCGTTACAAACGCTGGCGACATTTACTCGTCGCAAGTGAACGGTGATGATGTTACACTGTAGTACCTAATCGCTATCCTAAAACAACAATCAATATGAGTTTAACGTTACTAAGCCGTTGAAGTCTAAGTGATACGGGATTACGTCGACAAACTGTAATAGGCCAAAAAGTTGGCAATGTTACTATATATAGATAAAAAAAAATTGTTAATATTCTGGACATGATAGAAAATGGGCCGCTTATGGAAATATCGTGTTTTTTTTTTTAAATCAAATAAAAAAGTTTACATTTTTCATATTCCACTATTTTTGCTTAGTAATCGATACGAACGAACTACATTACGGATAACAAATTATAGAGATCAAACAGGTAAAGTCACACGCCTTTTTATAGTTAGGAGATTATTTGCGATGTCGAGATGCGAGAACTTCTCTACGTCGCTGTTTTAATGATGGAAATATGAATTTAGTACTTGTACACTGCATAGTTTAGCATGTCCTTATTACATTTTTAAGGCACGTCACCTTACATTAGTTTAAGAAGGAAGTTTAAGTTGAACCCACGAACTTATCTACCTAACGATTGAGTCTCCGGCTAACCATTTGAGCCGTCTTTCATCTATCGATCCATTGCGAAAGTCAGTAGATTGCATTCACACACCCATCCATCGGCTGCCAGTTGTACTACAGGTGCAGCGCAGCTCGCGCATTGTACACAATGGGCGTGTGTGCGTGCGCGATTCATTCATTCATTCATTCTTTTGTGGATCGTCGCCAGCTAGAGAGAGGGAGAGAAAGGGAAATAACAGCTTTTTTTGTGTTAAGGGATATAGTATAACCTTTTTGCGCATCGAAGCCGCTCCCAACCAGGCAACTTGTTGTTACACTGGCAACAAAGAATGAAGAAGATCCCTCTGCCAACGCGGGCAGACCCAGATCATCTGTCTGTCTGTCTGTCTGTGCTTCGTTCGTGATAAGCGCGACGTACGGCGCAAAAGGGGCCATCGAAGTAGTGAAAAGAAGCGAAATTTACCACGCGAAGCTTCGTTACATCACTGCAGAACTCACTCACATAACGCACTACTTGCAACTGTTACTCTGTGCCATACAACATTGAAAAGTCATATCATCTTATGCACAGATATGCAAACGAAAATAAGCAGGCTTTGGGCATGCAAATCGCACAAATTGATGCTAATATAACTACTGTTCTTGTTATTCTTGGTAATGTCTTTGTATAGTGCCTCTCAGAATACCTCGCTTGGACAATAAATTTTCTTTAACAAGCTCTTCTAAAGGCCTAACGTGCACACGTATCTCTCGGCACGAAACGCCAAAGTAAAGCACGCATAATTAGCCCGAAGTACTTAGACACCCCTAGAATAGCAGAACTTAATGCTCTAGGCACTTCTCAAGTCGCCGGCCTCACCCGCTGTTCTGTTTATGCAAAACGAGCGTCCGAGACAATCGCTAGTATCTAACATCCACAATCAGAACCGTAGCCATGAGACTCATCATCAAAAATTATATCACCGTTTGCCGCGCTGTCCCCATTCGATGGTTTTAAGTTGCGTAAGGTGGCGTTGTCGGCATCGATAGTGTCGGTAGCATATCTATTATTTGCCCCTGGGAGCCGTCGTTTCAATTCCCGTCGTATTACGTTGTACAAGGTCTGCTATGTGGTAACGTGCAACTTGCGCGTACATGGATTGATGCGGTACGGTTTAGAGTTCCCTAGGCGTCATTGAATCATAGCTAAAAAATGCGGGAATAGTTACTGTGTACATGAGATTCGTTGTACTGGTCTACGGTGTAATCAGCTGACATAGCTTACTTGGCATAGTGGAAGGGGAAATATAAAATATAAATGTATATACATGCGTTCCATGTAATATATACAGGGTGGTGTGTTAAAATTGGCGAAAACTTTGGCGGATTGTTTGTCCATTTGCTGTTCTTAACGTCGAATGAAATCGCAGTTTTTCTTGAGACATAACAACAAGTTTGTTTGGGCAAACAACAGTGCGTCGTTTTCGGAATTGAGCAAAGATGTAGTTTTACATATACCTTTCCGCGTAGGACCAACACCTACCAAAGTTAAAAATGTTATTTTATGCTTGAAATTGACGGTGTATGTTATTCTAAGCTTCCATACTGCTTTTGCAAAATCTGGGGGAGAATTTTATATGAGGCGAGCCGAGAGACCCTAATTAGGATTTAGATCTAAAGGGCTTTAAGAAGCCATACGGTCATTTTTGATACACCTAAGTTTTTGATATATAAATTAACGGTTGTTCTTGGAAGGAGAGTGTTAACTGCCAATTGAGTCGTGTATATTAGCGCCAACGGTCAGTTTTTTTTTCAAACTTTATGCGTCTTATGAACTTTTTAGTTATTTTGAGGTTTGGCATTTTTGGATCTATTGTTATTAGCCCAGGAATTTAATCTCACTGGAGTTTTTCGTGTGTGACGTATTCGAGTGACATTTTAATAGCTTTGTACCTTGCACCGATCCGATTAATTCGCGGCCACTGTTGCGAAGTTATTTACATAGACTACTTTATTTAGTTCGGGGATCAAGGATATATTGAATAGTCATAATCGCCAGGAAGCATACTTTCACCTCATATATACATGTGTAGGGAACTAACTAATTGAAACAATTGCCATTTTCCGCAACGATTTCCTCCTCGTCCGACGTTACGTGACGACAGGTGAATGAATAAACTATACCGCAATAATGTTACCTATTGTGTGGTGTGATGGCGGATAATTGAGTGGCTTTACAGCTGCTGGTAGACGATTCCCTCATCTTTATGTTTTTCCTGCTTGTCTTGCTACAGCCATGATCGCTGCGACGCGGCCGCACTCTTTCGTCGTCGTTGCCTATTATCTCTGTTTCTTTGTAGTCATCCCACTACGTAATGCCCCATACGTAACAGCGAGAGAGAACGGCGAAAGAGCGGAGAAAGCCGGCGATTGACGGGGTTCACTCGACGCCATCATCAGCATAAAAGGACGATGGCAGGAACAGCTGAGGAAGACGGGTCAGCGAGAGACACCGACACGGATAGGACCGACATAGTGAACGATGAAAAGAATTACACCGTTGCTATATCTAGTCAGCTACCTCCCGATCAGCCTAACCATACGTTCATCCATCCAGGACAGCTGTTATGTAACAGCAAGAGAGTACCATTACTGTGTACGGCGAAGGACGGCACACAGTCATCTAACTATGATATAGCTGTTTGGGTAGCTTTGAACTCGCTACTTGGCTAACAGGCTTTGTTTTTCGTAGCGATAACGGCCGGCGAAGCGATCGTAGATTCGACGAGCAGCGGCGGTGCTCTACCTTTGTTGGCGTTTTCGCACTGTACAATGTACGGAAGCTGAAGGCGGAGGTGGTAATAGGCGATGATTGCCGTAACAGCTTGACAGGGTACTGATGTAACGTGTTATTATGTTGTTCAGGCTATTTCATCCACATCGGAATTAGCAATCTTCATTATTACGTGTACATACCACAATGTTTTCCAACTTTGATGCTTCGAAACGAAACACCGATCATTTCTCCATATGCACACGTCAATATGTTTGTGATAAATCGATAACGTCTGTTTCTATTCAACAGGGCATAGGAAGGAAAACGTGCCAACACAACTGTTTTTTTGCTATGTTGCGTTGTCCACAGCGCCTTGATGGGTCTATATTGTCTTCATGCAGGCGTAAGGTGCGTACCCGACCAACCGGTAGTGAAAAAGGAAACAGGCTAAGGAAATTGGCAATCTGCAGAAGCGTAAAATCATGCTAGCAACTATGTCACAATTGTCAGCCATTATTAACCCATTCTTACGCATGCTTAAGTAGCATCATATGGATTCTGGAGCAATCTTGAACGCAAATGAATCAATCAATCACTCTAAGGCAGGTTCTTGTTTCTTCTATTATCGTTCACCAAACAAAAAATGGTGCCTGGCCGTTTCTGCTGATTGCTGCTGCTGACGAACAGTGGTAGCTGGATGCCTGGATGTTGTACATCAGTCTGACCGTGTCTACCGAAAAGGACAATGGCAAACCATCTGTAGAACCGAGTGTTAAGTCACAACGGTTGCTTCCTTGCCGCGTTTGCAGCAGGGGTTCGGTAGTCCCGACCGTGCTTGCCATGGCCAATAGTTCGGGCCGCGGCACCGGCGCTGTTGAGGCGACCAGTCGTGACCGTGGTGGTAGGTGACTACACTATAAGGAGCCACTACCATCGGCCGCCCCCAGAATTCAGAGAGTGTCTAGTTCGAAGGGTAGTAGGACATGATTGGTATTCCGTACTGACAGGGAACTGGCTGACTTGGACTTACTACCGCTTAAACCAGTCTTGCCTGTTTTGTGGGAAGGAACCAATGGCAGTTTTGGTGTGGTTGCTGCTATATAGAAGCAGCAGCATACTACTGACTCTGGAAGAGGTGTGGCAAGAAAATGGCGAGGGCACTCTGAGGGGACGACGATTGAACCATTGACGCAGAAGTGGAGGAGATGCTGGCATGGGCCGCGCACCAGGCAGTGCTCGAAACGAATACAGAAAAAGGGTCTGCTGGGTCGGTTGTAGGTCGTTTCTGGGGCTTGGTAGTGTTGATGGTGGAAGGGAACAAACGTTTCTTCTGAGTTGAGCCACGTCTATCGGTCTGCTCAGTGTCGGAGAGTAACGCACGTGGCAGGAATCACAAGATTCGCTATGGGATCAGCCCTGCCTGGAATCGGAGATGTACTCTGCTTTCAAAGAAAGAAGAGCGTCTGTGATGGAGGCCGAGAATGGGAAGACTAAACGACTACATACGGACGAACAGAAAGGGGAAGAGGAGTGCCGTGGGTAGGAAGCCTAGAACGAACGTGTCTCTCTGATCCTTAACGCAGTAATGCGAGAACGGACGAAACAGGCGATGTCAAAGAGAGAGGCAAACTTCTTTTTTTTTTTTTTTTTTTTTTACTACTCTTTCTATCTTTCACGTACTGCTGACGGATGGATGCCCACCGTGCAGCAAGTCGCACAAAAGAAAGACATTTTTACGATGTCTATATTCATACTCAAATTCAACAACTTATTGCCCTTGAAACAAGAAACATAAAAGCTTTTATGCGATTATCACTAAACAAAAGACTCTACTTAGACTCCAGTCACCATATTTTCAGGTGAGTATTACATCCACATTAAAGGTTTGACGGCACCGACATCAGTGTAATGATGGTTGCAGGCAATTTGTTAACCGAACAAAATAGTAATCTTAAAAGGATCGATAATTTGCATAATGACAAAGGAAGGTGATGTTTTTTTAGCACGTGAAATTTCCCTGAAAAGACCGTTATAAGAAGTGTTTAGCCTTTACTCTTGACGTACTATGATGCACGCTTTATCCTTACATTTCACTAGGTTAGAAAAAAAAAAAAAAAAAGACTTGTAGTAGGTCTCTGCAGGGAAATCGCGTTAAAAACAGCACAAATTGAACACGGATAAGAATACCGTACAAAGCCCATTCTTAGAACCAGTGAATGTCGCCGAAAAGTGAGAGCTTTGCATAGGATTCCACGGAATAAACAAAAGACTGCTACTCAAGGGCGCCTTTACTCCCCACGTGTTGTGGCAACGTGATATGCAGAAAATTTAATGGATACAGGTTATATTGTTCAGCGAGTTATATCAAAAATTGTTATGGTCTCCTTAGGAATCGTGATGATGGAAACAGCTGGCTGTTCACGTGTCTAGTCAACTTAAATGTGGCGTATAACAAAAATGCCTTACGTTTCTATAGATAGACCCTCTCTGCAGACGGTCTCATATCAATCTTTCAGTGTACTTATAGTATTTAGAACTGTTTAATAAAACGCGTATACATATATGATTTGGATGCTATTGGGACTTGTGTTAAATGTTTAATGGAGCTTTCGGTTTATTGGTTCGTGTAATTATGCATGTAATGGAGCCATAGGAAAACTTAGTACCTAACACAGTAATCAACAACCTGAGGGGTAATATAGGTAATGTCGGGCTTTTTATACCAGCCAGGGTCGTGTTTTCCGGTTCCGCCAAACGCCATTACGCACACATGCACACATATCGCAACTGTAACCGCAGACACGGTGTGGATTGCTCGACGTCGGATTATACCCAGGCAGACGAATCTTTGGCAGCAATTTTGTATTGTCCTTTTTAACGTTGCATGCTTCTGTCAGCAGTTCAAGGTAGTTCAACTTCTCAACAGCAGCGTCGCGGCGCCAGCTCGCCTCCGTCAGTTAGCTGTTAGCAAGCCAGCCAGCCAGCCGGCTGGCCGGCCGGCTAGCCAGTTACTGCCCCGGCTAAAACTTCAGCTGATCGCCGTCATGACTCCATACAGCCACAAGCGGCCCGGAGAACGAATCGCAATATTGTCGCTCCTCTGATAGTGTTCGCAGTCTATAGAAGTGAATGTTCTGACTTCGAACCACCGGTCAAGCAAACGTTTGATTCGTCGCTTGGCGTAACCGCCATCGGTGATCGGCTCGACAAGGCTACTGCTGTGTCTGATTCGTTCATTGCCTCCCGCGGGAGTGAGCAGGGCAGTGACGGCGAGAGCTAATTCACATAAAATTCTCATCCTATTAGGCCTAACGGCGCAACAAAGCCAGCAAGTAAGCAGGCAGCCGTCCAGTACCAAAATAACGAGCCTTTAGGCAACAAAGACGCGCCTCTCGAACAGCAGGTGAATTTGGCAAAGTTTTACGTGAGCGCGTCACACAACGGCCACGTTCCGCAGCATTGACAACCACTGCCAGCTTATGCTATCTAGACTAGCAGTTATCCGATCAAGCGAGCGAGTCGCCGGCGTACGACGCCGGTTATGGCAAGTGAAAAAAACGTTTCACGTCAGTGAAGGGCAACAGCTAGACTGAGTCAGCTAGAAACGATAACAGAAGCAGCAGTGTCTGTAGCGGCTTTCCAGTTCTACTTCAGTTGTTCTGGCAAACCGCTGCGACGCTGCGGGTAGCGATGACGGGTGCCAGCCAGGACAACCGCCGTTGCCCTGGAGCCGCCGCCGCCGCTCGTACAGCTGCCTTTGTACTGCGGCAAGCAACCAGCGGCAAACAACGGAACCGGCACAGCCGCAAACAGGCAAGGGAATATCGTGTGCTGTGGAGTCCTTGATGCCAGTCGACGTCGTGCCCCATAGCGGCACGAGGTGCCAAATTAACTTGGTACCCTGGTTTGGGCCAGAATCTTTGGGCTATAATGGGTCTATGCGTACAGAGCAGGCCCACGGACCTGGATTAATCGAAAAGGCGTACGTAGGTTTATTTCACGAAGCCATAATGCTCGCTTGCATACGTGCATCGTGATGGCAGCCGTATTTATGGATGCGTGTACTCACATTGTCATGTCGATGGGAACGACATACGCAAAGTATTATATATTTGTCTGAGTGTGCCTTTCTCTAAGGTCTGCCAAAAAATCGTTGGGGTTTAACCGCAGCAGTAGAAGCAAGAGGTTTTCGGAACAGATACTTCATATTTCGGGGTTGACGGTGGTGACGACGATCAGCCAGTACCTATACTATATGTCCGGCCGTTAGTGCTCTGTTGTTTTGGCCTATTTTGTCAGTTTCACACCATTGGTATCGCCGTCATCATTCGTTTCATGTTGATAGCGACAAAAGGAGAGCAGAGAGTAAATAGAAGAAGTCGTATTATTGCTGGCGTTATGCCGTCGTCGTGTGCGCACTTTTGCCGCTGGGTTACGCGCGCAGGCGCGTTGTATACTGTTCTGTCTGGCGGGTTCCGTTCCGTTGGTTTCTGTTCTGTTTGGCCTCGGTCGTCTGGCCCCTGTCTTTTTCTCCCTGGCGTCAGCGAGAGATGGCACTGACTAGACTATATGCTCGGATAGCCCATACAGGAACGGACAAAGAAAAACACAGCGACGGTAGCCAAGGCAGGAGATATTATTATTGTACTTTGTTTTATCAACGGCGGGAATGGTGAAAAGCCAGTCATTGCCAGCAGGAGAAACTTGCTACGATTACATCGAGGCGAATGGCGTCATCCGCGAGGAAGGTGAAGAGTAAACGAAAGAAACTGACTCTCCGGAGATAGTAGCGATGACAATAAAATTACAGGTGGCACTGAATGAAAGCCGGTGTTATGTTTTTACTGATGTTTGCAGCAACGCGTGCTGAGATAGTCTTATAACAGTTTTATGAAACGGGTATGGTGCAATCATGAAGAAGAATGACAAACAGCTTATACATAATCAGTTATGATAACTTAAATTTGCTATGAAAAAGTGTGCGTACACAAACTACAGTAGCTATTTACGTCTACCGGATGCGAGAGGACTTGTGCGTTGTATGAAACATTTTATACCTTTCTTCTTTCATTAGGCACACGTTTTAAACGGTGACCTATAATATTAGTCGCTTGTACGACGCTCTCAGAGAGCGCTACTCGTTCGCTTGATCGGACGGAACTCGATGAAAAGGAAGTGAAAGGAGCAGTAGTCCTTGGATGCCATTAATTGTCTTGTTCGTTGCCGTTATTTAATGAAACAGCTACATACAAGTGGGGCATGGTAATGACCTATCATCGAGCAGAAGACCTAGCTAGTTTAAAATATGAAAGAAGGCAGCCAAACATGGGATTGCATAGTTCATCATCAGCTTTCTATAGTCCGCTATGCGTTTGGCTAGCTGTTGACAATTCGAATTTTAATATTATCGAAAACGTTCTTAGTAGTGGTACTCGTTCGTCGTGCCGTGTCTGACAGCCATGTTTGGGTCAGTGAAAGAGGGACAGGTATTATCATTCATACCCCGTTTTGGTGCGTTTTATGATTCATCCATCTTGTGCTGAGTGATAATTTCGTTAACTTTCGCTCGCCTCTTGCTCACATCCATTATTTTCATGCAATATTTGATACTACGTCACTCTGATGCCTGCGCATCGTAACTAGCCAGCTATTATTTGTACATAGCATACATAAAGGGATAATGGTCACGAGCTACAGATACAGGACCGGCGTGAGCAGTCGACGCAACAGCCGTGATCAAACTCTCGCCGCTTAATTTGTCCTAGATTATTATGATTACTAATACTACCCCCTCTCCGATGTATAGACGGGTACTCTCGTAGGTGAGTTACGTGAGGCGTTAACATCTTTGAACTTGGCACTTACAGCGGTCCGTTGGCGTTCATTTAGTTATGTCGACGACGGTAACGTCCGCGGAAACGCACGAAATGTTACTGTCAATATTCATGTTATGTACTAATTGGCGGTTCGCATAGGATGTGCCACGGCCGCACAAACGTATGATCCATGGTGCCGTGGCGACGCGATGCAATATCAGCGGCAGTTACTGGTCTTTCTTTCCAATATTTCGTATGAACGCTGCGTCGGCTTCCACATCGCCGCGGTGGCAATGGCAACCGTATGCCCGTTTGGCTGTGGTAATTGGTGGCTTATGTAATTCATTGTAATCATGAACGGGGCACAACGTGAAGCCAAATGCAGCTCCCGAAGTAGACCTCGATACTTAATCGCCGATCCATATAGAGCAGATCTGTTTAATTCGGAAGCGACGTTGCTCTCTAGGTAAAAGCGCTAAAGTAAAGCAAAACGCCATTTGGACTAGCAAGACTAGGTAAATCATACTTTTACCCCCGGCGGATGGCGTCAGTGGTACGGGAACGCGTAGAAAACAGCCGATCATGGCATTCACTAGCAAATATTTTACTGTGCCGGATTTGTATAGCCATCATACTTGCGCTATTCGACGTTTACCTTTCTGTGTGACTTTGGCTGTTTCCGCTAGCAAATACAAATTGACTTTATCTGTTAAGCGGACGAGAGGCGGCTGAAAACAACGAAGACCCATATAACAACAAACACGAGCGCTACACAGGACGACGTGTCAGCGTCGTCGTCGTCGTCGTCGCCGCCGCCGATACAACGACGGCAATCATCGAATAAACACTCTCGTAATCAGTCTTTGATATTTCTTATTGGCCATTTTTAATTTATTCCATTTAACTCGTTTGTTCCATCTATTTTTAAATGTTCGATTTCTATTATCTCGACGTACACGAAGCACACGCAGCGTCGCTATTGGTATTCTATAGCTGCTCTGTGTGTTCACATGGGCCTTATATGCGCGGTGGAAAGGCTTCATACGGCCATATATACGTTGGCAACGTCGTATGCCACATGCATTATAGGTGTCCAACAGGTGACAATGATTTCTCGCACTAGCTACTGGCGGGCCACAGCTTTGCGAAACAACGGCTCAATCGAAAGCTTTTTTCCTTTCGATGTCGTGAAAATCGACTTGGAGAATGAGGAAACAAAAGGTAGAACGTGTTTTAAAAAATACTAAGTTTAATGTAACAAACGTGGACAATTTGCACGACATTCATCATACAGCTCCGCAAACTATTAAAGCTAACAAGTAAATATTGCCTGAGTGCCGTTGCGTTTAACTTGTATAAGTTTTGATTTGAACTTTCTGACGAAATAGGAATCCCAGCTCGTTCTGTTCGGCCTTTGCTAGAGCAGTTAGGCAAATAGGCTTTACCAGTTACAGCTTTGGCTGCATTTGTAGCTCTTTTATTAAGAAACTAATATTGTGCCTGCCTTCAAGGCCGTTCACTGCACTGTGCATTAAATGTTTTTCTGTTTGCTTTCCAGCGGGGCTTAATTGCAAGTTGAGATGCACAAATCGACAATCAATATTGGCAACTCAAAAATTTCTTATTATTTTTATATTATTTTTCGTGCGAGTTGGTCCTATATGAATATATTTTTTAGTAAGCAACAACAGTCGGATCGAAGAAGTACTCTCTTGCACTATGATTAACTATTTGAATTAATAGTTAAAGCCTCTTGCTGCTAAGTTATACCAAGTAACTTATCGCAAGCTTGTTATACCAGTCATAAGTACTGCTAGTAATCTAAACGGATACTAGTTTTATAAAGTACCATAGTTCTTAACTCGAGCCTACGAGACGTGTAGTGCAATTGTTGAAAAAGTACAGTAGATTGTTGTTGCTGTTGTTGTTGTTATTATTGCGAGACAATAAGGCTCGAAGAATAACGTCATGTTATTTAAGTCTTTGCCTGTGGCTCCTATCTAAAAGATGACTGTGGTGTTAGATCAGTGAAAACGGCGTTAGTCCAACACGGTCAGTTGTACCCAGAAGTAGGATTTGGAGAAAAGAGATGGCCGACGACGACCCATCGAAAGTCGCCATTTATATCAACCCGAGTATCGTGGCAGTAGCACAAAAGAACGCGCGAGATTCAGACAGCTTCTGAGCATCATCTACCGATTGATAACCATGCGACACGTGTGACGTAGTCTGCTATACAAGGCGGGGGTAAAATGTCTCTAGTGTTAAAATATGCCGCATTAGCTTCCGAGTCCTCAATAAATACATTTGTGAAAGTCTAATACCCGAGATGCACTCGGCGCCATTCTGGGTAAGCCTAGAAATATCAGTGTCTAAAAGCTGGCGCAAGTACAAATGGGAAGTTCTTCTCTGCTGCATCTGTACATATATTATGAAACTTGTCCGAAAATAATTAAATTTAATAAAACGCTTACGGATCGCGCTATTGAACAAACATTTAAGTTCTTGCATGAAACTGTTACAAAACTGGGCGCGCATTGAACCAATATCTTTTAAAGTTCTCAGTCACACTATGGCCGGGCAACTGTGTCGTGTCCTCTGCGATGTTACAAAACATGCGGTTTTATCTCTAACACATTTTAGGTTCTGCTTGTTTATGTCGAACTGGCCTCATTGCTCGCTTTTAATATTATGCCCTTTGAATGGCGTATTCAGCGAGTTTTTTTGCTCGGTGTTCTTTAGCCAGCTCATGCGTGCTTTAGGGTCGCCTGGGTACACCAATTGCAGTAGAAATAATCTCGTTTGTAGAGCAGACACTCTAATATCGAGGTTGCACCGATCCACTGACGTGTTCGACCGCTCATGCGAAGCGGTAAAAAACCAACGACTTTGCAATCAGTTGTGCTGTCTCCCGAGTCGAAGACTGTTCTGGTTCGCTCGCTACGCTCACGCCCTTCTACCTGTTTAGACCTGTAATCTTTCCATCTGACGCACCTAGAGCCGGCAACGCCGGCTGCCACGGTGCACAGTGACGCGTTGTGCCCTGCCTGAAGCCATACAACAGAATGGTATTTCCCGCTATCTTCCCATGACCTTTTGCACAAATGCTTTCCTCTAGGAGACGTCTATGTTGACCGCCATTTATGTAGAACGAGCAGCTTTGTGCGCCGCGTCGCGTTGATTACAACATTCGGATAAAGGAGCTTTTGTTCGTTATGTCGTCATACAGAGCTTCCGGCGATGGTTAGTTTTTAAGGTGGAGGTGTACAGATACACGGATAAAACTTTCCGTCTTCTAGCCTTTCTTCGATCGCATAAAAGGAAAGTAGTGTAGTTCCTTAACAAATGACTAAGTGCTACGGCGAAGCTTCCTTGCTTGCTCAAACTTGTTCTCAAATAATTGATCATTGACAATCGCTTTGCCTATTGAACTGACGAATCAAATACGCGCGTGCCTCTCTGCGTTTCAGCGTTTCTTGCACCTAAACTTTGATATCGATAGTTTTCTCGCTGCTTCCTCTCTCATTCTTGTTTGAGATCTGATATATGCAACAAGGTTTAAGTGATTAAACATATTGTTATTAAAAGATAGTTAAATGCGCCTTCAGTCGGATAGCAGTCGGTTGAACGTGTCCGTTAGTAATTCCAATGTTATGCGCCCAAGACCTCGTGTTGCGGACTGCAGATTGCAGTGGCCTCTACTAAACGCTTCCATGGCTACTGTTGAGACAAGGTGCCGTTGATGTCGCCCCCGTGTGTATACGTACATATTGTTCATCTGTGTATCTGTCATACTTTTTTCCTCGTCGCCCCACCTCCGACTAACCCTGTACGGCGATCCCAGAGTTGACATCTAAGTGCTATGGCGCTGCTTCCCTTGCCCGTCCGTTCGTGTGCTCCGCGACTTTACATTTTACTGTTGTCAGGCTAAATTTAGGCCTGTGTTTGGCCGGTGCTACCGTGGCAGCAACATTGCGAAGGTTTACTTATTCTCCGACAATAAACACCCACGTCCCTTGCCCTCCAGCCTATGTGTTAATGACGAGAAGAAGCACAAAAGAAAATAAGCCAGCTGATCCGCCACCATTATTTCCACAGCTATCGCCGAGCACGCATGTCACTGAGCGTGCAGACGGGCAAACAACAAGAAAGGCACGCCGACAAAGGGAAAGAGAGTACGCGCAGGAGACGTGCAAAAGCGAAATGAATTACTCGATTATTATATTTGTATTCACAGCAAGTGCGTCATATTAGCGCGGTTGCAGTAGCTGTCGCGCGCTTCATAACAGTCAGTCTTTCCGCAGTCAGTGAACCAGCAACGACGATACCATCAGCGGAATGGCCGCTATAATCAACTGCTCATTTCTCCATAGTAGAAATGTGAAGAAACTATGAGGGGTAGAGAATCACTGGTGATTCTCTTACTTACTGCTAAGTTGACTCAGCAGTGGTCATGTTAGTAAATGATGCAGGCCAAATGGTAGACTAGTGAGCGAAGCACTGCTGAGTGAAGCACGGTCGGTCGCGGTGCAGCCTGAGACAACCGAAAGACTTAGACGCGCAAGCACACACTATAGCTCAGAGCTGGGATAGACAAGGACAGGCAGGCAGGCAGGTAACGCAGAGCCATAAATAAATAGGCAGTAGCGGTGGGTTAGCGTTGGTGGCCACAGTCATCGCCGCCAATCCACAGAGTTGCTATTCGCTGCCTAAAGATCTTATTCCACGCCTGCTTGATATTACTTCAGACGGCTGGTTCGTTCCAGCCCGAAAGGAATTGTGTCGATCCCCGGATTCGAACCTATTCGAGGAGTTTCTGACTTAACTAGGCAGATATGTTCCCAGCTTCACTATCGCGGAGACACGATCTACCAACTATATAGCCTGAGCTTGTCGTCGACAAAATAAACAAAAGACAGACTTATTTGTTTTCGATATATATATATCTATCCGTCTGTCCTTTATCTATTTTGTCGACGACAAGCTCGGACTACATATAATAAAGCTGGGAACATGTTTGCCTGCTTAACTTACATATATCAGGGTAAATACTTAGCTTTCTGATTATTTTTAATTAATTAAAGTGGACGCTAGGTAAAAACGTTTTTTTATGCGACCGTTCGTACCTCATCCGCTTCTACTACTTTTTCTGGCCTTTCGAAAGAAAAGTGTAACAGCGTTCTATCGTCAATAATTCTAATGAATACAAAGCAACCAGTTACGCAACTGGCAACATGCTTATCGTGGTTCATCATAGGTAATAATAGAGAAATTAAAATATCATATGGACTAAAGTTCTCTCTCTTACTTAGCTTCTACACTTTTTATGTATATATATATATATATATACATATATATATTGTTATTTTCATCTGATGATAATAATAATAGGGGTCGTTAATAGCCTTGTTTTAGCCGACACCAATTAATTTCACCGTCTCTTGCTTCCTTCTCAAAGCGTATGTGTGTTCTACTATTAGTCGCGTACTAGATTTCCAGAATCTTAACTGTCACTAGTAATGTCAGCAATAGCAGCAGCAGCGATGCAAATACTAACAATAGTCACATCAGGAATACCATTTTAGCGCATTTTGTCCTTTTGAGTATTCTCCTTCTCCGGCTTCAATTTCCCTCACCACCATCCATCGCGCCGGTATTTTTGCTCTCACTACAACTACCACTAGCGTTGCTAATGCAGCAGGCAATAGGTTCATGCGGTCCTGGTGACGTAAACCACACATTTATCCATCTATATCTGGATATCTAACTAGGAATGTATATCGCGCGTCAGCTAAGCAACCGTTGTTGTCGCTGGCAACAATGTTACAGTGCCCATCTGGGCATATCCCAGTAACTCTTGTCTCCTTTGTTCTGCCTGCTTTGTATCAAAGACTAGCGGCAGTAGCGGCCGCTCGTCTCTCTGTCTGCCTGCCCATTCCGTTGTCTGTCCGTCGATGTGTCGTTCGTCTGTATGATGTGAGTGAGCTCGTGACGTCACGGTCTTTTTTTGCCGTGCGCGACCTGCGGCGGCGCGACATCTATTTTGCTCGAACTGCAGCAGAAGTACCGTAGTGTAATAGTGGTACTGGTGCTGTTAATTGTGAGGATGATTTGCTTAGAACGAGAGCAGACGACAATGGCGCACTTCGTTACCCTGCCAGGGACATTATCATTCCAGCCTACTGGCGGCGTACAGCTAGCAGCATGAAGGCAAACCATGCATAACATTTGTACAAACACACACACGCGAGCGCGCGCGCGCGCGCGCGCGCACACGCACGCACGCACGCATGCACTCACACCTACACACACAGACAAGAGCGTCCTCACGAATAGACAAACAGTACGGAGTAGAATGAGAGGAAGAAAATTGCGCGCGCGCGTCGAACATGCTAGTGGTGTCGGTGGCGGCGCCGCCGCCGTGGGCCAGTACTTAACGGATCAATTTTCATCGTTCGAATTGCCCTGTTATGATTATAACTGCACATAACTACTCCTAGCAGTATTACTGTAAACGATTGCAGGCGAGTGAAGAGAAGGGCGAGTAGACACTGGTCGTGTTTCCGTTTTTACCAATGCCAATTTAAGCAAAGCCGACGCTTAAATTTTCAGCGGGAATCGTATTTATTGTCGAACAACAAGGCGAACGCCAGCCCATCCGCCGAGGCATCTAGGCGACATTGCATAAACCGGCCGGTTATTGACTGGTGGCCGGTTGGATCTGCTGATTTTGTCATATTCGGCAGCTGGAATACCTTGTCTTGCGCTTAAGCAAAAGCCGCGACGCTGACGCCAGCAACGGCAACTACACAACGCTCTCAAGGAAAGAACGAGATGGAGACTAGTTGTGTTCTATCGTGTACCATGATTTTGTTGTTGCTGATGTTGTCACTGCTGTGACATCTTCGAGATGACGGTAAGCGGCGGCGTTGAATCAGTGATTATAGTCCTCGTTGAAAGGAGATCAAAAGACTGGGAGAACAAATGTCGGTCCACATTTCCAATAATCGCTTCGGCCGCTTCAAGGAAAGCATGTGAAGGAAGTTGTATGACTCTAGAATGACGCCGTAGATGACCGCGTTCTGTCTGTCAGTTGTTCCAGCGGGCAGTTAACGTTAGCAGTGCCGATGATGGATGAAATCATGATCTTACAGATGCAATTGCTGTTAGTGCACGGCCAGACAACGTACCATGACTCACACTATGCTACTGTGTGATGAGATCCTATTGCTTCTCTCTCTCTCTGCCATCTAGTGTATAGAAGTGTATATGTGTGTGTGTGTGTTGGTCTCTGCGAGTTTGTAAAGTGCAGAGCGAGAGGTACGAGGGAGAGGAAGAAGGGGGTTGCAGCAGCGGCTTCCAGACAATAGTTTTAACCTCACAGCCTATACAAGTCTGTTGAAGCAATAAGAACAACAATTTATTGCGATTAATGCTATTCCATAGAACTTACATATATGTAACTTGTATTCAAGTTAGTAGTATTATGATAAAACTGCAGGAAGTATTAGGAAGTGATTTGTCGATGTTACACGTGCTTAGATATATAGTAGAACACGCTATTATAACTTATTCTATGAGCTAAGAAGCTGAGATGAAGAACGTAAACATTTCTTAAAAAAATACAAAGACACGCGGCGAGCATTGCCTTCGGTTTCCTTCCTACATAAGTATAGGGTAGCAGAGAGCTATACGCACGCAAATATTCTGGACGGAATTTTTGAATACAGTCGGCGCCACAAAAAAATATACCCGTATAGACGTCGAAGATTGATATCCAGGCCCATATAGCTAAAATGGGGCTATATGGGCCAGAGGCTACACTATGCGGATAATAATATTTTTGTGCGAAATCATTCAAAAAATGTAAGACAGAAAGCCATAATGACAACTTTTCTTCTTCTAAAAAAGACGGTGCTCAGCGAAGGCAAATCATTTGCTGCCAGATGAAAAATTATGGTTTGTTTGCTTTAGCTTCACACGAAATTTATCTGCGTAATGTAAAGACAGGTCTTGAACGACCCAGGTGGTGGCACATCCACGAATTGCATTTTGTTTTGGAAACAATACAGTGAGGAGTTATAGAAACGAGGTGTGCACTGTTTTTCAAAGCCAGCAGGCCCAACTGAAGCCTAATTATCGTGATGATAATTATCGTGATTGTGCATTATCCTCGTAAAAATAATTATTTACATTAGAACTTCATCCATAATCAAGACCAGTCGCGATATCTTTTGCCGTACGGTGCGTTGTGAAACAGCCCCATGCGATATGTACTGTTGACCATAAAGAGTGTCGTACAACAAATGAAAAAATACATATTTCATGTTTACACATCCCGATTATACTAAGCTAGGTTGTACTGCAACTTTTCGATAAAATTAGCATCGACGGCAATCAGTTCCATATAAGGTTAGATATATGTTATGTAACTCAATATATCAGTGGTCTCACAACGTGATTTCAGCTTGCCTTTAAATGAAGCTTTGAAAACATAGGGGAACTTGGGAGCTGGTACAAAAACAAGCAATTCACTTATTGATCATTTAACAAAACTTCTACGAGACGCAAAAAATACTCAGCTGAATTGAATGAAAGAAGAAAATGCTGGCCCAAGTTTACCCTATTTGGTTATAATGATGGTTACGCGAATTAATATTTTAACGTAAGTCAAATGAAAGGAGAAAAGAAATGGTGTGATCGTATAGATTGGCCTAAGTTAAGGTAAGATAGTTCCTCCTATGGAAGATGACAATGTAGTTACAAGTGGTCTAGTGATAACACTGTCTTTTAGACGTATGTGATAATAATGATCGTTATAAAATAAATTAACAAACTCTTATTATTCTTGCGGGCCAAATGATATTTACTCGTCTGCATAAAATCATAACAGTTATTTGATCTCCCTCTTATTCCGGTTAAATCCTAAGCTAGTTTTTATTGCTTTTTCCCATGAGTCAATCACCAATTCTAGGTAATTATTTTTCAGCCACTGTCATCAACGGAATGATACCCTAAGTGTTTTAGGCTACTGAATTTCAGTTTTTACACAAATATCAGTGGATTGACATTTTGTTTCAAATATTCATTGCTTTGCATCCCACAGCATCTAATTCTACTTCAGGTTTTGTATATATTTTACAAAATATTATATCCTTTTGAAATAAGCAGATTATCTTACTGCGAGTGCTGGTCCTAACCGGCTGTATACAATATCCAATAATGATGGTGGCTGTTAGCCACATTGCTTACTTGTATACCTTCCTTTTTCTTTTGTCTGTCTTTTATTGTTCCATAAAATTGATGATGGACTTCCTGCAGCAGGCCCAGGATTCCCTTCGGCGTGTTCCAGTGCGGCGCAAGTTGCAGGACCGGTAGGTGCTACCCTGTCCCCATTGACACGTAGTATTGCGTCGCCGGAGGGGCCTCTCAGCGCGCTAGCACAGCAAGGTCTGGCCTCTGCACAGGCGCCTTCAGCCGGCAATCCACACGAAGAAAGGAACGGTTGGTTAATGTTCACAGAAAATGATCACGATTAGTTAAGCTATTATATAGATGTGAATGCATTTTCAACGTCGCTTATTAAATTGAGCTCTATGAACTTGCCCTTGTGTTCCAAACGACACAGACTACTAATTATCATATCACTTTACTTATTTATTTTTTTTTTGAAAGTCTATACTTAATAACAGTATGACTGGGTAGTTGAGGGTGCAGTCGCCCGATATAATAATGTTGGCACAATGGTTGTGTATTATATATTGCACGGCAATCGCTTTGGGATATTCGACAGTAATCGAAAGGACCTTTTCTATAGAATATCTTAGTACTGAGTTCGTTTTGTTGGTACTTGACACCCGTGTCGGATTAGAGCGTATCCATGGAGTGGTCAAAAAGCTAAGCCCACATCAATGGAAACATTTGATCAGCCGAAGAATGTAATTATGTGCATTTTTTCAATGCGTTTCCAATGCGGGTTCCATTAATTAATATATTGTGTATCTGATTACTAGAATATATGTATCAAAGCATTCGAAGTTTTTGTTCCTGTTGATGTAAGCCGAACCAATAAACGTGGCTTCAGTTCTAATTCGTAGGTATGTCCCTCTAATTATTTAATCTCTTACTACTACATATGTAATAATTGTTGTTTTTTTATCTAAGAGCGTTATTCGAGACCATACGTTATATATATACACTTGCAGTTTAACGATTATTATATTCTCCTCATTCGTGTTATAGTATTCATTGTTGTTGTTTTCTGCGACTGCCTTTCGATGGAAAAAGTACCCCAGAAAGACATGGATGGTATAAACATAAAAGTGTGTGTACCAGCAGTCATCCAGCCGACCAGTCCGAACGCCTGCCCACATGTCTGCTTGGAGACTCGTGCTGTTCGTGGGCCTTCGCTGTGTGAGTCATCTTTTTGGCCGCATGTCGGTTCGTTGGCTGGCCGGCCGGCCGGCCGGAAAGCTGACGTCCTTCTTTTGACGACTCGGCGGCTTGTAGTGCCACACTCATGGCGATGCCGGTGCCAGTGGTACGACCTGTGCTAAATCCGCTAACGATCGACCAGCTGGACTTAGATAATGTGTGCTTTTGTGTGTCTGGCAGTCTGCGCTCACAATATTTGCAATACGCCATACTCAGCTCAGATCCAGTGCGCGAACATCGCGCCGCGCATGTCTTTCAGCGTCGTTAACGCCGATTTCTGTGGCAGTTCCTACTAAACGACACTAATAATATTATAGGTTATACAGCCATAGCTAGCAATCCTACCATATTTCGCTAACTGGCCAACTTGCACTCGACAGGGCGGGTCAAAGCATCGAAGTAGTGTCTAGCCCCGAAGCGCTGTAACAATGGCGGTCATACACAGACAGTTTTATGTGTGCATACGTTCAGGATACGTGAGTTTATGGTAGCACTATACACGTAGACATAGTGGTAGCTCTGTTGTTGAAATGGGTAGAAAAAATAATAATGCGAGAAATTGAATTGAGATTCTTTTCCGGCTCTGAAGCGCTTTTAACTATAAGAAAAATATATAATTAGAAGTTCAGCAAAGGTCCGCGGCTTAGCCTGGGCTACACTGACAGAGATACAGATAAGTCGTAACGGGCGTCCAAACCGATCCTTTTTTAATTCTATGGGAATATAATCGATGTACGTCCTTGCATAGCTTCCTTGCATAGTAGAAAAATATTTTAGGCCAGTATGATGGGACCTTTTGTTGCCAGGAGTTTGAAGGTTATTAAGTGAATCCATGTTGATGACATCGGTAGGAGCAATGGAACTTAAATATCTGCGGCACCATTTTCTTGGACATTGCACGGATAGCTAAGGGTAAAACTATGAGCAAAAACTATTCGTAGGAAATCGCGTATCCACAAATATACATATGTGATGGGACAAGTCTAGTTGTGTAGTGGTTTGCCACAGATAAAGTGAAATTGAGATTTAGCTATTTATAAATGCGATATATTACCAAACTTGTTTATTATTCCAAGACACATTTGAATTAAGCTAGTTGCCATAAACCCAACCATGTTTACCTTGCCTATAAAATTATCTATTTAATAACATTGTTTTTGGCCTTGATTCGCATTTTCTCCGTAACTCTGCTCTTTGTAATTTATTTTTCCTGTTTTTCTTTTTTTTTTCGTCAGGTCTTCATCATGGAAGTTCGGTATCGGCTGAACCACCTCCATCGACACGACGGCATTCACCTCCCGTCGCGCCGAAAAAGTCCCGCCACTCGCTGTCGGCGCAGCCCTCACAGGAGGGTCCGCCACCATCCCCAGCGTCGGCCGCATCGGCGACGCCCGGTCAGCCATCAGCGGGACCTGGAGCAGCGGCCTCTGGTCCTGGGGGACCCGCCTCAAACGCCGCGTCGTCCGGTGGCAGCGGGGTCAAAGGCGCGGCGGCCGGGGGTGGCGCCGAGTCCGCTCCCACTTTGAAGTGCACGCTGTGCCAGCAGCGGCTGGAGGACACCCACTTTGTACAGTGTCCATCGGTTGGGGCGCACAAATTCTGCTTCCCCTGCTCCCGTGACAGCATACAGCAGCAAGCGGCCAATGCCGGCGGGGAGGTAAGGGTCGCAGGAACAACAAAAATAAGAAAACCCATCACATTGTTTGTATTAAATGTTTCATCATTCGTCCGTTTGTTATTACTACTTATGCCTGCTTGATCCTCATAATCCTTTTTTGCATTAATGGACCACCGAAGGTTTTGCTGTACATCATCCAGTGTGTGACGGTAGAACTTCCGCATTTGATACATATGCCCCAATGTCGGCATGCAAAGGGGTTTGCCCTAGCTCGAATGAGTCATGTATTGCGACGCGCGAACAGCCGTGGCAAGCCGTTGAATACTAAAGTAATATGCAGAAGTTTACCTTCGGCACCGAACTGTGAATGCGATTTGTTGTATATACATATATATACAAAAAATAGATGACCATTTGAATGAATAGTCTGGCAGGGATTCTTCAATAAGGTAATTTTATCAGTTCTGCATTGGATCTTTAAAAAAACATTAAATTAAGTGGTGGTTCTTTATCTAAGATAAGGTAATATTCTAGAGGGATTTGGCTGAGGGAAAGTTGTTCTGTAGTATAAACATAGCAGATTCTTAGGCAGACTTTCTTAATAGACGCCTTGTTTGAGCTGTAGCTAAATACAATACAACTAACTAGAATTTAGCAACATGCAGTTTAGTGGCGTATGTTCTTTAGAGGTTGCTGATTCTTTTGCGAGGGCTGTAATAATTGTTCTTTCCTGGATTATTTCGATACATTGGCTCCTACGGGAATTATAAATAGAGACATGATTCTCGGTATCGTTGTTACTTGCTGCTGTTATGAAGGTATGCAAATACTCTACCCAAGATTATATTTTCACGCTCCTTTTTTTGAAGTGTCGTAAATAATGGTTCGAGTACAATTCGTCCATTATAGCCTCGATTTCTACGTGTAAGGCCATAAATGTGTCATATCTTTGCGAGAGTCGTTTACTAGATTACGTTCCAACCAGCCCGTTATTAAAGGCCTAGTGCAAGGTCATTGCAGGTTGCAGTGATACCTGACGTTGATATGTACCCACCACCACACTTAATTTCATGGCGTAAACGCTTTAGGCGATCGACAGCTTTTAGCCGATGGAATATAACGCGTTTTTATGTACGGACGAGTTGAACTTATCACGTTAGAACTTCAACGGCGTTCAGAGTTGACTGAGAAGGGTCTGTGGTGAACTGCTAGTCAACAACGTTAAATTTTTTAATATATATATATATATATATATATATATATATATTATGCATTTGTAGTATTTAAAATCTCGCTTAAACTATGAACGCCAAACCGTTGTCATTCGCCAACACAAAATTGTCGAATATATATATATATATATATATATATATATATGTTATCGTTAGACAAAAAAAGGCACATTAACTCAGTTTATTCCGTTTGCTTGTTGATACTTCTTCTCTCGCGCCACAACGCTGATGGTATTTTTATACGCATTCCCTAACTTAAACTTGTAACAACGTACCAGTTGCACACGAAATCCCACGCGGTGCAGATGCTACTCGTATATTAATAATTAAATTCTAATTTGGGCCCAGCGCTCAGCACGTTGCCTGCCTATCGTTGACACTGGTATCTCCAAAGTGGCAATAACACATATATGAATAATGAGAATCCCGTCAACGTGAACGAAACGTGAAGCACGATAGCGATGGGAGATCGCCATAAATTTTCGACGAAGTTCCAGTTTGGCAAAGCGAAGTTTTGCATGCTCGGCTAAGGTAAGAATATTGGTACACGGTACACGAGCACTCTCCTGCCAATAGTGTGATCGGTTCTGTGATGGTAGCGGTGACGGCATCACCACTTTTTGCGAGATTCGTGGCCTGGTGAGGGCAGAGATAGCGAGATGTTGTTATTATCATTCAATGGGTCGTGCACGCACACCCTACGGTGCGTCAGAAGGATTGAGGTAGGACGATTACAAAAAAGAAAAGAGAGAGAGGTGCGTTTGTGTGTGCGAGGTAAAGAGAGGCGGAAGCAAACGAGAGACCCAATAAGCCTCCCAGTTTTCGTTTTTGCCAACATCTATCTCGAAGTGGCCACGCACTATCACATGATGAGACGTGACCAAAAACGACGTGCTCGACTGTTCTTTCCAACTCTTACATCAACTATGGTGCCACAAAACGTCCGTGGCCTCTGTGCTCCAGCCAATAAAATATAGCAGCTATGGCAGTGGCTACAGCCGTAGGCCAGCATCGTGCCGCTACTAGTACCATTGTTAAGACTAGTACGGCCTTGCCGGTTACGATGAATTGTCTACTTTGTTGTCTACAGCCCTTCATATTCACTCACTCACTAAATCGACCGCATCGTAAGCGTACGAAGACACGCCTCAGGGTCATGTCCTTTCTTTTAACACGTCAATCTCACTCTGATGATGAATGTTGACTACAGATAGCTAATCAACTTTTAGTTATTGAAAGCCTTTGACGATATGTTACTGTACAATCAATATACAAACGTTGTCATATAAAGCTCTAATTTTATACTTTACTTACGTTTTATTGCAGGTCTATTGTCCTAGCGGTGAAAAATGCCCACTTCTTGGTTCCACAGTACCGTGGGCTTTTATGCAGAATGAAATAGCGACAATCCTCGGTAACGAGGAGCTCGCGCCCGCTAAAAAGACGCCTACGCCCCCATCATCGGCATCGGCAACCCTCTCTGCACCGCCGTCGGCGGCGGGTAACACTCCTGGAGGCGCCCACCAGCGACCGCAGGCTCCCACGCCGCCGAGCAGCCAGCCGGGAGGTGCTCCGGGACCTCAAACGGGTCCGACCTTGCCTACAAGCAATGGCAGCAGCGCCAGCCGTGACGGCAGCACGTAAAATCCGCGAAACACCGAACGCGAAATAAATATATATATAATTGACCAACGGTATCTGTTGTCGACGTCATCGTCCCGGTTGTCCCACTGAGGAACGATTGGATGACTAACAGTCGCAATTCTCCAAGGGAAATTGCCACGTCTACTCGATAGAAGTGACGCTCAAATGCGAGGAAAGCGTTTTGTCCCTTTAATTCATCTCTCGTATCTATATTTTGAAGATTGATGGGTGGATAAGCGGTGGTCGCCCACCTAAGATTGAATGAGATATATAGTTGTTTATGGCATGTTGGTAGGCACTGCCTTGTTCCCTAACTTCAGTGTCACTACTTCAGTCTCTGTCAACGTAGTTCTGCATCTGCTTCAGTTCAAGATATACGAAGCGAGCATGAAGCAGGCCGTGAAGTTTTGGCACCATTATACTGCCCCCACTCGCCCTGGCTAGAACATACATGTACGTGTTGTGGATGAGAAAGCGTAACTCGTCGCGCTTAACATGTCCGGTCACTTTTCTGGTTGGCGGCCAATTGAGTGACTGAGACCGACAAAAAAAAACAGGCTCGTCGGTCTGTTGCCCTTGCTTGCGTAACAATACTATCATCATAAACTATACACAGCTCTTGCTACAGCTAAAATATCATAGTATATGTACCACTGGTGTGAGTCACATAAACAGAATGTTCATTCATTGATTCATTGAAAGATTAGTGAATGGATGCATAGCTTCAACGCATGTAGAAGAGCTGCACGTGTCCTAACATTTACGGGGGTGTTTGCAGCATGAAGCTAACATGAGACGACTTGGCGACAATGACTGGTTCTCGTTGCTTCCCTCTACCTTTCTCTTACCGACGATAATAACCGATCTTTCTCGTTTGTACTTTGTTTGACAATAAATAGAAAGTAGAAAGAGGGGCAAAGAACGAGCAAACGTAAACGAGCAAAAATCAAATGCGATTGCACGCGATTTCAAAAGTTGCCGCCAGATCAATACAACAAAATTATGTTGATGAAGCAGTATTGGGAAAATCGGATGGTGTCCCGATCAGTTGTCGAGAAACCCTTGACTCTCGACTAGCTGAAGGACTCTGGAAACCCATTTATTTACATACGTTCATAGAGCCTACTTTTAGACGGCCGGAAGACCACACGCGTTTTCCAACCTTTGCGAAGGACACAAATACAATAAGGGCGGCGGAATAATAGGTAATAATCATTATTATTATTATTATTATTATACGAATGATAACAGAATATGATATTGATGCAGGCGTGAAGAATACAATCTTAAGCGAGCAGTCACAAGGGATACTGAGTGCAGAGAATGATGAATTTACAACAACAACAACAACAACAACAAACAAAAATCCATAACAGCTAACACAAATAACAGCGTATAATAATATTTGATTATATGACAATAATAACACCCGACTTTATATAACAGTGACTAACGTCATGTATTACAGTGACAATGATGATGTTCAGCCGGAGGTGTCGTTGCTGCTGTGAAAAGTGGGCGAGGTGGGTGGGTACAATGGGGTGGGTTTGTAGCGAAAGCTGAGGAGGAAGCGGACAACCTCGGTTGAATTCACGCATACTTGATAAGCCACACGTAAAAATGTCGCACATAAAGCGATGCACCCCGTGAATATTTGTACAGAAAGTTCGAAAGACAAACAATCCACTAGTAACAGTAATAGAAATCTATTAGGTTATCGAAAATTCCATGCTCCATCTTGAACCGTGCTGTATCTTAACTCCTCTCGTTAACTTTTTTCCCATTTCCTTCCTGAACTCCAATGAAGCTAGGCAAAGAAATCGAGGATTCGCTAAACAACAACAGTAGACTAATAACTAAAAACACGAGTGATGATGTTATATATATATATACATACACATTCACGTTCATAGTTATGCTCAGAAAGAAATAGCAAGAGAAGGAATAAAACAGATTTGACGAAATGCTAATGAAAATGAGGTAAAGTGAGAGGCTTAAATTCCCTTACTATTTAATATTGATAATAATAATAAATCTAATAATGATAATGTCTACTAGCTAACAACTATCTTATATATATATATATATATATATATATATATATATATATATATAGGCAATAGATACCCGAAAGCGAGTGGTGAGAATGTCTAACCGGGAGAAAAACAAAGAGAATATTAATTAGTTAATAAGAACGAGTTGTAGAAAACGTCGAGCTAGTTACGCTCATCAGCATTCGACAGAATTACAGAGAAAGTAATTGGAAGCATTGCAGGGATGGTGAGAGTGCGCCAGCAGGATAGAATGGTCATTGATAACGGAGGAGAAAGGAGAAAAGGACCCCACAAGGAGAAAAGGACCCAACTTACAACAGTAAAAAAAAATACAGCATCAACAACACTGAATCTACTGAAAAAGATAAATGAAAATATGTTAGTTATTGTTGTATTCTACAAACTCACACAGCTGTGGGCAACCAACGACGACACCACGATCCCCTCCATTTTTTCAAGTAGGCAGCGTAATAACAAAAAAAGAAAAAAAAAGCTGCCAGTGTAAGTTACTTCTGACACTTACCGATTCATGCATCGACAACAAAGACGATAAACATTTCTGCGCTACGAAAATAAATAGAATCATAGCGGGATGTTGGTCATCGCTCCTGGTTGCGAGCAGCCAAAAAATGAAAGTTCGGTATCAGCTTTCTTTTTGCCCTCCAGCATCAGTCAACATCTAAAAAAGCTCATCAACGGCAGAAATATTAGCAGAGCAGTTACCGCGATCACGTCATGATCGAAGTCGTGAAATGAAAAACAGGACGCACGAATGCATGACATCGCTCGACGCGATGCCACTACTGCAAAAACAGTTTTTTTGATGATGATGATGATGGCGACGAGGAAGCCGGAGAAATAGGCAACGTAACAGTTATGTAGATATAATATTTGACTGTTAGATTTAGTTAATATATTATTGCATCAACACACATGTAAACACGACATGTAAACACACGTAAACACATACGCATAAACGCTGACTCACATTCACAAAGACGCAATGAAAGTAAAGCTGAACATTCATTAATAGAAGAGAGCCATTTTCGAAATTAGACTGAACTGAAAGGATTCTATTCGGCAAAATTCGATTTCTATGCACTGTAAACAATGTGAAGAAATTCTGCTTGAATGCTTTTGGTCTGAAGCCGGCGGTTCCTGCAACTGTAAGGCAAATTCGACATTTGTGTAATGGCTAATGTTTTATCAAATTATAGGAAAATGTGAGCAACAGTCATTAATATGAAGGCACAACACGCAAACACTTAAACCGTGTGTATTCGCACGCATCAATACCCTGGTTACATCTAAACTGCATCGTCACACCGAAAGTGTAAACATGAATGTACTCGACTTTAGTAATGAGCGGGCGTAATAATATCGAAAAGTTAAATGAACGCCTTATGCAATCTATCGATCGATCGATCGATCGATCTATATAGAGCAACGAATCGTTGTATAACAACAACCATGATAAACTACTGTTTCATGACCTTGATGACAACTTATATTGACGTGATGCTGATGACTAGAAGGAGAATTATGCCAACACCTACATTAATAACAGGAACGTAATAACATGAATAATACGATAGCGGTAATGCTGGTCATGATGATGAGGTTAAATTTTGCTCCACCCCGTCCATCTAGAGGAGGAAAGAAGGACAGAGAAAGGGGCTTCCGCGCTCCTTGGCCCCCTCTTCTAGAGATGACAGATCTCTACGGGACGCTATGAAGTGTATCGGGTGCAATGAATGCGACGCGGTACATGCGGTAGAATTAGTTTATATTGTATAATGCGGTATATTAAAGAGTTGCAGTGATGACGCTGTTCTTATAATGCTGATGGCGACAATTGTACGAACAAGATAAACATGGCGCTAGATAAGTCGAGAGAGTATTTGCTGCACCCGCTTGTCGTTACCGTGGATGAGGTCACCATTTCGGGACGCACTGCCCTCTGCGGTCGAATAGAAACGCCTCGAAAGTGAAAAAAAACGAAAGAAAAAGATAATTAATTATATTCGATTCTACTCAGTATAATATTATGGTAATGATACTATATACGGCAAATATTTCAATCCAAACAAATGCACACAGGCTAGATGTATTTTGCTTGATCTGTCGAAACGATTCGATCGTACATAGAAAAGAAAACCAACATTAAGCATAAGACGCTAGTTTTGTTCATCATTATTATATAATTATATATAAATATATGATACATCTACATGGTCCACTACTCGTACGCGCAGGGGAATTGAAGACACGTTGAGATAGATAAACTTCTATAAACACACACACGCGAACACACACACACACCCACCCACCCACCCACCCACACACGCACACGCGCACGCACACACACACACACACACACACACACACACACACACACACACACACACACACACACACACACACACACACACACAGACACATGCACATACTCACATACACATACACATACACGCCCTAGATGTCGAGTATTTATAAATGTACAGTTATTACAATGACAACTATTCCTATTGCAATGGCGGGCGTGTGTGAAATAAGATGAAAATAACAGGAAAATAAATTAATAAACAGTAAAGTTTACATTAAGGTGGCGATGTTATAAGATAGAAGAAAAGACCAACTGTCTTAATTAATTTGAGTATAGATATGTACATATAATAAATAGCCAAGAAATATTAATTTATATGATGACGAAGTGCAGATTCTAATGATGTGCAGCGACAACTTCTTCGACGTTGAAATTGACATGAAAATGATTTTATTTTCTGCTGCCGAGGATAATGAGTAGCAAAAAAGCATGGATTCAAGTACCTAGGCGAGATAATAGAGACGTGGTGAATAATACATGAGGGCAATAAGGCACGCATCCGCACCCTTTTTAGATAGCAGGGCAGTTTCGTATAGTTCAGACATACTGATAATAAAATCATCATTAGTGTATCCTTCTAGCATGGTCATTAAATAAAACAAAGCATACCTTATTACAGTTGTGGATTGCAAAGAGAAAAAAAAAAAACGTTTGCATTCGAGAGTGAGACTACCGTATACTTTAAAGAAGCAACATTTTCAGTTTGTTCATGGTAGGATGAGTTTCTAATTCGGTTGTGAACTTATTCTTTTTTTTACAACTCAAGACAATTTGGTCTATTTTTGTCCCACTATAAACCTATTTCCCCTCTCGTTACAGAATTAAATAACGCATTCATTCCGTTTAAATGTTATGCTTAAAGATGTGAGGATCTTTCGAGGCTAAAGGGTGTCTACACAGTCTGCGCAGGAAAGACATATTGCATGCTCGTCAGCTTACTGAAAATATGGGTTAACAACGTATGCTCGCCAATGAATACATCAAATACTGGCCATCAGGACATTGTATTTATAACATTAAGAGACGATTCGCTATTTCGGTGAACTGAATAAGTAGTTTTTTAATACTTCGAGACTGTTGAACACGTACACCGCGTTAAAAGGGTTGGTTCTCATCTCAAAGGCGTGTACTTATTGACATTAATTCAGTTTTCTATAAAAATTATTATACACTTAGTAGTTAAGTTAAGTGTCGGTCTCTTTCTCTCTCGTTCTCTCTCTTCACTACTTGTTCCTATATTAAACATTCTATATAAGTAAATACGCATTTTATTTAACACACGAATTACATTTTTCATTGATTTTATTGATAATCCTGCCAGCTTGGTCAACAAGAACGGATTAGCTTAGCATCGTACTTCATAACGAAAATTGACCACTCGATGTATTATTATTCGTGAAGGTATCGATAGAAAAGATTTTCCACATACGAACATTATAACACCTGAAATGAAATATGGTGCATACGACAAGTGATTCTATGTTCTTCTGATACGTTATATCGATCTTACAACGATCGTGCTTCTTGTGCCGAAAAGCAAACAGAAGGTCCGTGAGAAGGAAATGATTCTTTATGACAAAAAGTTTTCTTAAAGTTTGTCAACCATTTCAGGGTTCAAGGGGCCGTAAAGTAACTTAAGGGAAAAGTACCGTCACTTTCGCTGTCAGCATAGTATTACGCGGAACATACGCTCCAGTTACACACAATGTCTCCTACAGATAGAGTTAAAAAGGAGCGGCAATCTCCAGATTTCCGCTCCTTTCTGATTGCTTTTCTTTGCCAATAGAGTGCGTAATACCGATATGCCATAACACGATTATGAAGTATTATCTTTGCGAGGGTCGTTTGGGTCACGCTCGGAGCTTAAATGCATTATTATAAACCAATTACTGAAGAGCCCAATATGCAGAGATCGACTACATACTTCCTGTGATCGTGATCCTGAAATAGTGAAATAGTGGCAAAGACAATATGAAATTTTGTTCCATTCATGTACTACGGTGATTTCATGGGAGCAACGGAAACAGACGCATTCGATACACAGGGATCCGCTCACAACCCTACGATGCACGAACAGCATTTAGGTGTTAGCTGTCAATAGGTGTTTATGAGCGGTTATTCTTCGACGATTCGCGATATCGATATCAGTTGCTTGTTTTAGCTGACTGGGTGATCAATTGTAAATTCGAGAGACTTCATACAGTAGATTATCGTTAAGCTAGTCATTGCCTACAAGCCAAGGTCCAGTATATTTCTATTGTATAATGCAACTGCAACTACCCAGACCACCTATACTCTTTTCGCTGCAGCTTCATCCCGAATTTTAATTGCCTTAAATTTTTGGCGCAGAATTAACTAGTGTTATTATTTCATGTCAAAACTTGACTATTTGTTGTTTCAATGAGCAGTAATGACTTGCAAAAGTCCCTCCATAGATGCCGCGTTATTCTAGCAACAGTCATAAAATACTACCGCACATGCTAATATACACAAAATACTCAAAAACACTAGTCAGCTTATGACGAATGTCTTAATTAGAGGAACTGACTTGGGTTCCTCCAATTGCAGTGCAAAATGCCATGAGATTCAACAGCTGTAGATACGCTGCAATCAGTTTGAATTAGCAGAAGCAAGTTTTGAGCAGAAATGCTCACTCAGTTAGCGGCTTCGGCGTCAGCGTCAATGGGCATCCAGCCATTTTTCAGCATCTTCCTGCTTTCCTTCATCCTCAGTGTCTTTACGGTAATCATTCTTATTATTGTCATGTTCTATTGATATTTGCCGTTTGCTGTCTTGACTTAAGGCGGTAGGATTCCAGTCATTAGTTTGCATAGTTACACCGTGTCCTGTAGCCTGTGGACGATGTAGGGTTTTTGGTTCAGTATAGGGAATTCCCGCTATGAAACCAATGTGGAGGTGACTGTCATCACCGTCCTGATGCCCCTTTTCGTCGTCTTTAATGAAGGCCTCGTTGTAAGAATTTTCATTGTGAGCACTACTTTTATGATGTGCAACCTCTGTCGGGTGGAGATTCTGATGAATTCCGTAATTCCGGTGCAAATCAGACGGCTCGGTGTTGAGGTGATTTCTCAATGAGAGTATGTGCGCATCTCCAAGATTTAAATGATCCACAGCGGCTTCAAGGTGAGTATCATCGGTTGCTTCGTGATCACTAGAACTATAAGCCTTATTATTAGCATAATCTGTTTCCATATGTGAAGAGACGACCTTAGTTGGCCAAGGCATTATTTCCGCTGAAGTTTTAACAGGTGGAGCCCGCATGGCCTGCACTGGAACGTCACTTACATCAAATCCTCCAAGTTTAGCACTTTCAACGTCGAATGGACTGGCATGCATAATCTTCGCGTAGCCTACTTCTTTCGTTTCTAATACCTCTGCAGTTTGAGTAGTCTTGAGCTCTTCACTCTTCATTTTCGAACGCCATCCATGGATTTGCAATCTTGCTCCAGAAACTTCTCGGCCTTGAGACGGCCAACTTCCTTGGAAACCTGCCCATCCGTCATTGGTTTGAGCATCATTTTCCACCACCTTAGTCAACTCTCCATCAGATCCCTTTACAAATCCGGCTACCTTTAAGGCAGGTAAAATTTCCTCCTGCACTTCAATCTGGCGTGGATTATAGCTATCGTATCCTACAGACGCCATGTGACCGCCATCAGTTATCCAGTTATTACCACCAGCGTTGTGTACGATTTGTTTCACAGTTACTTTATGCCCGCCTGCATGACCTGCTTGGAACGGCGCAGCTTCTTTTATTTCGACCTTTTTGAGGTGTCCATCTATATAAGGACTCCATCTTCCAAAGCCACCGTGGTTCCATTCCGCCCTAATTTGTCTTCCTTCCCAACCACCTACCACTCCCGCGTCTCCGAGTTCCCATCCTCCAGGACCACCCCTACCTTCACCGTAATTCCAGTCGCCCTTCCACGGAACGGCCTCTAACTCTGTAGCCTGCGATATGAAACGAAAGCATGAGAATGTCATGTAACGGATAATTTCAGCTCGCCAATACGCGAGGAAATGTTATTATCGTAATACAAAAAAAGTATCTTGTTAATGCTCAATACAGGTTGCAATAGAAAAACGAGAAATGTTTCAATTAAAGTATCTAATATAAAAATGGTCCTTTCTCTTGAGAACACAACCCAAAGTCACACATCAAGCTAGCCCTTCGTTTAATCTAATTCGGATCTTCATCTAAAAAGAACTGAAAAAAACCAATCATCACTCATCTGGCAACTGCATTCGTCATGCTTGAAGCTTGCAGAGCAGAATCAACTAAATCTTCAATCAATGTTTAGCCAGTGCGTGACAGATCTGCTAATAATCGTTCTACTGAGATAACTTCGTAAAAAAGAGCTCAGAAAACCGCCTGTCAACAACCTCCGAGAGAGGTTCAGCTAAATCTAGCATTGTATAAAAATATATATAAGTATAATAATATTGTGTAAGTATATAATAAATAATATTGTGTTCGTTTACCTTATATTGCTCCTGTTTATGTTTATGACGCTTGATAATCGGAAGAGGAATTGGAATAGGTATAATAGTGTGCGTAATAAATTTAGCAGCTAGCGCCAATTTCGCCAATTTTTTTAACCGAATTTTGTGTTGGATGTGAGAAACATCTGCTTGTCCTGATTGAAGATAGACAGCGATAGCCACGAGCAGCACCAAAGTTACCCAATATGTTGACCTGGTGGGGACACGGAGCAACAGCATTCTGTAATATAGGAACAAATCAATAGTCGTTAGCATGACCTCGGTCAAGTGAAACGTGTTGAAAGGCTTTCTCGGTTTCTGCCCGTGGAGAGCTTGACGAGCTTTGTGCCTTGAGAACAACGAGGTGCTTATTTTCTGGCAAATGAGCGGACCATAAGTAGAGTAAGTGTGTACTCAGGTTGAACTACTTTGTCCACGTAGAACGTCCAATGATTAATAGAACTATAATTTAACGCATTTTATTACCCCGTTTACATATGTGTGCATTTTCAAAAATCTCGATGACGATGACAAAAGTCGTTTCTTCTTATCACCATTATTTTGGCCTGTCGTACTGTTTTAGTGCTTCGAAATAAATATGCGCAGAATTGTTAGTTCGCTTTGGGAATGAACGAATGTCCGACATTCTTTGACACTACAACTGACTGGTAGAGCTGGGGACTTCTACGATGTGCTATCGACAGCCGATAAATAAAGCTATAATTTGTAAGCAACATTCGTTATATAATAGCTATTTGAAACACGATTTTTTTAAGTTAATCCATATCGCACCTTTTTAGCATACTGTACGTTACATGTTACATACAGGAAGCTTTTATTATTATAACGCACCCCGTGCAACTTCTATTAAATTGTCCCATTGATTTAAGTGTACAAATTATAGATTCATTTGCAACAGAACTATTTATACGATTATGTACATAGTTGTATTAGTAAAACATATACAACGCAGGATTAAATAAAAGCTCAATATGTGTTTCTAGCTGCATGAAAGTTATACGGGTTATTTTCATCACCGACCTCTGACGAATATACTTTTATCGAATATTTTCATTTTTTTCTGCGTTAAAATTCTTGCGCTTATCAAGTTTAGTATGCATACGTTTAGCATACAATTATAACAATTAGACGTAGAATGTTGGGAGGATGCCGTCGCCCAAACAGTCCTGGGTCTTAAGCGTATCTGTTCCACAGCGCATTCAAGTTTAGCTTTTCCTTTGGCTCTAGTTATTTCATATGTAGTAATATACTCTAAACTCAGCAAAGCAGTTACGGTATTCGATTAGTTATACCTAACGCACAGTACTTCGACTTACGTTAGCCAAAATGAAGCACGGCTTGCCCTCATCACAAGATGATGTTGATGGTTTTCCATCAAGCAACCAGGTATTGATTTGAAAACAGTAGTTTTCAAATTTTCTATTCAAACAATGCAATGATTAAATCTATATGGCTTAAGGTTAAAAAATGGATATTTCTGACAATATTCCTCTATCGAAAATCAGTGAAGAAATATTTTTTTTGTAAAAGCAGCCGTGCAAGAAATATAATGAAGGGCTGATAAGGAAATGACACAACAAATCCAATATTATAATGCAGGCATTTTAAATTGCGCCATTCGATCCTAACTACAGCCATTAACTAGCATTAATTTATACGGTTCATTGATTCTCCTTCGACTTTACGCCAGGGCGTAAAAATGCGTGTGCTCGCATTATCGAAATGCAGTATGCAGACAAGCACTTAGCCTTAGCGGGTATCCGTAAAAATAGCAATAATAACAACCACATCGATTGTTTACAACATGTCACCCGTGAAAACTAACTTCAAACCAGACAACGCGTCGATGGCATTGCCCACGCTGCGTGAGATTGCTCTCAGCTGTCCCTTGTCTTCGGTTCTAGTCCACTTTGTCACCATCACAATGGTCGTCATCAAATCCTTTGTTGCTGGTTCGACATGCGGCCCTTTCTGCGCCTACGTCTATGGGGTACGGCGGAAAAGTCTATTCTAAGAGCTTGCTCCTTCTGCTTAACGACGACTAACGTCTTTTTCGTTTGTCCTGCTTTTTTTTTCCGTTACACTGCCATTGTGTTGTCTTGGTCCGTTACTAACTTGTCCATTGCACAGCCGCCCGTCCGGCTCCTTGGGATTAGTCCATTATTTCAACTATGCGATAATTTTATATTATAAGGGCTAGCTATGGCTGGTATCATTAAAACGATTTTTTTCATAATGGAGCTATTTTTACTTTTGTTACTGTTAAAGTTCGTTACTAAAACACTATCTGAAAATATCCCAACCGAAACAAGCAAACAAAAAAATGTAGTAAACCGAGCGGGCTGCTAACAAATGGGAATTCGATGTATCCAATGCATTAAGTATGGCATTGAGCAACAGTGGGAAATCGATCTCCCGAATGGATTAACGGACCCATGATCTCAGTTGATTTTACCGATACTGGCCGCGTAGGCGACATACTTGCATGATGATTAGCATTAATTACGCCTACTCAGACGACTTGTAATGGACAATGACTGTATGCGCCAGCTCTGTCAGCTAATGCTTCGTCCTAAGGATAGTTATTAGCCCAGTTATGCAAGTATAATTGCATTGAAATTACTAACAGTTTTTAAATATGAAGATACCAAAGGAAGGCCATGCATGGTACAACCGAGGTGGTCTTCAATTAGCCCATTCTACATCTAGACTCTAGAGATTTTTAACGCCCAAGCAGCATTAGCAGGTGAACAAACAAAAATTGTAATTGTCGAACTAAAGAAAAAGTTCGCACCCAAATTATTAACACATTTGAAAGTGATGAGCAAAGTTACGACTGAAAAATTAACATTGTTCTTAACGAAACGTAGGCCGTATCTATAAATTCGAGCCGATTTCTGAAAGTTACGTTGGAAAACAAAAGATAGTTACCACACATGAGCATTATATATTGTTAAAAGGTTTCTTTGGTTCTCGAGCTTTTAATACGCATATCTTTCTGTCGTGCTAAGAGTTAGGAAACATTCAGAGAAAGAAATTCTTTCTAGAAGATATGAATCAAATCCAGGTTTCGTTTGTTACGACGCCCATTGGGGCTCACAGAATGTACAGAAGGACATGACCCAGAACTGGGCAAAACCCAAAACCAACAAATGCTGATGGTATACAACAGTCCGGCTTTATGATTAGATGCTTGACTGAAACGTCAAAGACATTTAATCAATTTGGTCAGCGCATAGCACAAATGTAAATTGTACATTACCTTCTAATAATTGAACAGCCTGCCGGCCGCAGGCGTAAGAGGTAAAGTTCAATACGGGACAACGTTTTTCTAGCCCTATTATTATTATTATTATATGGACCCCTGGATACTTGCCCATTGCAGTCCCTTCAGGCATTATAGCTAACAAAATAAAAGCAAATAGACTCACTGAACGCACAGAGGGGTGCCACAGCGTTACGGCACTCTCTTGCCCTCTGGAAAACTGACTTCCGTAGAGCTTTTCGCCGAGAAGAAGAAATTGACACAAAAAAGAAGATTGCTAGCTCATATCGAAAAATTATAAATCAATTGAAGTCATGTGAGATGCCTCACTAGATGCCAACGTATACTGCTCTTTTATGAGTTAGTTTGGGGAAGTCAAAATGGAAAGCGTCGAAAAGGGACAATTTCTCCCACAAACGCGGTCAGAAGGTGAAAATGGCCATCCAAGTGAGATAATAAAATAATAAAGGAGATATCGGCTTTTATAAACATTAAATCTATTTTGTTTAGTGACGATGTTAAAAAACTGCCGCACAACGTACGTTTATGTATTCAGATGTCGAAGCTTCTATTCATTTGAAAATTTTTAGCAAAAATATTCTAACACATAGCAATCGGTGCTTTTCCTTTTACAGAATATATGTACGCTGCGTTTGAATATGTCGCCTATATGCCATGGGCGATATTTGCTACGTGGTATTCGTCAAATCACGCAGAATCACAAAACTTCTAGACCATTTTTTTGGGCCGTTGGTAGCTCTGACAAGGTTAGAAGCAAGTTTTAGCTCTACGTACATATGAATAAGCCTATGATATATATAACGCGACATGAGAATACCCGCGACCTATGACGAAAATGCGTCACGAAAATTGCCGTGTTCTCTAGCACCCAGGACGTTAGCAAGATATTGCTTTGAAAATATTGTGGCTTACAAATAAAACCATATTTTCAGCAAATGATCATTCCCAGAGAATACCTTTAGTCTATCGGTCACTTCAGAGTGGTCAGCATGTACGCTGTGTTGTAGGGCTGGGTTCTCTAATCTGGAAGGAATCTAAGGAAAAACTTAACCCGGGTTATTTTAAGACGCATGCTATTTCGTATCCATTCGTTAACCAGTTCGTTTCAAATACGGCTTCGTGCCAAAATCATCCGCTCTAAAAACTCACAGTTTTGGTCTACTCTTAGGTTTACTACTACGGTCATGAATTTGCAAATTCGAAACAAGGAGCCGCCGCAAATCCAGCTAGATGATGGGTCTGAATTCGGGTCGCTTTATTTCGGATATATACCTTAAAATCTACATCATTCGAAACATCAATTACAATCCAGTCGAACTCCGTAGAATTCAAACACGGTTCTCAATTTTCGGTCTACAATTTCGATCAGATACAACGAGGAGGCGACCCTTAAACGATACCTCCGATTCCAGATACGATTAAGAAGTACTCTTATGAATCGTACTCTTCCAATCAACTCTTATAAAACGCTTCCCAACAACAAGATTAAATCGAAACTAAGTTCTTGAATACCTCATTTAATGGGGTTACAGTCTCTAGGTTCGGGCTCGGGTTGCTCTGAATCCACTGTGCTAGATAAAACTATCATTGGCCCTCGCGTATTCTGTATATCTATCTTTAAAAAAAAGATACTTATAGTAGTAGTAGTATTGCACGTGGATGGACGCTAGAGTGTTGTCGGTGTCTTTAGATAGAGTGGTAACATACTGACTAAAAGAGACCAGCCCGAAAATAATTTTTGGTTCCCAAACAGTTTATAATATGTAGTTGCGGTGTATGGTATCATACTTTTTCTATCAGTATAAATGCGACTTTGTCGTTCTTCATCTCCTGTACGTGGACACTTCTTACCTTTATAGTAACGTTCGTGCTGCGGTTAAACGATGGTGTTGACAGTGATGTAATATTCAGCGACTATATTCAAAATTGTAATTTCTAAGAATAACGCTCGTATTATGCAGACACAGACAATTCATAATCTAATAACCATAATTATTCTCTCAAGTAATAATTATTTCCTTCGAATAACATCAAACCTCCACCGAAACATCCGACGATTAACAGCCACAATAACGTTAAGCGCACGAAGACGTACGACTGTTAACGCTAACAGATGCACAAAACACAACCATGTAGACAAGCACATTGGCTAACGTAGAGAACGTATACGACACTGGGGACAGACCACAGCATCCGCGAGGTGGCGTGGCCCTTTTATCAGGCAGCGTCAACCAGTGAGCAACGTTGAAAGGGGACACTGGGGTTAAGCAGAAACCCATTCCACACGTTTCCCACTGATATTGTTCGTTCGCCGTACAACGTGGACAAAGCCCCGGAGAAGCAGCTGCCCTCTCCAGCAGAAGCCGGCCACTTGTGCTGTGCAAGCGAGCAAAAAGGAAAAACCAACATCCCACAATATTGGCTTAACTAGAACATCGCATGAACTATACAGGCGGGATTCGTGAAACGATCAATCGAAGGCCGGTGACTTCCTCCAATTATAGAGAGTACATCGTCGAGTAGGTTAAGTATTAAACCACATTTTATTTAATTACGGCTTTGTATCGCTATTATTTACTAGGAACAACAATCGCGCAACGAGCCATTTCATAATAGAGGTGTTTGGTACAACGAAACTACTACGTCGTTTTATTACAGGGCCACTTTAACGTGTAACGCAGGTTTAACAACGATTACTGTCTCTGAGAGCGACACGCGTGCTGTCACCCAGGAAGCACATATCATATACATGAATGAGGTCTCATCAGGTCAGGTAGAACATTTTCAGATAAATAAGAATCAATGTTTACAAAACACTCGTTGCTTCTTTGCTGTCACATAGGTCTGTTGACAAAACTTAAAATGACTGCCCCCACCAGGTTGTTGAGGCAGGCCAGCCTCACAGAGAGCAATCGAATGGAGGACTAGTCCTAGTCAAAATATTAGAAGAAAAAGATGAAAAATATAATTAAATGCTGGGGTATTCGAATTGCTAAGACTGTTAAACTAATCACGTCTTTTTTTGAGACAATCAATAAACATATATATTTTGAAATATTTAGTAGTCTATAGCAAAGCTGCTAGGTGGAGAATAAAGCCATTGTTTAATGTTTAGTAGTAGATCGATCGGAGTAAGCAGTCTAACTAAGATATCTAGATGTTCTAGATATAACATAATTCTATAGACTAGCTAAATCTTCGTTACACACAAAATACATCTCACGCGTTTTTTTTTATGAAATAAACTTGTTTAATGTTGTATAGTCTTGTGGGAAATTATTGTGAAGGGATTAATTTAAGCAATCACGCATGGAAGCAGCGTAAGAGGCTTGGAGTCTAGACCAATGTGTCTCTTAACACGGGGCTTTCGCTTTAAGCGATAGATAACCAATCCTAAGCGATTATTTCTAATGTAAACAACAATCTTAGGCTCTGCTTGGCCACCCGTATTTGAAAAATTTAGGATAGATGGGACACAGATCTGATCAACTACGGTAATGCATATTAGCAAAAACACAAAGCACAAAAACCTAATGGGTCATCATCGATAGTGCAGTTCCTTTTGATATAATACAAGCTGCGCCATCCTTAGGGATAGAATTTTTCTTTTTCTGTTTGCGACTTGGAAATATATATACATGCCATATGCATTTCTTCGTGGGTATTAAGAGAAGCAAAAGGGGAGATTCACACATCTGAAGCGTGCTGAACAACAATTATAGTTAGCACATGATTCCATACACTCAACGAATGAGAATATGATAGATAACACACTGAGCAGAGTCAGGGAATCCTTACCGAAGCATGAGAGTTATAGTAGCTCATATAATTGATCGTATCGTTGGCTCGGTAAGCATCTTCATAAGCAGCAGTGCATATCCTCTGTTCCGCATCGAAACTGGGTAAGCTGCAAGCAACTGAGCTAGTGTGTCTCTTTGATGAGGAAATCCTACGATTTTTCGACAAAATCAAGATTTAAACAACAAAAAGACCGAGCATATGCAAATCTTGCCAGATGACGCGTTAATGTTTGCGCGGAAGATGTATCTGCATTTGTTCACGTAAATCAGACTAAGACATACGACCGAGAATAAACAGTGTCTTGCAGTGTGCTACGCCTGTGCCAGTGTATATTTCCCTATGAAAATCAATAGTTGTCGATTACAAGCAAACTTCTCGATCATTGATCACGGGAAAAAACCAAGTATGTAAGATATATTTGGTAACAAGTTTAGATAATAAGCTGTTAGATCCAATAGCACTTTGACAACGACAGTACGGTTACTTAGGGACGACTGGCATTAGCCCGATGTGTTACCAATTATGAAGCATTGTCTTTATGCGATATAATGTTAATATAAAAATGAACTTCCTCTCAAATTTTGCAGCGATTCTATCGGGTAGAGCATAATACATATGTCTAAAATATGTGAATCTGACTGTAAGCGCTAAAAAACACTGAACCGAAAAAAACATTTTCATGCATCTTTAATTTGTTAGTAGTCCTTCCTGTCTTACATGCAGTAGGGAGTAAATTCCCGTGGCTCCTCCATCAGATTCGTTACGGTCGACGGCCTTGCGCTTTTGAAAACTAGAAATAGGCCGTGTTTCGTAGAGGTTTCCACCCGAGTTCTACCAGTCGCTTAGATAAGGCTTTTACACGTAAATGCAGCACGATGATTGCGATCAGATTAAAATCCTCCGCGAGCTTCTAATATAAGCAATCGAAACGGCTTTATTTATTTAAGATTTAACTATTAAACCAGACTAACGTGGTTGACGTAAACAGGTATTTCATGGCACCAAAAACCACTTCATCCTGAATGTTCCTTCTGGCATCCATGGCTAATGCTGGTGCGTCCGTGCGGCACTTAATGTGACGATAACAGCCCAACAGCTCACGTGCACGGGGTATTCTCATAAAAAAAAAAATTGTTGTATATTTTGAGTCCAAGTCGCACTCATGGGTCTTTGACGAAATAAACAAATATAAAATTTAGGCAAATTGTAGTGGGGGTATTGGTATAAAGAGGTGCTGCCTTCTTTAAACAGCTTCAGAAAGACTTTTGGCCAGCTTACACAAAAACTCATCAGTTTCGGCAACAAAGCTGCAACTTGGGCACTTACTGCTAATTGAAACGATCCTCCGATAGGTTTCGTTTTTCCAAAATGTTCGAAAACAGTTTTTTTTATTTAAAAAAAGTGTCAAAAATATTTCAGAGAATACCGAAGACCAAACTCTCCTTCTATTCCAGTTCAAATAGACGCCATCTGTTTGACAGTTATTACTCGAAATTCAGAGGTTACCAACTAACTGTCTATATAACTAACTATGCCAGTTATGATTGTGTAGGCAGTGAGATGATATGAGCTTTAATTATAAATGGCATTGCTAAAAATTAATCGCTTACTAAATATTTCAGTCAATTGTGCAGTGGAAATGTGTTCACTTGTGTGAGAACAGACGGATGTAGCCTTTTCCTTATGCCGCCTTTGACTTATTTCCTTCCCTTAAAAAATCATTCACCTCGGTGATAATCGTGTTATAGTTTGCTACAGAAACGGTGGAGCTGTCACTGTTACGAGTAAAAGTTAACCATCTGCCCGCTGTGATTAAGTGCTGAAAAAAGATTCGACCCTATTTACAGACGGAACAATCCAACGACGATAACGTCGGCTCTGTTCTCGTGCGAGCGCGTCTTTCTCAAACCATGGTCCGATCATTGTCAACCGAAAAGGCAGATGGTCCCTTATCGCATTTCGTCGCACTGCCTTACGCAGACGGCCATGCTGCAGTTGTTGTTGTTGTTACTAACATTGTTGCTTTTATAATTGCCCCCACACCGGGTAAAGTAGAAAGGTGACAGTGGCACTAGCAGGGACACCTGTATCCTTCAGCATTATTCGATCACCATTATTACTACCACTTCGGTTAGTACTCAGATAGAGTAGGTAGCAGTAGCCAGATAGATACTCGGCTGATTGCGCGCGAAACGAAAACAGTAATGCTCTTGGTGTGGTAATGATGATAGGGGATGATGATGATAGTGATTACTGTCTTCCGCACGGGTCAGTCGCTGTATGTCAACATTACGGACACCGTCGCTAGAGCCGACAACGATTCTTCAGTTGCGTTTATTTAGGTCGCTGAGGAGCGCGATGTGGCTAGTCTAAAGCGGGCGCGAATAATGAAAAAAAGCGACTTGTGACGTCGTTGAATTTGAATAGGAAGTGTGATAACTATTAAGGTAGATGGCCCGCCCGTTGTTTTTGAGTCTGCCTCTGGTTTATAGTTACTTAGCAGCTTGACATTGGAGGTCGATGGTAGTTGTAACAATAAGAACAGCTATCATGATAGGTGATGTTGGAGTTACATCATTCAAGATTGGAATGATTTTTAATGGCCGTAAAAGTGGACTTGCTGAAATTGTCGTCGCAATAATATTGTCGTTGGTATTATGGTTAGCCTCTTTCCTTTTGTCTACTCATTGACTGACTGAGTTGTTAAATAAAGGCGTACCTATGCTCGCAGGAAAAAAAGAGTGGGTAAAATGCAGCAGCCTAAATATTATCATAGCTCTAAGTACAACACAGGGAATAGATGGAATCGGTGACACAGGGCTAAACTGATTTCGATAGATGATTAAACAATATCGATCGTCTCCGGCTCCTCTGTGTTCCCTTTCACAATATGTCTTGTGAATAAATAGCTTAGTTGGTAATTAATTTTAATCCGTGCTACTTATATAAGGTAGCAGTGAGTTCAAATGGAAAAGAACATGTAAAATACACCTGATATGTAAAAGCACAACTACCTGCTAATGAAGACATATTTTATTGGAGGTAGGATCAAACCGCTACGGAACTGACTCAGTGATTTTTGTATCTGGTATATGACCCACTTGCAAAACTCATTGACATTAACAGCTTCTGCATAAAAAGTTTTTCTTAAATTCATGTTGTGTCTCATTGTGATCCTTATAAGATAGTACCGCAAGCACCGTAGCTACTCGGCCTTTCTAACGCAGCAAGACAGCAGTAAAGGATCCAGGTAAACTTATAACACAAGTTTGGCTTTGGATGCATCAGATTCTGAGTAACAAAGTCTCTTTAGACAGATTTTTGACAAAAAGTGAAGCAGGCGACCAACTAATTTACTTTTTCCGTATGTAGTCGAAAATTAGTTAATGTGTAATATATACTTTACACTGTAGCCAAATACAGCAGTTCTCCTAGTCAATTCAGTAAGGAGTAAATATTTGCACTGGTTCTTTCTTTCTCTCCCTATATATACATGTATATATAAATGAATAAGCGAAACAACCCATTCGGCCACATTTCGTTCTGTGCTGTTCAATGGATATGTAAATGTCGATCTAATTTTAGTTAGCATATGAAGGGACTATTACAGCAATGGTAGTACCCTCTGTCGTTTTTTACATTCTGCTATCTCTGCCTTATACGTTCGATACGAGAGGGTATTTACTGAATCTATGCACCGCCCCCACAAAGGCTACTTGTTGAATTCTTGGACCTTTCACAGAACGTCGCCCATTTACACACCGCCCATGGCTACTGTAAACTTATTATTACTTTTTAATGTGACCCAACAAGTGGCCACTGTCGAAGTTTTATTTCAATCTAAAAAAAAGAACGTTGTAAAATTAAAGAGAAGGCTGATGCTTCATCCGATGGGCACTAACATCGCAGTTATCAGCTTGCCCCTACTGTTACCGCATAGGGAGAAATACCTCCAGATATGAACGAAATATTTAAACACACATGTTGTATGCTATTGGTGTTAAAAAAAAAAGCGATAGTCGTCAGCTATTGAGTACGTAAGTACAACTAAAAGACACATTCTCGTTATCCTGCATCCTGTAAGGAGGCTATATTAGTCCTTTACTCCGATGTGACCACTCCATACAGCCGATACTCATTTGGGTCAACTGCAGAACAAAACAAAAAACCGAAGACCACTAATTTTAGTAATGAATGCCATAACACCGCATAATGGCAGCAAATCAAACCCAGAGGATATGGACACGTAGAGAGAGAAACATAGATAAATACAATATGTCTGTTACTTAAAATCGGTCTCGGAAAAAAGTAAAGCTGATCAAAATTTCCGTTCGACCCTGAATTGCTTTTTTGATATATCACTATTTAGAAAAAAAAAACTAATTAAATTAAATAGTCATTTACCGTTTTGCTCGGCAATTCTGTTCGGACTTCCACTTTGAAGCCAGACGACCCAGTTAGAAAATTTGTCTCAGTCTTTTGTAGAATAATGTAGCTCTATTACAAGCGAATCGCCGATCGCTTTTTCACCTTTCTTATCCTAACGGCATCTATTACAATAGTCCTAGATGATTTCTAACGCCAGGGTAATGTTCCCTTGCAGTTTTCATAGGCCACAGTCGATGTGCAGTGTGCACGTGGATATACTTTTTTGTAAAAACTGGTCGCACTTCATGCTTTTGGGAGGAATAAAAAGCCAATTAGTTTATTTAATTTTGTCCGGTTCCTAAATGTGATTGGCCGACGAAGTTCAAAAACAGGGTGTTTTCATAGTTGCCATTCGGTCTTAGCATGCAAGCTCGTAGTGCATTATATCCAGTGCTGAAACGCTCACGTAGATGTACTGTTAAATACGGGTCAAAGTATGACATAATTTGCTTTTCACTTCAATCAGTGAACAATGATTTTGCCTGCTTTAATCGACGCACGTCGTTTAGACTACGGCAACCGTAGACAAATAGAGTATTGAAGCACAACGTCATGTCAGTCAATAGACCGTTGCTAAGATCCAATTTAGAACGGGAGAAGGAAGCTATAAAAGAACCGGAAATAATAGTAATAATAATAGAAATAATATATATAACAGAAAAGGGAACAATTCTATAATTGTGTTGCTTAGAGTGTATGACATCTATGTTTATGCGCGGTCTATGTTTATGAGCGAAACAGAGAACATTTTAATTAAAGGGGTCGCTTTTACTTTTAAAGGAAATGGACGAATACCGAAAGTCTGTACGCCCGGTAAGAAAGATATTTGTACAGATTTCGATAGAGTATTGCAGGGTATAATACGCGAATACATCAGCTCTCATGCAATCAAGCATAGAAACACTGAATGCCATTTATTATTAGTTGGTAAATATATATATAACTTCAACCAAAATTTAACAAAACTTAACAAAATGGGTCCTCTAACTTGAAGATCTCAGTACAAATGACTGTCAAAGGAACCAAGATTTATCCGATTTTGATAACCGATATGAAAAAAATCAAATAAAAAGGAAAGAATATTAAACAGCGCCATTATCGAACGTCGACCTGAGGGGTCACTGTGCTATTCTACAGGTAACAAGGGCAACGAATGTCATGGAGAAGACCGTTCTTTTTATGTTTATATGCTTGGTCTTGGTAAAAAAAAACCAGCGGTCCGACTATTAGCCTGCTCCTTTTGACCGACAATTGCTAGATTAGTGTAACTGTAGTTACATGTACAACCGTCCATTGTGGCATTAACATCCATCAGTTTTTTTGTTAGATTTTGTTAGTTTAACTATTAAGATTGAGAGCTCAATCGTTTGCAACAATACGAGAAAATAAATAAGCAGAACGCCAAGTACATATGAAACAAAAAGGTTTGTTTAGCAATATAATTGTTATCGACCTAGTCCAATGACAAAACGCGAGCCAAGCTACTCTACGAGAGATAAAAGAAAAGCCATCGACATTAGGAAACATAAAAAGGCACCATACCATACTAGGGTTGAGGACAGATACATGATATATAATAGAAGTACACAAAGTGATGAAGGCAAAAATTGAGTACCCTATAAATAGACGTACGAAGACCACATGCCACAGCCACTATGTTTCGCATATCGAAGCAAAGGAAAATAACATTTTTAAAAGTAGACTACGCTATGTGCGAGGGCCTATTTCGTTTGAATTAACGCTAAAAAGTTAGAGAGCTAGCAAACAAGATAATTCTAATTCTACTTATTTTATTACTCAATAATGGAAGTACCATTTACTATGAGAGAAAACTGACTTTGAGACACAGGAGTTTGATCTAAATGCCGAAAATATCCGGGTAGTACATGTAGCAGCTACGGGACAAGCTTTGAATACTTCGGGGAACAGAATATTCGTGAACTTTATTTAAAAAGCTTGATCTTGAGCACCACAGTTCACAACTTCGATACACAACTTTCTTGATTAATGTGTAGTTTTTGGTAATATAAATATTACTATTATTATCATTAATACAATATTGGAAAACGGGAGCTAACTATATCCTTATAAATTATAGTTAATGGCAAAAATGCGTACGAGTTTCACTAACCCTACCAACCGAACAGAAGTTAAGCAGCTTCAGCATTCAGAATGAAATCCGTCGTATGACAATGGAAAAAAAAACCCGACGAGGTCTCTTGTTCTCCACGTAAGTGGAACTGCTGGTCGGCGTTATTGAATATCTAACTATCGAAATGGTTTTTAATAACAACGAGGTCCTCACCGTCTTGTTTGACAGTAAAAACACCTTTTCTCCTCGAGGTCCTCTCTTTTGTATTCTGAGTTCATCTGCAAAAAAATATTAACAATGTTCTAATCAATATCTTTGGAACCTTCAATGTTTGCAGCATATCAAACAAACAGCCTTGCAACATATTATACGTATGCAAAGAAACCAGTCAATGCGGTCGTCCAGTTGATCCGGGATATGCGCATATTGCAATGTAATCTTCGAAACAATATGTACCCCTATTGCCTCATTTTATCCACCTCTTTTCAAACCGATTGTTATAAGAAAAATTTTGTCCTATTTCAAAGTGTAGACAGCTTATGTTAACATATATATATATATATATATATATATATATATATATATATATATATATATTGACAAACGAATTCCGAATTTTCCCAAAAATCGACAAAACGTATGCAAAATCTTTCAGTGACAATATATTTATTAAAGAGAGTTAAGACTGAACAACTGTTGTTTGATCACTCACCACAAATAAAGAACGTCTAAAAAGTAAAAAACAAAGCACCTAAACGGTTCGTTTTCGAACCATGTTACTGAAGCAGAGCTCCTGTGTTGTGTTCCCTTTCGTTAAAGGTATCGTTTGGTGCCGTCGCAACAATAGTGAGAAATAGGATCCTAGCCATTGTTCGAAAATTGTTTGTACGTACCTGCACACAAAATGACCCGTTGCTTGATCTGCTAGTTCTGTTGCTAAATCATTGAAAATAGGTGGGCCTTTTCACCCGTAGTATCTGCGGTAATAGCTGCGAATCTTCCATGTCAAACCGTCATTGCTAAAGTAGTTGAATGATTCACCGCAATTAAGACGATGAACTCCTTAATATGACTTACTTGTTTCTCTGTGTTACTAATTGTATCACACAATTAGCACAGACGAATGCTTAATAGCAGAAGTACTATGAAGTGAAGAAGAAGAATAACTGAAAAGAAACGAGAAAAGTCTGGAAACATTGCATAGTATTATTTAAAATTATTCTTTGAGACATTAAATTGATCGAGATTGACTATGGCGCTATGCAATCACCCGAAGACTACTTAATACCAACAGGACTCGCACATGCGATCGCTGTCAATGCACTCAAACTGCAGTAGCTGCGTCATTTTTCTTTTATCATCATTTAGTGAGTTGATCTACCGGCCGATCGATACAGAGTCGATTCCAATGACGTCGACACCGTGGCGATAATGTATCGTTTGTAGGATCTCGGTGGACATTTGAAGCGTCATTGGTACTCGTTCATTCATACTACTGACGGTTCTACATGCCAGCCAGACGGACATTGTGGCAACGTAACCTAACGCCAATCCAAGTGCGGAAGCTAGCAGTACAAGCAATAAGATAATAGGTCAAGCAATTGGCGGCGCAGCTTTATTTAAAATGCACACAGCCACCATCATATATACTGTGCTGCATTTATTGCTGCGTCCAACAGCAACAAGAGCGATATTTGACAAAATGTCCGGACTAAGCGTGACAATCACGCTTGTCAGACCTGTACACACACTACGTCGCTGCAATCAACAACGACTGAGATGTTAACGACTGGCTATCAGTCGATAAGGACGTATGGGGTTATACATACGAACACTGAAAAAATATGCTTTTACCAGTAAAATAATACAATGGTTTACCATCGCAGAGGTTTATCGTTTTTTAGTACCAACAACAGTAAGAATAACCGCCTACGAAAGACAGTAGAACAGTTTCAATGTGTACTGTGTGAAAGCGCACTCTTTCCACGAACGGAACCTGCACGCTTGTGCGAATTTCCACAAACAATAGAGAAATTGTTATTTGGCATGTAATCAGGTACCGCTCATTTATGAGAAACACCATTAGTCGCTCAGCCGTTTTTTGTTCAAAGGTGTTCACATGATTAATTTCAAATGAAACATGATCGGCGCTAGTTGTTAGTCTTGTCGAGGTATTATGTAACACGTTAATAGATACAACACATCCTGTTGAAAATTAATGAATGGAATACAGATGCATTTGCCGTCACCAGCTGGCTATCGCAGGGGCAAAGAGGAAATTAATTCATTTGAAGATACCGCGTAACCGCTGTTCATTGGCTTGGTGCTACGGCGTGTTCGATTCTCTTCATAGCGAGCTCAATACAATAGGTTAGCAAAGATAAATACGTACTTTTCAAATGCTCTATAGAATAATTAACGATCTAATATAAATAGTTAGTATTAACTAAAGGCTATTATTTTATTATAGGCTATTTATTATTATTAATAAATCAACCCTTAGTCCATTTAAGGTATATTTTAAGAGACATATCTATGAATAATGTGTTAGAGTCTAGATTACCGAATAACGACGCTGAGAACTAACTTATAACACATAAAAACACCTTACTGGCGATGGATCTCAAAATGAAATTTCAACATTGTTCAATATATAGTAGTCTGCTCTGACTCTGGGAATGCTGGTTCTGGAAAAACGAGCAGTTTGACCGGCCCAATAATCTCAACGAACATGCATGGATCGATTGCTAATAACTTTTAGCTCAAAATCTAGTTGATAGAAAATATGAACGAGACAGGTCAATTCATTACGGATTAGTGGAAATCCCAAACGTAACGAGGAACTTGCATTTTGGCTTTATTTTTCATTGAGGCCATAAATTCCACTAGTACAGCTGTTATCGGCTCAATCTAATCTTTTTTTTGCAGGTGAAATACCTGACACACTAATACGACGTTACCTGACAAATAAAGCTCGAAAATGGTGGCCCAAGTGCTTCTAAAGGAAAAAAATGTTATAAACGCTGCCAGTAGATTAGATATTTATAGTTGGGTATGATCGTGTAATTCCACATTATCGAGCATTGGTATTTATCTAGCCATGAACGCATGTGAGTCGTGTGCCTACGTAAAGAAATAATCTTTTGGATTAGCTTTATCATTGCATAAAAGAGTATTTAAAAAAGACTCGAATAATAAAATATTTAAGTGAAGACTGAATTTTACTTAAATTAATTTTGCTACAGTCTCGACGAGTATGTCTTACACAAGGAATACAGAAAGGTACACGAATACATAGCCGAGTTTTTGAATAGACTTTCTTATGGCCTATGCAGCATGTCTGTGTATGTGTGTGTACTCATGTAAGTATCTATGTATTTATTTCTTATGCTGTTCTCATTGTTATTTTCATAATATATAATATAATTTCATAATAATACTTTTAGCTGCTTGTTTAACATAGTCTACATTAGATTTTGCCAAGCCACACACAAATCAACAATAACGCTGGCCACTACATTACCATCGTCACTGCTGTGCATGGTGCCTAGTAAGATCGATTGCATACAACCTATCTGGGAAGTCGCCAATTCTCTGCGACACTTTCCCACGAACTGCTCGGTAGACTAACTGATACACGTCATCCCTTTTCCAGCCATTAATTGTGCCCCGTGATAAAGTATTGTGTCACTGGCATAAACTGCATGCACAACTTATCGTTATCCATGTATTTTCTATTTCTGACCAGTGGGGAACAGGACGTCACGAATGGGACGGCACCAGAAGTACAGAACGGACGACTGATAATTTTTTAATGCCATCGTTTTCGTTTTGTTCGTAGTGTTGCTTCTGCGTGCGCGAATCACCTTACGTGTACGACTGTCTGCCAGTACTTAATTAACAATATTGTAATAAGTGTTATTTAGTCAAATAACTAAGACCCGGTGTGGGGCAGTGAATAAAGTTCGCTTTGTATATAGTTCGTCGTTGCGTTAGTATATAATGACTATTAGCAGGTTAAAAGTAATCCTGGGAATGAACGCAGAAACAAGTGGAGCTTTTGCCAGACGGAGAGTTTGCTAATATATTGTTGTCAGCCGCGCTTCTTTTGGTCCGAAGTAAATTGGTCTACTCGACTCTGACCATTACTATTATTATCACTGTAAGGATAAATGATGAAGAAGCTTACCCAGTTATCATTACACGCCATCGGAGCGACAGGATAATACCGTCTTGATTTTATTTTTTCTTTTAACAAATAACAACACTATTTATATATTTAACATGCTAAATATACGATGTTTCTTTATGTATACATGATGAATTTCCCCCTAATTGGCATACTGCGCTAAAATATGATCTGGTTTCTCTCACCGAAATATTAGCCTGTTCTAAAAAATGAAGGACGGTTAAAGCAAGTTGGACCCCGACACTATTCCCCTTAAAAATCGATGTTCTTATATCCCCGAAGAAGATGGCCAAGAATGGTTCATTTTTTAAACAATTTCACGTTAAACCGCGCAGTATTAGATTAGCCTACATCCGATACCTGAGATTTCCATCAGATCGGTCCCTTCATGAATAACGCATCCATTTCCATAGTGTATGCCACAAGGAACATTTACCAACTGGTAAACTATGTCATGGAATCAGAAGGATATTGTTTTGTAAAGGATGCTTTTTTAAACTATAGATAAATAGATTTTTGAATTAATGCCAAGTTAACATATCGCAGGCTTTCATTTTTACAAATTTAGAAGCCCCAGAACGCCTTCCTTTGGCTATACCTAAAGTTTTGGCAGTAACGTTTAGCCTTAAATAAAAACGCTTTGCTCATCTGCCTAAAAATACTTATCAATAATTGAAAATAACACTAAAAAAGTAGCCGACACCGAGTCTAAAATTTTGCGAAGCTTATCTAAACCACTTCGGTATTATCTGGTACATGCAGTTTCGTCGAAAAAGTGCAGCATAACAAAAGCAGCGTTTAAAACTAGCCTCTCTCCACGAAACCAAAATGGCTAACATCGCGCTAATCTAAGAGCTTTCATGATTTTTGTTGTGCCCCTCCCCCACAAATAAAGATAATTCATATTTCGGCTGTTTATAGAAGATTTATATGCGAGAAGTCAAAGTACGATTTTCGTCGTTCAATGCTCAAAGTTAAACACCAGGTTGTGGTCATGTCGTATAAGTTCCATGTTCAAAGCATTCGCGTTCATTCTCCGTTCGTTATTTAGCTTTTCACCTGTACTCTTTAATCTCTCTCATTCCTATTTCTGTCAGTTGCTTTTTCTCTCATTTACTGGATATCTTTCCCTCTCTCTCTATATATATATATATATATACTACTCATTTACTAGCACCGTATTGGGGCCGCAACATAAGTCATTAGGTCTAATTACCAAGATGATTATGTATATTCCGCACAATTAACAGTGGCAGCGCTTAGCACGTGGCGCTTATCTTTACAAACTATTGACCAGGATGAAGACTACTTATTTAGCCCATTATCTTCATACGGTTAAGAGTTAAATATCGTTCTTTTTCTAGCAGAGCCACTCTTTCACTTAGTTTTTTTCGCAGTTTGAATCATTCAGACCATTATCACCCATTTCTTATCATGCTCTCCCTGTGTGTGCTCGTGTGTACGCCTCCTTAAACGTTACACCTGCATTATATATATATGTATGTATACCACCATAATCTCTATTTTTTTTGTATTCAATACCCTAATAAGTGTTCTGCCGTTGCATACAACACTTGTATTCATATTATCTATCATTCATCACTCGTACACTTGTTTGCACTTCTTCAAGATTCCACTTCTTTCATTAAGTTCGTCATTTGTAAAAATGCTTTCCTTATCCTCCTGTCATAGATTCGGCTGCTCATAACCAAATATCTTTGAGCCTACTTTTTTAATCTGATTTATAATCTTCGTCTCGTCTTTTGTCTCGTTTTTCTTTCGACACTTGTTTTGCTTCCCGCTTACCCTAGACATAAAAAATGTAACTAACCATCAGCATCACATTCAGTACCTCCTTTAACTCACATCATTTTTGCTTGGCAGGTCTGACATCACGAACAACAGCAGCAGCCCAAATCCTCGAAGCATCAAATTTCCAATATAACTAACTTTTTTGCTTTTGAATTGCTTCGTCTTAAATATGTGTCACATTCATACCACAGCGTCAACACATACTAAAGCGTGCTTACGCTTTCACTAGCTGTTTATCTCAGACATGTATTTAGGCCGGTAGAAGGCGAGTCACGCAACAAACCTGCTGTCACAATCTCAACCGCCATGAATGTCACTCCCGAATATATACCAATTTACTTTTTGTCTATACGGATGAATGTGGTACGCGGCACAGGAGAGCCTTTATGCACACCCCGCCGAAAAAAGTTTATAAAAATTAATCGTCCTTATTAACACGCAGACTCGCTTTTTTTTTAGCTTCTTATATGGAAAAAAGACAAAAACAATAGCGCTTCTTTTTAAATATTTTAGTTACTCGATGTTGACATATGCTGAGAAGATATAACGTGAACGCATAACAACGTGTCTGCTGATGATTGAAATTTTCTAAGTGAGCATTATTATTATTTATATTATCCTTAGTGGCTCAATTTCGATGGCTAAGTCAGTCTCTCGTAAAAGAGAAGGTACGCTTCCGCATTAAGCGCCGAGGTTTCAGAGGTTTCGTGCACCGACGAGTCGCTAATGTGGTACCACCGGCCTTCGGAAATGCAAACCTTAGTTTTTCCCGTCTCTCGTACCGCATCCTTTTGAGCAGCTGCTTTTGAATCAGCCGTACCTTAAAAAAAAAGGGAGAAAAATCAATAAAAAGCGCAAAATAAAAATTAACGAAAATCTGGGTGTAAGTGGATCAAACATACCTTAAACATGATATATAAAGAAGATTGAACTTAGTAAACTTAGCTGAACACACTGGTGAAAGAACGAGCTACGCCGCTACGACGTAGGTCCTTAATAAATCATTTTGACCTGATCTTAGTATAACGATGAATGGTTGTTAATGTATTAATTTAAATATTATAACGGTACATTATTGAACTTGTTAAGCATCGATCCAAAATATCATGCATTTTTGCGCTATCTGTATTATGTTGTGTACGTTTTTTCATTACTATTGTCATTACTTCTATTACTACTATTATTATATATTGTTCTGACATGTATCTATTTTATTCGATCTATACCACTAAAAGTCTGTCTGCATTTGTCTGCTTGTTTGTCGAACTCAAGACGACCCCTTAAGGTCGTGGCCTTGGCTGGATTTGTAGTTCGCTAGAATTTTGTCCTACTAAGTAGTGTGCGGAAAATGGAACCAATCAGCCAAACAGTTGTTTTCAAAAATTTGCTTTTCTCGTAGGCCATGATGCTAATTTGGTTGGTGGTAAACCACGGCAGCAACTTTTCTCATTTTGCATGTTTGAAAACAATGCCTCATCATCATTTATAAATACCAACGCGACCGCCAGCATCGTCCGCACTGATGTCTCATCAGTGAAAACTGTGTCGCATGAACAAATCTGCTCAGCTTGTCTTGCATTAAAAATGTGTTTAAACTATCTTGTAGAAGGAACTATTAGGTTATAGCCATTAGGGAATAGGTGGGCAGTCTCTGATGTTATTATAAATATGATTACCCTAACATAGACAAGAACGTGTCTAATAGAAAACAAGGTGCGGGGTGAAGCGCTCTATTTAATACTCGTTTGTTCTTGTACCATTTTGCAACACTGATGGGGGCTGAGGGTACGCACTGGCTTGTTCATTTTCTGCTTCTGCTCGATCAGGTGTGTCCGACTCATGTGCAGTGGATAGAGTTCGCTCGGCCTGCTCACAGCGCCTGTGCATTTCTCTAATTAAATCGTCGAGTCCCATCTTGAGTGGGAGCGGTTGCAGAAATTTACAGCCTAGTCCTGTGTTTGGCCGCACCTTCACAAACGCCGTGTAGTGCCCCCCATGAAGGCCACCGGAATGCTCCACAATACCATACAGACTAGTAATCACGAAAAAAAAATCAAACAAAATGACTAATTTAAGTTTGTCTGGTTCACTAAAAAAAAGAATTTTTCTTTACGCAAAGTCCCGTGAATTTTTTTAGATAAGCTCAATTTAAGATCTACAAGGTAGCATTGGGACATTGACTAGTTTTTGTAAATGTAATGTTTGAAAGCGTATATTTGCAGATATATGGCGCCGATGGAGAGGGAAAATACAAAACAAAAAGAATAGTAGGTAAAAACTAGTTTAGCTTTAAAGCTTTTTCCAAATTTCAACAACGCCATGCTCTTTTGCCACAGTACAAGGCAATAGCTAAAAAATTATAGTCGATCGCCATTCTAGAGATGTTTAGTAAAGCGTTTTCGAATAAATGTCGACTCCTTATACTAAATCTTCGGGTATTTTTCTTCCCTAAAGTTCCCTGCTGGAGTCCATCATAATTAATGTCTGCCACACTGTAGCGGTTACATCTAGGTATTCTATGATGACCGATGTTCATGAGGCAAAACTGCACAGATTAAATCACAAATCAAGCAAGCTAAAAATGAAAGCTTTTGCTCGTACGCTTCATATACTTGATTATAAGAACTCTTAATAAATTTGGCCAACGAGGGTCCAACATACCTGTAGAGAATGCTAGTTTGGTCGGGTTGTATTGAAGGCAGATTAATGCATGCTTTACTGCAGTATGGAGCCAAATCAAGGATTTTCGGAAATGAGACACGCACCCCATTTTTCCTTAGACGCATGCCATCCTATAGAGAAAGAAATGAAACATTTGCAACCACACTGCTTCGCGGTAGTTCTTTAATAAAAGCCCAAGTCTGAAATACTTTCGAAACCTTAAAAACATCTAAGGAGAACTCTGTTTATCCTAGAATAGCCTATTTGTAGGCTTCATCGTATATATATATATATATATATATATTATAGGCACTATCCCGCCTGCCTATCTGCATTAGGTAATTACCTGCATAAATCTCTTCAGGTGAAAAGTAAGTACTGCCGGTGGGATAAGGATTAAGAGCTGCATCTTAGCGTCGTTATGGACGCGTTGCTTGGAGCCATCCTTATTTGGCTTGCCGTACGCCTCCGTGCAATGGTCACATCCGAACTGGTTCTTTCCGGTCAATAGTTCCTCGTCCGTAAACGCAGTGAGGCAAGACTCTAAAGAGTGATCTGTTGATAAGTTCCGAGGCACCATGGTTCTGTTGCCAAATGTTGACAGTGACTGTTCTTTCCAGACGTCCATATGTTCCCGAAGAAGCTCATCCTCTTCGCCGTCCGGGCACACTACATCAACGCCGCTATCTGTATTGCAACATAATTATAATTTTTACCAAATGCCAACGAATTCGTTAAGACCTGGATGTGGCATTGAACCTGCAAACTACTAGTGAACTGCTCAAAGCGAACTATCCTTTTATAGAAAGCACCATTCATTTACAAACCAGAAGCATGTTTCTAAACAAGAACTCGATGGACTCAAAACAATATCCCTGCATTTCACAAGAAGTGGCTACTGTATTTGGCTTCAAAAAACATTCGCATGCGTCTAATTCATTTACGCGGATATTTAGATATGTTTCGTCAAAAAGGATTGCTGCAATGATTTACGAATAGATATCTTTGGTGTAAGCGGTTGATCAGAGAAGTCTTGAGACATAACCGGTGTGTTGAGTGTTGTGAAAGCTGGAATAAAATGTTAGATAAGGTAACGCCTTGAAATGCCAGTAACAAAAACTGGATAAAAAAATGCATTACACTATCTCGAATGTTTTACTAACCGGATCCGTTGGTTTCGTCGCTGGCTCGTCTCCTCTGAGTTATCCCAATTTCACTTACTTTCGCCAAAATCGATTCATCAACTTCTGTGACATTGCTTTCCGCTGTGTCCGGGGGTTCTCGCTTCTGATTCTTTTCATCTTCGGTTTCGCGGTTGACTTTACTTCTGTCCTTCGGACTGCTGCTGTCTTCCCGCTCTGTGTCGTCATGTACGTCATGTACAGGCAAGTCAACGGGCACCGACTCGTCAAGATCTTTGTCCTTCTCACCATCTACCTCCTCGTTAGGCTGGTTCGTTTGGGCGGTCTCTTTTAATGTCGCAGTCGCAACAGTCCGCCCTTCATTGAGCTTTTGTTCCTTTAACTTACACATGCTGTTGTTGACGCTGCTATCTAGGTCGTCCTCAGCTGTACTTCCAGCACTGTCTTCTTTTACTGATGCGGTCTCACCATCATTAACGATTGCAGGACTGTTTTCACGAGACCGCGAGGCATCCTGTGCTTCATTCTTCGTCATGTTTTGCTGCTGTCTTCGCTGCTACAAAAGCAGCACGCCAAACAATACAGACCTCGGTTGAAACAAATTATGTCGGATGCTAGCATTTCTATTTGTTGTCCACTGGCATTAACTGCCACTAGTAAAACTGTCAGAATGACCCCTCTCCATGTGACACCAAGATACATGCTTGTTTTAGAATGACTACGCTTTTAAGAATAAATTTTGCGCATATATCACATTAACGTATATATGACACGCCGGGCTGATGCTGATGGGAATAATATATTTGGAACCTACCTTCTTTTTTGCCTTCTTATTATTTAACTTCAGTTTATTTAGTGATGCGCCCTTCTTCGTGCCATATTTCTCCTCGAGCTCGTCCATTATAGGGTCCGGCTTGCGCTGAGCTGGTGCAGGCATTTTTACTGGTCGAGGGGTCGCAATCGACAAAGATATATCAACAAACGGTTCGAAGTTCTGTGAGGACTTACGACATTTTAGACAAAGGATCGTGTTGATCAGAAGACCACCAAAAATGGTCTCGAGAAACGTATGATGGGTCTGCTTCTTATAAGCATCAATTTGTGTACGCAAATACGGTTTGACACTCTGAAATAACATGTTCGCAATGTTACACACTTGATAGAAGAAAAATGCCAAGTGTTATTTTTACCAAAAAAGTCAAACTCAGTAAATTCATTTGTATATAAGGACGTTGTTGCTATATTCAGTTCATATATATAGTTCAATGAACAATGAAGTCATGAATGCGAGGATAACACCACAGTGTCTTACAGCCTGTTTGCACCAATATGCAGGACCACATGCCAGTATTCCTACATTGGTCCCTAGTAGCTGCTTCCTTGTAGACCAATACAATTAAACATAATTTTTTTTGTTTTCTTTAATACATTTTTTCAATATACTTTTAGATGTTTATAGGGCTTTCTATAGCATTTTTGTAAAAGCAACTTACATCAGGATTGACGTTTTTTTTTAGTCCAAAGTGGCTGAGTATGGTCCGCTTCATACGCTTACTTTCTTCACTGAAGACGCCATCGAAGAGGTGCCGAAGCAACTCGTGGCTATCCTGTTGTGCGAAGCCACGAAACTGTGGAGATTTCTGGCATATATGGCCAAACAAATCGCTAGGACATAGAGTCAGCTGACTTGACCGGTTTCGAAAGAAGTGAAAGAAATCTGCTAAAGCAGAAGTAAGCTCCCCAGCCTCGTGTAGCTTGAGCTCGAGCGTTTTCATGTCCTAAAGTTAACAGATGTAATTAACCACGAGGTTGGCAATAATCAATCGTCATTATGACAGACATAATCTAAGTAACATTAGATCTAAATTGGCGCAAAGTATCGCATCCGATTTCAGTTAGCATAGCTTGTTGCACTCAATACGACAAAAACTTTTGGCAGTTTATTTCGCAGAACTTTTAATATGTTCACTATACGTCAGCTTTGCGGTATACATGCCAATTTGGGATACAACTACAATACTGATCTTGGTACCATTGCATTGATCTTTCAATATAATGACATACTCTTATAACGGACTTCTTCCCCATTGGCTGAACTGTCCACAGGACTCCCCCTGGACTGTTTCTCGCTGCCGCGATGCATGCATCTGTCAACAGATGCGTTTGAGCAAGATTCTGCATGACCGAGTTAAAGAAACACGTGTTGCCGAGGTTTTGGAGACCCTTAGGCCGTTGCAACTCTTCCGTGTCACTAAGAGTAACCTTTACATTGACGTCGCTAAGAGGCGTGCTTTCCTCGCTGGACGGGCTAGGCAAACTTGCATCGAAAGTTGATTTGTCCCTTTTCGAATTTGATTCTGTTTCTGAACCAAAGAACGGAGGCAACAAAGAAATATCAAAATCTCTGTATATGGCAAATATGCGACGGTATATAGCGGTTCTTAAAAAAAAAGGAATTTTTTTCACTTCCAGGTGTCATACAAAGATTGGCATAGTTTACAATGTATTGACTCTTAATCCATAACTTCACAATGGCATTAATCCAAATATATTGCTACATATTTCTTTTACGACTCTTTGTTTCTATGTCATAAGCATACAGTTAAATTTCAACTGAGCTCTATGGTAGCAATGCAGATCGAATATCACTTACTGACTGTAGCGACTCGTCGGAAATCTTTGAGATTATTTCGTTTCTTGTTAGAGCACTCCTGTGGTGGCTGACCAGTTTTGTACCCTTCCAGCTGTTTACTTTTGGTGCTTTGGAGCCCCTTTATTGCTTGATCCAGACTCTCTGTTTGTTGTGGGTTCAAGTATTCATTGCATTTGTAACACCACACCTGCCACGTGACACAGTTCACAGCAATGTCGTGCGAATCCGAATAGGATGCGTTTTGGTGCTTTACTGCATGTTGGTTCTTACTGTACCTGTGCAACCACAACCGATAATTGCTATTGTCAAAATTCTAGTTAAAGATTAAATGTAATAATGTTAGATACGCGTAGTTCTGATTGGCTGTACTTATATATTCATTGTAACAGAACTGAATGACCTTTGCGACCATCCGTTCTGAAGAGAGCAGACGTCGGATCATCGACACTGTCCCCTGTGATGTTTGTTAGTACCGATGCATTCATGTACTATTTCGTTCAAGTAATTAATAGATCTGAAACGCCCTAGCAATAAAATGCGTTCATTGACACCTCTGTTCATTTACCTAGAGCAGCCGCGGTTGGCACATTGCAGACAAATCCAAATCGCATCTGCAGCGTTCTCATCTGTCATTGAAGCTATCGTAGACGTTATGCCTGTAATCGCCGTTGTCGGTCCGTTCTCCTTGTTGTCTGAATCAACTTTATTTTCTTTAATCTCCTCCACTTCTTTTTCCCTGCCGTCTTGCTCTTTCTCACATTGCTTGCAAGCGCTTAAGTCACCGAGTTCGCCAGATGTCCAGGCTTTGCGGAGTCTATTTATGCACAGGGCTTTTCCGAGGTGAGGGCATTTCGGCGCTGAAATCACAAATGACAATAGGGAATTATAACCAGTAATCGTCTTACAACGTTGAAAGATTTGCTGGACTATTTTCAAGTACGAAATTTATCGTTTGCAGACGACAGCATTAAACTTAACCCTTTCTCATGAAACTTGATGAAAATTTGCTGACTTTCTTTGGGGTTATTTTCAAATAAATGTAAAAAACATCGAATGTCCGTTCGATTGAATGGACATATAGGTGCCATTATCTTATATAGAAGTGCTCAGCTCGCAGCATAATTATAAAGCTTAGTCTTTTAATATCGTTATGCAAACTGTACTAGAAATCACACGGGATTTGCGATCGCAAAATCCAGCCCGCTTCCACAGTAATCATTTACGGCTCGGTGCCCTGTAGGGACTGCACATGTGCTAGCAAAGCTAGTGTTACCATAGATACCTAATTTAGAGGTCCAAATTAGTTTTATTTGCAAATACGGGTAGAATCGCTCCCATTTTTCCTGTGGGGTACCAAACTAACAAAAATAGATGCAGGGTATAAATTTACAACCAGCAATTGTGAAGTCTACTTCTGTGCAGATGTTGTTTTAGGACAAATAATAAATACAAAAAACTACATAGGCATCAGTTTCTCGTGCAATGTCTACAAGGTTAATAGCGAAGTGCCACTCAATAACAACAATGCCGACACATGTTTAGATGCCGATACATGGGCATAACTTACCTGCCTAAATTTGCAGAGTTTAGCCAAAAGTTATTTGTGGCGATCATTAATAGTACAGTACAGAGATAAGGCGAAATGAGATCCTACAATTGTCAAAACATAGGCCATTGTCTCGGAAATAGACTACATAGTCGTACAGTGTCTGTGTAGTTCTTTTGAATACTTATACAATTGTTGCCGAACTTTTTGTATATTAAAGTTCACAAATCATGCTCATTATCTTGTAAGTAAAAGGTTATCTTCTGTAATTATTAAAGTACGTGAATTATGTTCGTTGCCGACGTGCGCCGCTTATAAAATATATGCTTGCTCTTATGGTGTATAACATCAACAAGGTAATCTCCGGGCGTTAAATCGAAACAACTGATTATTTAGCGAAGCTTCGTTGCAAGCACGTGGACTAGACGCTCAGAGCATTCTGTAACGTAAGCTTGAAATCTTCAAACATACACTCGAACCACTACGAAAAATGAGCAGTGAGAATTTAGGATCATGCTAACTGACGCTCAAATTAGCATATTCGTTTTTACGTACATCTAAATCTGATACGACAACCTGATTTTTTTTGCATCGTTCTCCAATCGCTTGCTGTCTATTAAAACATTATGAATAGAACTGGTCACGCTGGATAAACAGCAAATTGGACATATAAGTAATGCATTGTCTGCGTCTTCACTTGCATCCGTATTCCTTGCGTGGTTTGCCATTTCAGTAGTTCAGTATCTAAACAGGTTTCTGTGCAGATTGTTTAGCTTAGTGTAAATTGCATTTTTTTAATTAAAATATTGTACAATTACATATCTGCTATTTTTATGTTACTGACAGCATCATTCGTCTCAAATTACGCCTCCAGGTGTTGGGTGTTTGAACAACTGAGACGAAATGCCAGTAGGAAAAATTAATTTTCTTTTACATAACCAGCTAGTATTACGTCATCGTCGTTTTCGAGTGGAATTACCACTATATATAACCCTGTGGAAACAACTCAGACCCCTTATTAAACTATATTATAAGGGGTCTGAGTGTCTATATATTCCGTGTGGGACTAACACAACGCAAACACGTTTCTTTTCTTGAGTTTAATAGAATCGCCACTGGCATTCCGCGAAGGTCATTGTTGAAGTTTAGAGATCACCGAGTAGTAAAATGATCACTCACAGATGTACTACTAACCAATTTCAAGTTCAGGAGGCCTTTCTTCGACTCCACGCGTGTCCTGGTCGCTGTGACGTCGATTCTTTTTCACCATCGTGACCCTCGCGCAATAATGATTTCACAAAACTACATGGACAGGATGACAATTAGAGCTCGTATAGAAGAATACACTTACGCAACGGCCATTCTATGTTGTTGACGGTGATGCCAGCACTATTTACACATGCTTACAATTAGCGCATACATTCGTTTCCACAACAACGGGCAGATATACAGTATTTCGGCAGCGAATTGCTTCAGCCCACACTCACAGTCAGCAATCACAGCACCTGCGTATCCACCGCATAACACTGAACGCCGCGGAGTAGTGGTCGGTTCGTCCAGCGGCCCGCCTGACTCCTGGCTTCTCTACGCCACTCGAAATTATTGCGGCTGTATATACCACGCAAAAGTAATAAGCTTCTTTATATCGGAAATGGTCTTTTTGCTTTGCCGCACCTGTTGTTGATGTTAATTGCTTAAATGACAAAACCGAGTTGTTATGCAGAACCGGCGGAAATAAGAACTGTGTGGCTGCCGAACGACGAACAAATCCAACAATGAACACTCCATCTAGCAATTGAAACCCGCCGGCCACTCAGTCAATTTCTCAGCCACCTAATCAACTAACCATGCATTTGTTGATGTGTGCTTGGCCTCTAAACCGCCAGGTGGCGCCCACGTGTTTGGCTTGCAACATTCAGCCTCGGCTGACCGATGGTGCCCCACTTAATTAGCTGTCCATTGTTTTATAGATCAGTCGAATTTCATCATAAAGTGTTTACACCAGAGACAGATGATGTACCAGGCTTCGAACCTGCAAAATAAAAATCCGAAATACGAAACGCGCCGTAATCATGGAAAATTCCTAGTCCAGCCAATCTACACGCGTCTAACTATGGGTGAAACTGGGTTATTGGATATTCGGAACCCGACTCTCACTCAGTTCTTGTGGTCGCTGACCCTCGCCGCCATCGACTCTCAGGTGATTGACGACGACGGTGACGAGTGTGAGGTTTCCCTAGCCCATTTTACTTTACCTGTACCTCTTTCAAGTCTCGGGAGGCCGGCCGTAGAAGCAGCTGCAAAATAGTAACGCCATCTGTAACAGTGTTAAGCATAACCTGTAGTGTGTAGCGTACTATGATCACAGCGTGCTGCAGTTGTCAGGAAGGCAAGATCTCCGTTACACATTGCTAGAGCCAGTGATACATGGATTGCTGCTGTTCCTCCTCTGTTACGTATAGACGATGTCGGCGTCATAACATTTGGTGACGGTGTTGAGGGAGCGTGATATTGCGTTAGGGGAGAGAGCGAAGAAGTCGAACGGGAATAAGAGCAATTCTTGCATCTTGTAAAACGGGATAAAAACGGTTAGTATTTTCGGCACCGTTAACGACCCAACGAGCAGAGAAAGCTGTCGTGACAGAGAAAGAATGAGCATGTGAGATGGGCAAATAAATGCGTTATTTTTCAAAATAGCCTTGTTTGTTTGTGGCTTCTTGCAGAATTTTATTTTTTTGATTGCTGCAAGCAAAGATGAAAAAATAAAATCTGATTTGTTTCGCGCATTTTCCCACGGCTACACAAGGAGATCTTTTCGCCTTCTGCTTTCATGCATATTCAAACAAGTACGATAGTATGAGTGCTTTGGGTTTATTTGAATGTGACACAGAGTCGAAGAAATTAAGAGTGACTTAAAATGGGTCTTTCATATACGGATTAAAAGCCACTAGCAAACAGCAATTCATGCCGAGAGTGCAGCATAACATAGTAACTTGAGATTTATTTTTGACGAATTTATTATATTGTCTAGTAACAAAATAATGAAAAACTGATTTCGTGTTACACAGTCCACATATTCTATATAAGAAGTATCATCAATTTACCTTTCTCTGTTCAAGAAAATGTTACTTTTTTTTATTTCGTTTAGATAGCAGGATTGTGTCGTGTTTGTAACAGTTATCTTACAGTGTCCAATTCGATTTGTTGCTTACAAGGATAAAATTACAGCGAACTCACTTGTATGGAGATGATTATCCTAGTCACCCTTTATATAGCATGGTGGAACGTAGTATTATCGAACGTTTAGTTGATTTTAGAAAGACGGATTCAAATAATAACTCTGACCTATACTCGAATAAAAGTTACCTCAGTATCACAACATTCACAGTAATTGCAAGTTTAAATTTGTACTTACACAAGTGATATCTGATACAAAACAGGTTAGAGTATTCTACGAATCGATTCGAATACAAACATTTAGTATAATCTCCTAATACTTGGTGCCAACAATCACTGAATATTACGGAAATTACTTTTTTGGGAAATGTTGAGAATAGATTAAAGCTTCACCTTGATCTTGAATTTTTTCTACGTTTTCATTTCTTGCCTCGCGCAAAAGATAACTCTTACCGAGTTTCGGCGCTTAAGCTCATAATGCGAAAGTAATGCCAATTGGTCATATATGACTTTCACTATGAGGGTCATTGCGGTTAATAACTTGAAGAAGCTACCTAGAAAGTCGCTACGTTTTATTTACTCTGTTGCTCCAAGATGAAGTCTACCTCTGCATAACAGGTCCGCAATTTACAACGAGAAAAATTGAAGCCCGTCTAAGAAAGCAATGGGAAGGAGCATATAACAGGGAAGCAATCAGTCGGGTATATGTTTAGAGGTTTAGTTTACCCGAAACCGAGCGATATTCTTGATCCATTCTTCGCGCTCCTCCACTTGTTTTTCGAAACGCCGCAGAACCTTCGAATCGGCCTTTCTCATTTTCTTATTATTATTATTACTTTTTTTTTTGAACCTCGAACTTATAAAAGAAGTTCGAGATTCAAAATTCGCAAACTTGCTTGCGAAACAGCTTTTAAGCTCATCGACGGTATTACTTTTTTCCGAGACAGCCGCAGGTCGAATCTGAATTCAATAAAAAACGCGTCCATGAAATCCGCCATTTGTGTACCCAGCTTCCTCTACGTTCAATATATCGAGCAAAAAGATTTCATAAAATGCGAACGTAATGCGAACATTTAGAACTTATTTCGTAGCTGTATTTCTGTCTGACAAACATGGGGGGGAGCTATCTGACTATAAGGCGTGTTTTCTTTGTCCTTCGTTTGAGGCCTTGCGACGTCATCATGCGTTTCAATGCTCGTAAATCAATGGCGCCCGATCGATGGTAAAGAGTCAACAATCGTCTCTTGTTGCAGCCTTCAGGCGTGCAACTCATGACCTAACTAAAATTGTCCATTATGCGCAAGTTTTTTGCAAACACCGGACAAAGATATTACATTGCAGAAGAGCGATGTCTATCTAAAAAAGTGGAGTTGCTAAACCAATAAGAGAATAAGGACTCTACGAAAAACAGGGTATGTAAATCTAATTGATTCATTGGAATCTATTGAGGTTATAAAGTATCTATAAATTTAATTGTCGTCTATGTTTCATTCATATATGGGAGTTTGCTGTGATTATATAAACTAATGATTATACAAGCTTAATATTTTTTTTTGTTCTGTTGAATGCATATTAGTTTGGCGAAAAGGCGCAGAGATGAAATTGAATTTTGGTTTAGAGAATGCAAATCAAGTGTTCTCATCGAGTACCAGTGGACTTACATTAGCTCGTTCAAAGACAGAATTGTGATATTAATTTAAATAATCACTTAACCTGAAAGTAACAACAACTTGTTTGTAGAACGATATGAGGATTTCGGTTCCGGAATGTACTGCTTTCTGTTTAGAGAATAAACAACATTGAACTGTAATGGAGACTTTTTCCATGGTCAAATCTACAAGGGATCTAAATATCATTGTAACACTTACATTAAGGCTTAACATTAAAAAAATAGTATATCACCCTTTTTTGAAGTCGAGCTTCAGCAAAATACACATAATGCTGTTAAGTCTAGCGGCTTCAGCTTGGAAGTTAAACAATATTGGCGAAGAAGTCATAATCCTTGCTTCTATCTCAGTTTTTCACAATAATGGGATAAGCTTTTTGACCATATCTAAAAATATAATATTGTTCTTAAACATTTTATTCTGCACCCAAATAGTCTCAGGAGCGGGCTGGCAATAATATTTGTTGAAACAGCTAAGATCGAAGGAAGTAATAGGTTTAAAAGGAGACTATATAGAAGCTTAGGCAAGAATGATTTACTCACTGAAAAAAATGTATGCATTTATATAAATTGTATCAACCAAAATGGCGTATCGCACTTTTTTCGAGTTAGCATTGCAATATTTGAATTGATTTAACACACATTTAAAGTAAGACCGAGCTTTCGCTTAGATTATATTTTATCATACAGATGCTTAGTGCCGCTGTACAGTCGTAGCACAATATACTTTAAAAGAATGTTAGAATATTTGATCGCGCTAAGAGATTATCCGGATGTTTACCGGTGCTATAGGAACAGATTGTTGATGTTTGTATCCAATTAATGGACCGTTGGTTATGGTATAAATAGTAGTCTCTAGCAGCATTTGTATAAAGCGCAATGTTAAAGCTCAGACGTTTATAGGACTCAGAGGACGCTTACTATTTTTTCTTATACTTAATATATCTAAGTGTCATAGTTCATTTAAAAATTTCGCTTACTGTTTATTAGTTTACCTGTAAACACTATTGATAAAACGAGTAAAATAAATATCAGCTGAAAGCAACGAGCGTTATTCTATTTCTGCCCCTATTCTAAGTGTACGACCTAAATTACGTATGTAGTAAAAACACTTCGTCCAATGACAGCTGTTTAACTATTACTGTTGATTTCAATATAGTTTTAAATGACACAAATATTATACAAATGACTAATGAATGGTACTCCAATTTTTCAAAGGCATTTACAGCTTGATTGTTTTCGAATACAGAGTTGAAGTTTATCCATATAAAGCCAATGCTATCAATTTCTCAACCAAACCTTTTCACGAATTCGTGTATTTTTTCGAGAAATACTAGCTTATTTGGTTGATTAAATGGTTATGTATTGAATAGATGTAACATTCAGCAGACACAAACCAGTGAGAACACGTCCAGCACGGCAACTAGTGAGATAAGCAAAATGTTAGTAAACAAGCAGTAAGGACGTGGCTTAAACCTACGGCCTGTTTCCGACCTATCCTACTCGTTAACTAGTACGATAGTAATATCATGCACTGGGATAATTTATAGAGGTTTTTCTTTTGTTGAAAAGAACATTCTCATCTATTCATCTAATGGCAAATAATAGACATTTTACATTTCATAACACAAATTGCATAGTGGAAATTGCAAAAAATAGTACTAGAAAAAAGGAGCACTTTCAATACAATATATATAGTATGTCACGCGGATCGGTTGTATGGTTTAGGCCCTTGTATTCGCTAGTCTGTTCTACAAAGAAATGCAACTCATATATTATGAGAAGTTATGCTCAGACACCTTACACTGATATCATATAACAGGTCTTAACAACTAAAGTTGCTCTTCATATTACTATAATTAATTAGATTGATAATTAGATGCTTGAAACGCGTACATGCTCGAACAGTCCGTCTCTGTTATTCATATGATCGTTTTTTTGGCCAAATAAAAGTTATATTATACTGTAGAATTGCAGCAGGATGTTGCAATTGTCCAGAATCCTCAATCATATATTGGTTATGTCGTATCTAGTTTTAGTAATAATCTATTTCTTTGTGACGGAGGGATGTGTTTCACGATACAGGAGGCTAAACTTGGTTCACAGAATTAACTGTTAAAGTGTTAAGCTTTTGACATCTCATATTTGCTTCGCGTAAATTAATCCTTCAAATAGATCTCACTTGTGGCAAGGTAGTCAGTCTTTTTTACTTGTTTTAATATACTCTAGTTAATTCAATTTCTCAAAACTGTTATATTTCCTATAATTTTTCAGAACACCGTGTCTTTAGTCATCGCTTAGTTATCAGAAATCTCGGCATGGCGCCGACCAGATAATATTTGAGGCCTGACAACGTCGATTTCACTCCTTGATCGAGCAGGGGCAGAGCTCATGATCCCGTTGCGGTGGGGGCGTGTAGTGCGCCGAGGAGGTGCAAGGGGTTTTGCCCGAATAGGATTTAGAATAGCCGAATTAGGACCCCTAGCCATTATGCTAGCTGTTATACCTCTACAAGTCTTCGTTTCCTACAAACTCTCCAAAAACATGGACCGCAAAGCTTCCATGGAAGAGTAAGTCGCGGAACAGTTATGGTATATATTATAAGATGAATACGAGTAAACTAGTTTGTTTTTTAATTTCAGACAACCTTATGCTGCTTTATCTTCAATGAGTGCTCATATGCATTGAGCAATATTGACTATGAAACTTTTGTTCATATATAAATATATAACATAACAAAGGCAATATGCCTATGGCAAAGGTAACGGCGAAACACACACAACAAGCAACACCTTGTTGCTTATTGGTGCGACATTGTTGTCATTGTCACTAATAATAGCAACATAAATTCTCATTACCTTAGTGAATCGAATGGTTGAGAAACAAAACATGAGAACCGGCAAGCTGACTGACCCTTACACACATATACTTGATCTACTCAACGATTTTTTGCTGCCGCTTACTGGAATGATGTAATCTTATTTGACATCCTTAAGGGAAAAGAGATCCATACGACCCATCTTTACAGAGGGCGTTCGGAAGAGAAAACTGCTACGCTAAGTTTCTTGCCCATTTTATCATATCGCATCGACAAAGATTACTCGGAGCTTGTACATGTATCTTTATTGAACAGCATGGATTCCGCACAAAACGCTTCAACCTTAGGCCACGAAACATACATTTCCCGAGAGCGCACCGTGTGTCATCCGCTAAAGCAGGCGCTCCGCGCTGTGCCTGTTAGGGTCTCAAAACTCTTCTAGCGTAGGTGGCGGAATATTCTAGTTTCAACCTTTTGTTGAGTCAACTGACATCCCAGAAGGTGATAACCTGAATCCAGTCGTTCTTTTTTTGCTGCTTAAGGATCTGGTCCTCCGCATTTAAGATCCAGTAGGACACGTAAAAGAGCTGGTTTGCGCCGATGAACTTATCCTATTTGGAAAGGATTAGCTTCACGCCCAGCAATATCTCGCAAGGTTCTTTATTTAAATGATATGGTACTCGTGATCAACATAAGCAAGGAGGTCGCAAAGGCCGCCTCGTTGTTATCGCCGTACTCGATATAGGACGAACGGCTCTGATGTATCTAATCACCTTGAAGTATCTAGGTATAATTTTACTTACAAGCAGCCGAATGTACAAACAGCAAACCGCATCAGAAGCACAGCATGGCATGTGGTGGCGAGTGTGGAAATACCAACTTTCTCCAAACTTTCCTTACAAACGGCGCCAGCCCTGTTTGACATTAAGGTGGGTTAAGTACCTTTCTTCAGAACTGTGGATTATGTGAGAACACCTCTGCTTGGCACAGTTAAAAAAAAGCTTAACAAATTACCCTTTATTTCTAAAACGCTCTATGAGACTACATGCCATATCATAGAACAGATACGTGTGCCTCTTAAGGCAGCTATTTGCACCGAATCTGGCATGCAAACGTTGCACTATTTCCGCTTATTTAGAATCTATCTCCACAAAAAGATGGCGGAGATCGATCCCGACTTCTACAACAGGAGAAGGCATGACTCATGAAATATGGAAAAAGACAAAAAGGGAACCAACCGATACATAAATACGCACTTCGCAGGTACATGAGTTTCACTGCATCCTATGTGGTACGCAGGGTTTTCATTTGCCAGGCGCTACGTGCGTTTGCACAAGATTTGGTGAAATATGCCTGAAGTGCCATGTGGCGTCATGTATTGCAGCAACTTCGCTGAACGGTCTTTCAAGCCGGGCCATTAATCTTGAAATGTTCATACATTCACGTAGTGAAACAGCGTTTATGTACGCATAGAAAAACATTTGTATTTCTAAGTTGTTCAGTCACCGTTTGTCAGCTCATAGCATTTCTCTAAATGGCGGTGCTTTGAATCATGTCTACTGTTTCGTAGGTTGTTTGAAGCAACTTAAATTATGTATATTCTAGGGAAGCTGTCAGAGTTTTCGATGTATACTAAAAGTAAAATATCTAGCTGTTTTAACAGAAGTTTAACTTTTCAGTAGGCATTCGTTCCTGAGTACAGTAAAAATGTGATTTCCAGTTTCCACGTGTAAGCTTTTTATATAGGCGGAAACCATGATTTTTGAGAAATGATCAGTCGCGGCTCAATATTAAATAAGGGGACAGGGAACAAAAATTAACGAACTTGATCTGACCTATCCTGATTTCAACGTTCAGGCGTTTTTCAGCTCGTCTATTTACGGACCACTTTACCACGTGGCTTTCATTGGAGCTGTGGCGTCAGCTACACGTTCAGCGAGTGCGGATGGGTCTCATAGGGGATGTGTCGCCACGCAGACTCTATCCAGACATCCCTGACCCGAAGGGTGAATGTCCTGCAGTTGAAGTGATGCGATTCCGCCATCCCCAAGGTTATTATGCTATGTCACATGTGCCACGCGGAAACAGGTTCGTTGACCAGTACGTTGCAGTAGTTGATTATTTTATCAATTATATAATAATACTGATAAAGTATAAATAGCTGTACGCCCTTGGTTAATTACGCCTAGTCACCAAGTGTTCAGAAAGCAATAAAACAAAGAAGATGGTATGTTCAAGTAGTATAATCTGTTCAAAACGTTCAAAAAGAAGGTCTGTTAAAAAGTATAATATAGAATTTATTTCTGCAATAACTGTCTCAGATAAGCCGGGGAAGAATAATTCACATGACATTAGTTAACGTTCGCCCAGTGTTCTTTTTCTTTTTGGCAGAAATGGCGTACTTTTCCGCGTAGGCAACATTGTCCAGCACCGAATTACGGGCTATCGTGGAGTTGTAGTTGGATGGGACTTACGAGCTCGTGCACCACACGATTGGTTTAAGGCGCATTACGAGCCAGACAACGTAAGACCTGTGTGAGAGCGTAGTATCTTATTATAGTTTTCCGCCTATGGGACTGTAACTCACAACCTTCCAGATATCTAATAAAAATATAAGCAAGAAATTGAAAACTACATTATCTGTTATTCATATGCGGTATTCAAATAGGTACTAGCTGCACATATTCGGTCGGAACCCCACTACGCTGTTCTAGTCGATATCCGGGATCGATCACCACCTCAGATGGTGTACGTGCCCCAGCATTTGCTCATCCGATACCAGCTACCGCAGATAGCTGCCTCTACGCCGCGGGCTGCGTTTGAGCAGGTATTTATTTAGGTGTTTCTCTTTCGTATACTTGTATCTAATACAGCCAATTAAGGCTGCTATTCCAATTTGCAACTAGCTAATTTATCAACATTGTCCTAACAGAACTTAGCGAATCTTATTATCGTGATGAATGCAATAGTTGCAGTCGGAAGGTTCGAACATAATATGAAACATTTTTTGCAACGATAACGCCACTAAAGCTTGCACTAGTATCTATAAATGACTACTTTTTCGTTTCTTATGCCTTCTCTTCTTACTAAAACGCATTTGTTTATGTCGCTTTTTTTCAAAAGGTTGTTCACCCAGTGCTAGAGGATTACTTCGTTGACTTCAATGGACTCAACTACGTTCCTCGACCTTGGCTCAGGGCACTTTATCCTCGTGACTAGCAGTTTATGTAGGTCTTAAGCCGTGACCTACGAATAAATAAAGACGGCAAGACAGACATGCTCATTGAAGGAAGTTACGTAGTTAAAGGAGCAGCACAACAAAGATACCAAAAACCAGAAATAAATCGCCAGCGGGCTATTATCTTCCTTGGGTCTGCGTAATGATTAAGCGAAATTTCCACAGATGAAGGAAAAAGGAGTCACCAACCTCTCGTACCACAAGCCCATTAAACTATTATAATATAACTGAATAATATGCAGTGCTGTAATTGTCTAATACTTATAAGTGTTGTGCGTGGAACTGAAAGCTATTTATTATAAGGCACAATGTGTCGAGTGAATCTTTGCGTTTAAAAGAGAAGGAACTTCAAAAAACGTTCAATTTTTTTATCTTGTTATTTTTGTGTGGGCTTATACAGGAGTACCGAGAAAACGAATAGCGTGGGTGCAGTTTTTGTTAAAGGGAGGGCATTATAATAATAATGGCTTTATTAAGAATAGTTGTGACCGTTGGTCTCACGGTGTGGATTATTCTCAGTCATCAGTTAGCCAATTTTACTAATCGAGGTGACAAAGCAATGAAACAAGACGAAAATGAAGCATTGAGCTTTTGAAGACACTGATAGGAAAGAGTAGGCTTTTACATCAAACAGCTAATCAACTGTACAGCTGTATATTAGACTAATGTATAAGCTACTAGAGCACAGTATAGCCGACTCAAAATATAACAAAAATATAAAAATTTCATAAAACCATTTAAAAACTGATTATTCATCTGAGTCTTCACTACTACGGGGAACTATTATCTACAAGCCTCGTCCCTGCTTTGTCATGTTGGCCAGGATCTGCAGCAACAGACAGCTTCGTATTCGGCAAACATTTAGCTAGAGAATCAGGTATAAGGTGCGGTGACCTAATGCGTAGGTAGATCTACAACTACGTGACAGATAGAATTGGGATATGATCTAGCAGATCTAAACATTGGTCAGGTGAAAGGTTTAACAGTGCTAAGCAGTAAAAATCAAGTTCACCAGATTATTATTACTATTAATGAGCACATTTCTTTTTTTTTATACATTATTAGGGTTAAGTTAAACACATTGTTTTTGCAATTTCTATTAAGAACGTTACACAGATTTGTTAATCTTAATGTGACAAATCATTACAACTAAATCTGCCAACAGTCTTATCAAATTACCTTTATAGGATGGCATTCATTGACACTTTGACAAGTGAAACGGATCGCAAAAATGTCATGTTCATCATAGAGATTGTAACCACTTTCCATTAAACGCCTGTTTATGACATCCGCCAATAAAACTTTTTAGTAAAACAAAGTTGCCTTTTTGCTTCAAGATAGACATTTTAAAATAATCAACTTTATTCGTATGTTACCCTGCGAAGTTTTACAAGTTACTTGTTGGCTTCGTATGATTGCGAATCTATTCGTAAATGTACATATTCGGCTGTTAACTCGACGTTTAGGCCCCAGTAAGCGACTCCGGTAAACCAAGAGATTTGCGGACTAAGTGACTCGCAATCCGGTTGAACTGGTCTCGGTCCTCGCGCCACATTTTCGCAGCATCGACATTCGCTCCTGATTCGACGTTGGGTTCCGCCAACATCGACACAACAGAAAGCAAGATTTTCTCGACAGACTGGACTGGACTCCAACGTTCCGAAGATGACTCGTATCCCATCGGATCTTCGCCTTTGGAAAAATCGCAGTGTTGAAACAGTGACAACAAAACGGATTAATACAGCAAGGACTGTTGGTCCTTATACTTTTTGTATGGATTTGCTTCTTTTCTATGCATACAAACCATGCATCACTATTAAAATGGACCGTGGTTGATTATCACATTTGAACTTTAAACTATGAGTACTTGCCATAGGTTGTCACGCGAGAAATGAAATGAAGTCAACATACCTGGGGCGTGTAGTATGGATATGCATACCCGTCCGTCAGGGTAAATATTTGGATGGTACATTTCGCAGGTAAACTGCATCTTGGGCGGTGCAAGCGGGTAGTCCGGAGGAAAGGTCAGCTTCGCAGGGAATACTCCACCCTCAAAACATGTTCCTTCAGGTCCTGTGATCATGGCCTCCCATTCAAAAAAGTTCTCCTCATTGATTGGTCCTAGAAAAAACATGGCACCCGCCACCAAAAGTATATGAATTGTCCTTATATGTCTAAAAAGTTCAATGCTTATTGGTAATATCTTTTGGACTCCTATCTGTCAAGTCACATAGATCAACGACAAACGATAAATTTAATAGAAAAGTAGAGTTAGATTCTTGAAACTCCCTAATAAATCCCCATCAAAGAAACTCGATTTTAGATAAAACAAGACACAAAACAGTTTTTGCAGTTTGTGCATTAGAATTTTAATATCCTCGCTACACGGCCTTTGAAGTCATCAAAGAGATTTTTGTTGAAAATACATACTTTATTTCTAGTAGGAGTTGTGAGTAGTAATTTAAGGACTGTACTTCTATAAAATAAATGGTTGCTTTGTTAACATTTAGGTTAATAACACACAATGCATATCTTTCGGTTCATTGACCAGACGCCATACGAGCTGCACCTAAATAGTGAGGTTTTTTAGTTAAGTCGAGTATTGTAAAGGAAAGTTGCGTTATTATGTAAAGTTTAGCATAAAGTTGATACTAAATTCCTGCGTATTATAAGAAAATTGTGATACTAAAATATTTGAACAAGTATTGCAAAGTAGCAGGTCATATGTAAGCATCATACAAAACATATCAACATTCACGCTATATAGTCTTATTATATTAGCTTTTTTAGTTAAACCTTTAGCTAGTGTCTGGGAACGTTAAATTAGATACTTGATTTTCATATGTAAATAAAAAGCGCAACCAAAATCTATCTGCCCTTAGAACTAATTCGATGCAAAAACAATGTTTCGTCTTGATTTTTCCCAAACATATTTAACCTTTAAACTTTAGTACCATTGCGTCAATGTCAGTCAGCGACAACATAGTAAAACTAAATTCGTTTAGTATTAAACTTCCAGCACAAGAGTTAACATACAAAAAAAATTATCAACAAACGAATTTACTGGTCCCTTTATGTTGCGTCGTAGCCTTTGTATGCATGATAGCCAAGTCCGTCAAGACGCGTATGCTAAGAATTCATCACGAAAGGTGTAAGTGAATAAGTTTATTCACAATATCCACACCCAGTTTTGTCCATACGATACGCGTACGCATTCTTTATTTATGTACATCAATCTCACTACTACCGCAGTTATAATAAATATTCTATCTACTTAATAAATATTTTACATAAGGACTACATAGAACTTTATAGCTTTTTAATGTTCTACCGAATTAAATCCTATAGTTTTTTCGTCATTTCTGTCTTTTCCTTCCATTTGCTTCTTCACTTTCTATACCTTTTTATTTTTCGTTTTAGGTTTTAACTTACACACCGCAGTCACATGGAAAATTGACTACTGGAATACATTTATACTGTTTCAGCTCCAGCAAAATACCGTACAGTCACAGTTTTTTTCTCGTCTTGCTTCCTGACACATACACTATTTGTGCTACGCTTCATTTATACAGATTTTACGTCCATGTGTATACACTTCAAATTATCACCAAAATTTCTCAAAACGGTGAAACTATGCCCTCTCAAAAACCAGTTCAAGGCAGCTTCAATTTCAAAGAAACTAAACTGATAAATATTTGATTTTGTTCAAGATTTGTGAAGAAATTTCTTTAGAATATTACTACTATAATTGGATTCTATTCAAAATACCCCAGCCGAACTCGTTTTTTAGCGGCAATCTCGTCAACAGAGTTTTCGACATCCTTTGTTTTCGCGGTAACAGCTGTTGAATCCTCCGAAGCAAGAGGTTCATTTGGCACAGATGGGAAGGCAGGCAGTATTTCTTGTTCTGACTCTTCTTGGAGGATCCTTTGAAGTTCCTCTTCAAGGTCGTCTTCGTCAGCCTTGCTGAACGTGGTGGCTCCAGTCGCGACACTTTCCTGAATTTCCTGCTGCTCCGCAGCGGCATCAGCCATTTCGTCCACGATGTCGTGCACCTAAATTGGCAATATAGCAAAAAGTGCTAAACATTACTAAAACTTGCGACTCATACTAAACTGCAATATCACTGCTGATGTTTCTTGTTCTCATAGAGAAATTTATATAGAAATTTTATATGAATCTACTAGTGCCCTTATAAAACAAAACTGGGAGATACTACGCTGAGTGGTAAGCAATTGCACGCACTAGAAGCTCAAAATCATTAAATAGTAGACACTAAAAAATAACAGGATAGAACAAGGAACAACTGTAAAAAAAACTTACCTTATCGACATCACTATTTGCGGTCCTCAGAGCAGACGTAGCCATTTTGTAACTATCAAGAATGGCGGGGAAATCTCTCTGATTCTCTAGATCGGTTTCCATCTGATGAAGATTGTCGAGGACCCCATAGAGCTTGTCCAACTGCCGTGTAACTACTTTGGCTCGCCGCAGTTCTCCGATAGCCTTTATTGAGAAACCTTCTTTCTTTAGACGGATCGCGTTGTTTCTAAAGCTTTCTTCTTTTGAAATAAGCTGATCAATTTTCTGCTGAATCTTGGGTACGGTTTCGCGGACTTGCATGAGAGCCTTTTCATGTTCAGTTAACGGTTTAATAAGATCCGATCTATGTGAAAAGTCAACGAAATTATCTTTAATTGATATTTTCCCTAGCTTTTCTAGAACTACATAAAACAAATCCTGACTTCCATCGCATGCTTCGCGACAAGTACTCCACACATCACGGAATGACACTCTGGTTTCACGGTAACCCCTTGCTTTGATCGCCATCTGTACATCTTGTCTAGCTTCTTCGACAGCCTTCACGTTAATGAATACCTCATCCTCAGCTGTGTGTGCTGGTGTAAATAACCAACTTGACATCCAGGACATCCAGCCGGCTGGTTTTCTTGGGACTATAACACCATCTTGTCGTAACGCCTCGATTACCCGCATTAGACAAACTGGTTGGGAATTCTTCCGGGTGAAACTTTCCGTTAACGACTGTACATTAAAGATAGCCTCCCGGCGTTGCCCAGTAAAACTAGTGACTAGTTTTTTCCAAAATAACATCTTCTCGTCATAACCCAACGGGTTCGCTTCCCTCGGTCGAAAATCCCGAAACAGAAAGGCCATCCGTTCGTCATCGTCCCAGTCGGTCGGATAATCGAACATGTTGTCTTGAGCTAAAATCTCCGTGGAGAAAACCCAACAAAAATAACTGAACTTAACTCGACTTCAAATGATTGCCTCGTTCCCTGACCACTTTTTTCTCCGCGGCAATGGCTCAAATAGGAAGAAGTTCCAATATCTCAGATAGCGTTGTTGATATTTTGAATTTATGCCACTGCTACAACAGAACATCGAATCAACCAGATCGACTGTGCTGTCTTTTTTCCGTCTGCTACACGAAAGCTTACACCTCGACACGGAGATAAAATTAAGTGCGAGTCGAGGTTGCGCATATATATTGTTCATCTAATAAGCAGCGTCTTTGCGACGAATGCCAAAATTTTATCTAAATATTCTCGTGGCCGTTATCAATACCAATTGGTCAAATAAAATTATATTTGATAACTACAAGTATAACCTTGAACAATTTTACGATAAGGAAATGATAGTACTCAACCCAGTTTTCGTCTGCAAACGTGGTAACGCCGCTTTTAAATGCGAAACAAATTCACAGTGCATTATCTTTTAGTTCCGATTTTTTTTAACAGAGTTTTTCACAAATAGTTATCAGGTATTATTAAACGCAACAGAAACGAAATGACTACTGTTAAACCACGGAATTGTTCAAAGCCAATTATTTAATGTGATATGTATATCTGTGCGCCCAAACTTTGCGTGTTTTATTTGATCTTTTAAAAAAGTAACAAATCTTGTTTTAATATACATCGTATAGTAAGCGCATCTAGCATTCCAGGAATATATGACCTACTGTTGCATCTTCCCATATACACTAACGATATAACTATATATATATATATATATATATATATATTTATCGATTACGATATTTTATAATGTATGTGATTAATCACAGTAGTTTTACCTACAGAATCAGCAAGTATTGCTTGACCGTAGAAATATTTTCATGATTTTATGAACTGTGCTCACAGTTACCATCAGAGAGTTTTTGAGGTGTTGTTTTTGTTTATTGGGTATGAAACTAATTAAGGATGACTCACGAAAACGTGGTCGGGAATTATTTTTCAGCATACACGCATTGGAGCATACTAGGATAATTGTAGTTAACATAGTTCACTTCACTTTTCTCTGTTTTATCATATATAAGATACCATCTAAATTAGCGGCATAGATTTCTCTAGCCAAAGCAGTTAAACTGAGACTCGTCTCGTCGAGACGGTTTGTATAAACGCAAAAACCAGCAATGTCGTTAGAAAAAAATTCTTGTTTCGTAGGCATGAAGTAAACGCGGATATATTCTTTTACACGCAAATATAATATGTGAAGTGAAATTTGCAGTTCAAGCGTAATAATTTACTAAATTTAGAAACTAGAGATAGAATAAACAAAAACGTATAACCGTAAAAAGCAGTGTCGTATACAGAGCGACTGAAGTTTTCAGTTTTGCGGCTAGAAATGATGCTGAAAGCTTCAATACTGACAGAGAAGAGCAAATATATCATATATACATGCCATACAGATAAAACAAGGCTGAGTGTATTCTTTGATAGATGATAATAGTATGTTTCAAGGCTAAACAAAATCCACTTCCGTATCCCAATTTTGTGGTCAAACTTTTAATTATTTTTATACCACATCATCGTTACTTCAGAATCATAAATCGTTTATGCGTCTATATGATAAAAACCAAAGTAAAACTAATAAATATAAAATCACAATAGAAAAAGATAAAGAGAAAAGTAAAAAGAGTATTTTTTAATGGAAGCCTACCTTGACTTGATAAAGATCTCAAAACTTCCTCAAGACTTTCCTTACACAAGGTCAAACTTCGGTACTATATCGGGGGTCTAAAAAATTGTTCTGATAGCCATACCAACAAATAGTCGAGAAAATTGCCTATCTTTCTCAAAAACGGGATGACCAACTTTGGCCGTCTAACATAAATATGGTAGACAGATGGTACTACATGGCATCACTACAAGATTTAAGCTTCATTTTGTCATAGAATCCTTCCCCGTGTCTATTCCTACTTTCTTTGCATTCATAGGTTTTCCAATAAGCAATTGTGAGTTCCTCGACTCTGGATTTTACGTGGCCTTTAATTACGCCGTATCATACTATGGAACGCCTGTATATGTACTACTGATTCCAAGTATTTTCTTCATTCTCAGTTAAAAAAAATTATACCATAACGCGAAACTGAACAATAGGCACATACGCTATCTTTGCGAATATTAATAATAATTCTCCATCCGTTATATTCAAATGTTGTTGAATACTATTAAGAGTAAAGGTAAATAGAGAAAAGAACGAGTAAAACAAAAATAACGAATCAGTTGATACAGCGGCCAGTTTATTTTGATTTTACCATTTCTATAAGCTATGGAGCAATCGTCGTGAAAGTTGTTTTTAATCACTCTTGGAGACCTCGAAAGGCAGAAAACGATCGAATGACGCATACACAAAGTGAAATCACAATAAACAACGTATTTGTGAATTTCAAAAATATTTGCCACGGGATGTTTTCATGATATGATACATGTACGAAGCCGTTGTTCTTCAAAAAAATTAAAAAAAAAATAGATGGTTAAAAAATAACTCCCAGTAGTAGGTGTCAAGCACATGATCTGAACCTACTCGTTCAATTTATGGTTGAAGATGCGCTTTCTTGGCCTCCCTACAATAGTTGCTCGGTTGGTTAGATTAGACCGCCTGTCACGATCCTAGTTGACGCATGTCCCATTTCACTTAACCGTTTTTTTTTTTTCATAAAGGCAAGGTAAAAACTTACTTGTTTGGAAGTTCTAATATCACACGCGTGACGTAAATAAGCACATAAGCCGGAATGAGATGAATGCAGAAATTTGAAAAATGTCTGAGAATTCGATACGCCGATCAGATAACATATTTTAACGAAGAAAACGGCTACTTCTAAATTATCTATAAGAGTATTCCATATGTAACCGGAATGTAAATTTTGGTAATGAAAATATCAGCTGTTAGTAAAAAAGTGATTAGCGACAGCCAACCTGCGATAATTCCTTCAGGTGGATTGCGGGTCAGTTGCTTGTATTCGGCCATAAGTCGACGTAGAGCTGATCGTGCCATGATACGATACAAGTTTGCCGAACGGACACAGCACAGGATGCTACAAAACCAACAACTACCGACACTACGAATACTATTTACACCGTATATTACAATTTCTGATCTTGAAATTCACCAGACACTTCTCCCTGTTGAAGTTGCAGGGCTCACGCTGCCAGCGGGTTGATAAAACTCCGTTCTTGATATTCGATCGTTGTTCCTAGTTGACAGCACAATAGGACCATTTAGCATAGCTATGGATGCAAAAATCAAGGCTGTTTCTTTCATGTGTCCTGGTCGGGATACCCGGGCCGATTCAGTGTGTCTGGTATTCATCATCGACTATCGATACGGTCCTCTTCTGTGCCGTGTGTGGTGCGCGTGCCATCAAATTGGTGAGAAGGTGGTTCCTTCGTGGCGGTACCGTTGTTGGACCATTGAGCAGAATTAGAATCTTTGTCGACTCAAACCCCTTTCAAGTTAGCCAACTTATTAGCGGTTCGCAGTGCTGTGTTGGTGTTGAAGGTAGTGCGTTTTTGTCTAAACGTCGTCCGCAATCTTGGCCTTGTTTTGCGTGCATCTTAGTGAAACAGAGCGTTCGTAGTGGTCTTTGCGTTACCATGGGGACACTGGTGGTCTCGAAGATAATTGGCAAAAAAATTGCTAAGCTCCGTTTCATGCCTGTGAAGGAGCCCATCGCACAGCGAGAGCACATACTCGCCGTTGCCTCTTGGGATGATGATGTGAGTTTATTGCAATGATCGCGGATGCGAAAAAATATTATATGGGTTACTCAAGCTCATAAGGGAACATTTATCCGCTAACAAAAAGCGCAATGCTTTTGTTCCATAAAGCCAAGACAAGTATTTAATTATAACTAAAATGAGAAACGCTCCGCAAAAAAATATTAAATTACAAAAACAATTATATGGACACCTTGTTTGTGCAGTAGCTCTGAAAAATGATTTCGGATATCAAAATATTATCCTCCATATTCCCCACCAAAGACATCCCGTAGATATTAAGAGGAATAGTTAAGTGGAGTTGCAAACTAAAATGTTAGTCCAAGTTTGGCCACTTTGATAAATCGATTTATTCTATTTACATAATTGCAACCTTATTTTGATCGTGTATTAAGGTTTGGCGTACTTTATTTCTTATAATCAAATAGTAGTGGGAATTTTTTTTGTTTATGATGACTTGAGCTTTCACCATTTCAGCTTATTGTCTTATCGGTAATAAAATTTGGGGTTCAATTTTGGAGGGCACCCGACAGTTAAAGTTGAACTCCGGAATGAGATGAATACTTACCATACACTTGTAACAGTCCTATTGTTTGATCAGTACGGTTGTTCGGTTCATAGTTCCAAGATAAAAGGATATAACAGCTGCTTGCATTGAAATGTATTACTGATGATTTTTAGATCGTCATTCAGACATACCCGATCTGTCAGATGTAGCCTTTATAAGAAGTACGCTGACTTTACATACAGAACACATACAACTAACAAATCATTAACTGCATCATTACTATCAACCTTCAAAGATTGCTTATGTTGTAGCACTCCTGTATCCCATAGTATTGCAGATCACTAAAAAGAAAATCTGCTGGTTTTTTTTGTCTTTATAGGTATTCACGAAGCATAGAGAGAAAATGATTCTGTTACTAGATTGCAATATGAAACTTAACAATATGAAACGAAAAAAATATTTTTTTCGATATGATTCGATATTGAATTTATACCCCTTACTAATATATGTCACAGTTCAAAATTACGGTAGCTATTTCTATGAACTAATATACCAAATATAAATTAAGCTAACTTTTGAGAAAGCTTCACGTTAGATAAGTAAGGTAACAGCTTTGGGCAAGATACTTATGCAATTATTGAATAAAGAAGTTTTTTGAATAAAGAATTTTTGAAGCGAGTCTCTGGAGCGTATGTAATTTATGTCGCAAGTGGTCAATTTATACGAAAATTATGACGTTTTTCGAAAGATGTTGATTCTATGACGTGGGTTATTCGATTTTAAATGACTTATGTGGAAACATGTCAATGATTTATCGATAATAAGCGTGAATCAAATAACGTGTTTGCCTACTAAATTTAGGGACGTGTGAAGGTCTAAGTTCGAATCCGAGCGTAGACGCATTTCGTTTCGTGATGAAAGTCAGTCGTCTTAAGCAGTAACTAAGGGCTTAGTGCTGAACGTACAACGCAAAAAATAAGTGTCAGTTAATCCTCATATATAATTTAGAAAGAAATGTGTCTTCCAGGCTCTTAAATAATAAACGTAAGTATTTTTATACGTCTCCTTTTGTATTTACCCACCCTATACATGCACGCTTGAATGCAGGTCTAAAATATTTCGGTCGGCCTTCTATCGTAAATACTAGTAATGTAAAAGCTAAAATTTATCAGTTTAATATCCGTGTTTGGAAGATCATTTCAGAGCGAACCGTATTTCTTTGAAAGCTTTGTCAAAGGAGTGTCACCAATTCGGCCCTGTCCCAACTGCGCGTGCCTCAATCATCTAAATCTTAGTCGTTCCCTTAAAAATAATAGAGGTGTGCCGTTGTCTTTTGCTGTCTCTAAATTGGAATTCAATTACAAAAATAAACCTCAACTCTACTCTTATTTCTTCTTATATTTTCTCAGTTGTCTCTAATCTTACTTGTTTTAGGTGTTTCTTGAGTTTTGAGAAGTGGAAAAATAACATGGGGCTAGATCTGATGAATACGTGGACTGAGACAACACAAGCATGGAGTTTTTTTTGTACAGAACGGAATATAACTAAAACAGCTGAACCGGTGCTTATGATCATTGTAAAGAACCCATTACTTGCACTCCCAGAGCTCAGGCCTATTTTGGCAGGTAGTCACGCAATTTTTTTCAATATTCTTAAAAATACTCGTTAGCGACAGTGGAACCATGCGACATTTGTAAGGTACAACTGGCAACAAAAAGCTTGGTTTCTGAGTTGAATCTTGCAATTTTTTTCTGTCTGAGTTCCTTTTAGAAGCGATATTCAAAAGACAGTTTTTGTCGCTTTTGTTTCACGTAATGGTCATACGTTCACATCGAATTACCTACAACGACTCGTTGAGTGCGCTCAGGTTTATCTAAGACAGTTGTTAGTGTCTGGACCAGGTTTTTGTTGTGAGCCTTCTCGCCGTCAAAAGATCTTCTAAAACAACCAAATATGGTTCGAATAGGATATCTAGCTCTTCTGTCAGCTTTTTTTAGTGTGATTCGGCCCTCCTCTAGTACGGGTTGCTTTGATTTTTATCATTTTTCATCCGTAGTCGCTATGAGACGTCATCAAAGCTCTTTCGTCAGTTGCGAAACAGTTGTTACCACTTGTTGGTTACTAAAGTGTTGGCTGACACCCCTAAAAGCCTTCTGCAAAGTCTGCACTATTTAGAAGCACTTGGTTGCATTCTTAACGTAGAACACAATGGTGCTTCATGTTTTGCGTTAAAAACCTTCGTCGATTTTTGCACACTTATTAAAAATGTTCGCTGAAACAAGCTCACATAATTATTCTTTTATCTTAAAATACGTTCTAAATAATTCTTATACGCTTTGAATCACGAATAACGGATATCTGAATCCATAACATAGTGTATCACCTCTTTTATCATATTTTTAATATATTTCAAAAGCATATCACTGCTGGAAAAAGTTAAGCGATGAAATTCACTTTTTTTAGTGTAAATGTGCGCATTTAAGGACAACTGCGTGGGAACAATTTTAGCTGTTTAGGTTATTCAGACAGACGAATACCACGGCTCTGAGACTCTGATTTTAGCAATTAATCAGGCATGTTTACTAGTATGCATCTAGTTAGCAAATCTACAGATGCCGAGCTTCTGAAGCTCTCAAGCCTCTCTAAATTCACTGCTATTAATTAAAAAAATTCTGATTTAAAGCGATTTAAATAGCATAGATGTCGTATAATTACTTGCTGAATTGTTATTTATTTAGACCGTTTCTATAAATTAAATAGCGGGGAGTTATTAAAGAGCTAGCGAGTAGAACTAGAGATGTTCAGTTAACTACTGTACTTAGCGTCATTAAAAGCATATGAATTGAATAAAATATTGAGGGTAATATTAGGCTACAAAGAGCAGGTGGCATAAATATGTGCGAATCTATGATATAAAGACCAATCAACGAAGTGCCACTTTTTTATTATCGTGAAGGGAGTTCATTCTTTCCCTGATTGATCCGATGTTGTTCTTCCATATACTTCAGCACTTCATCAAAGCACAGCTTGGCTGAGACCACCCAAACCTCAAAGACATACAAGCGCATGTTTTTCAAATATAGGAGTAAAGTAGAGCATGAAGCTAACTCATATGGTATTGCTCTTTTGCGCTCGATGGCTTACTCATCTTACGTTTATAGGACAGCGTAATTCAACTATGGAGTATATTACGAGGCGATGATCCGGAAGAACAGTGCGAGCCGCAGTTGGTGGCTCAAACATCGCTTAAAGGAGACGTCGCTGCCATGGAGGTTAGCATCTTATTTTTCTTATTAACTATAGTCTTTGTTGCTCGAATGAGTTGAACAGCTTTGTCACAACAAACAAATATGAATTATTATTATATTATTTAAGCAGAGATATTATAGTGTATGTACTATGAGCATAGATTATGCTTTATTCGTACATTAGCACCGGTATAATAATATGGTTCTAGTTCTGCGATGAAATAAGAATATAATCAACAAGGTTTCATGCTGACAAATCTTAGACTCACTTGCTTTGATAATATTAGCTTTCGAGGAGTTATTTCGTAGTGTTTATATTACATTTTTCAACCCACCAGTATAGTTAGACCGTCACTCCATATCAAATGAATCGCAGATACGATGATCATTAAATGCTTTTATTTACCACGATGGCAACGTCGATTTGAACGTATAGTATGAGACAAGCCGTTAATTCTCAATTCAATACACTACCTTTGTTTAAAAATTGTTGATTTATAGATTTTTGGGCTGCAGGCATTGGAGTCAAGATTCCGCTTAATTGGCATGCATTCTGCTTTTGAATACGTGTGCTTCTGTTCTTGATCTTTGTTTATGGTAAAAAAAAAAGTAAACAATTACCGCTTTTAATTAATTTTATAAGCGTCGTTTTTCATGACGATATAATCAAATCTCGTGGACATCACATAAATGTTTAGTCATTTTCACTATCGCGTATAAAGCTCCCTGTCTTTCTATTTCCGACTAACTATAAAATTTGTCTCGAACCTCTATTATTATTACTATTATTGTGTAGTACATGTACTCGTTGAAATTAATATGATTAAGTAATTATGTAGAGTACTACTAATATTTTCTCTAACCTAAAGAGAAAAACATCGACTTGATGTTAGTGAAAGTTTATTATTTAAATGCATAAATATCAAGTATGTACAGTCATCTGTCCGAAAAAAAACGGGAAGGCAGCTAAGATACCGTTTCACCTTCGAAGTTGTGAAAGGCAATGAAACGTCAATGACAAGTTTTGCTACGCTTTAGCGCCTGTAACGTCGTTTCTGGTGTACCAGGTACATTATCGTCCTACGAAAATCTTGCACCTTATCGTTGTATAGCATCGTATATATATGTGTGGCATAGTAAATCCCTACTTGCGTATTAACAATCGTACGTTTGCGATCAATGCACACTTACTGCGAGGGACGCCAGATCACCAGTGAATTAGTTAATAAAATAGTTATGCTGTATTCAGAGCTCCGAGTAGCTCATTGGTTACCTCTTAAGATACTGTGGCATCCCAACAGGGAGCAGACTAAAGAGCTGTGTTGACGATTTCGCTAAGGTCATAACGTTATGGTCCTGACTAGTTTGTTTACGCGGTTTTCCCAGCGCACCTTGTGGACAAATTAGACCAAAGATCATCGCTGTTTGAGCTACAAGGCCTACAACGCCTTCATCAAGGTGTGGTCGAAACATATGTAAGTCGACAGGATCGATAAGGGAGGTTAGCTGGTAGACTAAGTTCTCGTTAGCGCGTGTAGCTAGCAGCTTCTCGAGGTACTCGATGTCAAAGAGAAGCTGTAATGCCAGTTCTTGCTGAGCAGAGGCGGGAAGGCCAGCACGCTGGTCCAGTACTTTTTGGTAGACCTGTTCTACAGCTTCGTGAAGCAGCTGGTTTGCCTGAAGAATAACCTTCTTAGAAATTGCACAATCCATTATTTCACGGATGCGGACACAAATGATAAACAGCAACTGATTAAGAGGCAATACGGCATGCTGGGGCAAATAGATCGAGGTATATACCGGGACACCCTCTTCGCCTTCATCGCTAAGATCCACTTTGACTTTCACTGAAGCTAGCTTGAGTAGTATATGCGCGACAGGGATGTTAAAAGATTTCTTAAAAGGCTCCAGATTTTCCTCAATAAGTATTTTAAGGGCCGTTAAGGTAGCTAGATTTCTACTTTCTAACAACGATTCCTTGCGATGTAACCAGTCATTGTTGCCAAAGACCTGCTGTAGATGCACACAGTTGGTTAGAGCGAAAGCTAAATGAGACAGAAGGGAAAGGAAATAGCAGCATCGAACCCCGCTCTCGACACATTGAGCGATGAAAGCGCAGACCCGCGTGAGCATTTGCTCGGCAGAGGCGCTCGTCAGTTTGGCGAGGGAACGGTGCTCGGCCGAAGCCATTTCCCGGAACGGAACAAACTCGGATAATTGGTCCATGGCTGACTTAACGGAAGAATCAAAAGCCTTACAAAGAGAAGGTACGTTGGAAAATTTTACACGGGCTGCTTCCTGAAAACTTGAATGGATGGATGTGAGAAGCTGTTCGGTGGCTGTATGAAGAATGTCCTCGAAGATACCCGCGATGCGTACAACGATAGCTTCCTGAAAGAATGTTTCATAGATGTCTGGTGTCTTCTTACCAAGAAATTCCGCACACATCTGGGTTTTGTCGATTGACGTTCGCAGGTGGTCGTATGCTTTGGCAATACTTCGGCATTCGTTATGACATTGCAGTTCCAACGTGAGCTTTTGCCGACAGCTCAGCCGCATCTGCTCAAGGAAAGCCTCTGCTTGGACCACTGTTGGCCCAACTAAAAGACGTGTATCACTTAAGGCCTCTGGCAATACACAGCGAAATTGGGCCAGATGCCTCGGTAGAAACTGGGTAGCCAGAGAAAGTGGGTCTTCAACAAGCGATACGATTCCATGTGAGTTGATACGATGGTTCTGAAAGTATCTCACGAGATCAGGTGGGTCTCCGGCTAGAGAGTGGGCTAAATTAAGTGTAAAAATAAGATAGCGCGCCACATTTCGAAACTTGTCTTTCGTTTGTGCTGTTTGTTCATCTAGGGCTTGTTGGAGGTAATTAGTACGTTGCTGGAAGAACATTTCGACGAGTTTCTCAGGCCTATGGCCTTCAAGAATGGCGAGAGCGCACAAAGCTTCACTAAGTGAGTCCGAGTTGCAGTCGGGATCAGCCATTGCAGTTAAACAGCCATTGCTCAACATACGGGTCGATGTCCGGAGCGATTTCTGACAAGTTGCTAACAGTTGCTCACGAAGTTGATGCCCACGTACAGCCAGCTGTGCTAACGCTATGAGGGCTGCGGAAGAAATCATTTCACGAGCTTCGATTAACGGTCCTAGTCGTGCGCCTATGTCTAAAACTAATTTGGTCTGCACGAAATCGGCGAAAACTTGAGGGTCTCTAGTCGACACATTTAATGACCTGGGTTTAAATTGTTCACAACGAAAGGGTAACTGACGTAGCTTAGAGGGCAATTCATCGGCTAGTTGTTTCATATTTTGTATAGTATCTGCAGCATCAATTAGCTCACGATAGCGTTCACCCACCATCTCGCGGAGATCCTGATTTTTTTTGCTAATATCTTGAAGTATCTTTTGACGAATTTCCACTATCTCAGCGATTGAATGTTGCTGAAATAGTACATCAGCACCTGTCGGCGTATTTTCCTCCTCGTTAGGTACCATGGCCTAACAGATTTGTAGGACGATAATATAAAACACAAGTCGTTTACATTGATGACTTTAGGACACAAAAAATGAAACACTTGTTCTCCGAGATCTGCCAACACCGGATGATTTCTCTTTTTCGAACGATCTGCTTCTACAAGCAGGCTTCGTGGTGTTGTCAACGGTTCCGTCGTTTAAGGCTATGGGAGGGGCGGAATCATACGAAAGACGTACGCGGGCTGTCGTTCTTTCGCTATAACATTTCATTGACCGATACGCGAAAATCCAATAAGTTTTTAAGCGATAAAAACATTACTATTTAAAGCTATATATATTTAGTCCATATATACATTCGGTTATATGTATAGTCTTAATTTTTTTTGAAAAGGTGTTCTACTTTTTTAAAAATATTTCCACTATATTCTATATTAAGAAAAAATAAAGATTAAGCCTGTCTTTAAAAAAATCACCAATTTTTATCGGCAACAATAATTTTATTCAAGCTAAATAAAATGATCTTTTTTATAGCATCGTATGTATATATATACTGATTTTGTTCTCGAAATATTTTAAACGAAGATTAAGACACAATAAACTTTTGATTATCGAAAATTTGCTAAAAAAAACTGCTCAGAACTAGCTTACTATTACGAAATATCTTTTTGTAACACAAGAGTTATAGATATCGCAGTAAGTTCTTGTCCTTTTCACCGTGGCAGAACTCTTTACCGCCCGAGTACTTCACCCGCTTGCTGTTTCTATAACTGTTGTTGTTAATCTTGTATTGATATTTAAATATAGAACACTAAATGCACATAGAGGCCTCTATTAATCTACGTAGACGTCAGAAACGACACCGGACAAAATGCGGGAAGCCAGACCTTGGTATTGCATCTAATAGCATACTTCATAAACTCTTTATCGTAAACGCCTGTGCATAAATACAAAAAGTGGAAAGATCATACACAATAATAAGGAAGGGCTGATACTATCAGTAACCTAAAGTGATTAGGGTCATAACAAAGGAAACGGCGTTGAAACTGTGTCGAAAACTCAATAACAGCGTAATAGCCAGATAACTTGGAGAAAACACAGTCGGTTGGTCTTTTCGACGTCGTATGAAAGCTAAGTGGCATCTTTTTGTGGCCTGGCAAACTCGTTGCCATTTCAAACCATGTTTTTTTGAAAATTGGACTTACGTTTCAATAAGATTCATAGAAAGTGAGAAACCTGTTTTTGTTTCTTCAGCAAGCATTTTCTAAATATTTGACCTGTTATACCGTAAAGAGTTTGCTACATGAGGTGTTACAGTTGTCTCATTAACTCTTATCGAAGATCGAATACTCGAAAAAGCATTCGAAATTAGCTCAAAGCGACTTTTAGTACCATTGGCGCATACCAAGGAAATAAACGTCACATATATTTAACAAATGCATGCTACTGTCAGTGAGACAGACATCAGTAGCGAAGATAGACATTTAGAGTAAGGGTGTGCATATACAGACAAAAAAGAATAACATATTACTGTGTCAAGAACCTATAATAATAATAACTTTCTGGCGTGGAATAATTATCATTATTAGGCTTTTTGAAATGTTGAAATTTGGCTGTCAATTCTTGACGGATGTGTTTTTTCGAACATATGTGTAGCTCAGTTTCTGAAATATAATTGTGTGCTATTTATTTTGAACCTCAGTTCATCGACCCAAACCAGTTGATTGCGGCAACCTCATCGAGCGAACTCATCCTTTTCCAATGCACCTCATCGGTACGTAGTTACTGGATTGCTATAGACGGCCATGAAATTAACCGTCGTGTGATTTAATTGCTACTTGTACATTTCCTTCCAAAATCAACAATTTCATTACCGTTTTTAACTACCTGTCTTTGGACTTTTCGGAAATCTGTATTGCTAAATAAAACCCTTGTTCATAAAATTGGATGCTGTCTTCCAAATCAAGGCCATGGTCTTTAACAACAATTGTTTCATTTAATTTGTCCTGGACAGAAAATAGCATAACCATTACGTTCCACTGACAAAGTACGTCAAATAATGACATATAATGAATTGCTTATTAAGGTTTTCTTTAATTTTTCTCTTTATTCAGTCAATTACAGAAACACGCAGATGGCCACCAACGGGAGATTGTCCTATGCCCTACTCCGATTTGGCTGTTCGGCAAAGTCTCGAAGGTGCTGAAGTTGTTACTGTAGGCGAGGATGGACTACTTAAGAGGTTCTTGCTCAAGGTAATATTAATTACGAGGGATTGCTTTCAAGTGAAGTAGAACGTAACTTGTTTTGTTACTGTCTAAAAATAATTGTAGCGGACACTTATATGAATGTCTGAGTGAAGAATCACAACAGCTGATTCTTTTTCTGTGTTCCATTTAATAGCCTTAGGTTACTTCTGTCAGCCAATATAGCACGGATCACACAAGGCGTCTTACGCGTTTTCATCTTAAACGATATGTTAAATGGAATTCGTGCCAAAGCTGGTAGTTCATATAGGTAATTAACCAATAGTTTACCTTAACTTTCAATCCTGAATATCCAGGAACCTAAGGACCACCCGACGCAGACGATAGAAACCGGTTGCGACTCTCTAACTTGTGTGTCCTATTTAGGACAAAAAGAAGTGGCCGTAGGTAACCTTGCAGGAAAGCTGAAGATTTTTGACCTCAGTAAAGGACAAGAGGTCCGATCATGTATGCTGTAAGTGTCTGGTGTTAATTCATAATCATAGCGAATCGAGGTAACATGCTTGGGTCTCGTTTAGACATACGACCATTTTGAACAAGCCGCAAAGCAGAGTAGACTGATTAAAGTAAAGGTGTTGATCGAAATAAAAATAAATTGAACTACACATCAAGTCATTTCTTTTACTAATTTGTATGCTATTGTGCCCATATCTATCCGGATCCTTTGTTTAATTCTGATCAAAGTCGACAAGATGATCTCGTCGGGATCACATGCGTGCTTCAGCATCCGTCCCAACCACAGCTTCTATTTTGCGGCACAGAGGCGGGCTCGATTTGTGTCTGGGACTTACGGATTGCGGATCAACCTCATCCGTCTGCATTTTATAACTGTCATTCTGTACTTATACCCGAATTACGTTTCCACGCACTCTCAACTGCTCACCTGATAAGCGTATGTTATGATGGCAGTGCGCTTTGGTGGAATGCCAGCCGATTAATGAGTCCTTTTGAGTCAGTGGGTCAACTACCAGCTTTGGGTTCGAATCGACCAGCGGGGGACATTAAGCGAACTCAGAACGGTGAGTAAATCGACGAGGAGAAGTAGCCATTTTCAGTGTACCTAATACAAACGTGTAGTTAATTTGGCTTGTTTTCGTCACTGTAGACTACATCCCAGTCAAAGAGGGCTTATAGGAAAAAGATCATGCACGTAACAAGTGATAACCCACCTAATTTATAGCAATAGATAGCGAGTTTCACTGCATATAATAAAAAGATTTTTTGCCGTATAGGCGAAACATCGTAGCACGGGTGCCATTCTTGTGCTTTTTTTTGCAAGAACCACTTCTCTGAACAAATTGGGAATTTGGAATCTGTGAATAACGTTAAGCGTGCATTTCAGATACAACCGGCTGGCTCATGCCGGATGTAATGAAGGACCGAATGGACATTGAGAGGCTTGTGGCACCATCGTTGTTCTGCGTGAACTCGGTGGACACTGCTGGAGATTTGGTCGCAGTCGGAGGAGACTCAGAAATGTTGCAAATATTCTCCATACCTGTGTAGCCCTGATAGTAAACTTAACTTGTACGGGGCAAAACTATGTCCATTGGAAACACCGCTCACTCCTAATGCGACAATAGTATATATATACTATATGAACTGCGCATGTGCCCAAGAAAAATTTATATAGGATTAGGTGGGTCCAGTAGCGGATCTCAGTACCATCTTCAAACTCGACGAGACAAAAGTGTGAACAGTTTTTGCTTCTGATAGAAGCGAGTAGCGGAGTGTGTTGTATGCGTGTTGTATTTTTGCGGATCTGACGATGGCGGTCCCTCACTCATCATAAAGATGACTGAAAGGGATCACTATGATAAGTTGACCAGATTGGGTATTCGAAGCAATCCGTCATTCACGCTTAACCCTCGCTTTTATCTCTTTGCGACTTTTTTAGAGCTAAACATGTGTACGATTTACAATGTACTTTGCGTGAAAAGAAAAACATGTAGAAAAAAGTGGACAAATGGGGGCGACAAATACCAGGAATGTTTTTTAATTGAGATGGAACTAAAAAATAACTAGTGAAATATGACATTTACTAGTGCGTCTAAGAGTAATGAATATACCTAAGCGCTGACACACGAGCAGAATGATGATTTCAACTTGTGGCAGTTGGTCCAGAATCAGGATGATCGATTAATGGTGGTCTTGGTAATGATCAGTTTTTCGATGACGTAATAGAAGACTAAACGATGATGCAAGGCAACTCTGCCGGCTCGTACTCAAAGGAAAGGAAGATGTAACTACTGGATCGTGCGAAAAATTAAGAAACATGTTTATCTCAATTTGCTGAACACTGAGTTGTGCCGACGCTAACGATACCCACGACGACAAAGGTTATTGGTAATGACAAATGCTATATTCTATTATTATTATTATTAATTACAAGCGTGCTGATGGAAAATAATATTGATGGTAAAAGATGATGGTATAACGATACACATTCGGCGGTACAACTGCTGACAATTATATATACAAAAGTATGATGATAAATGATGCGAATGATGCTACTCTGCGACATGAGAAGGGTAATTAAATAATGGTATAGATTGGTCAAAACTAGGTAAACGTCCTGCGGTGAACATATGGATGCGTGTAGTGGTTGACATGAGACATGGTCACAATTGGAAAAATATGATGTGCTACATGGATGTATTCATACGGAATCTTTTGTGTATTCATTTGTACCTTATAAAGAAGTAGCTTTATTTCAGGTTAATTAGTTAACTCTGTTTATGATGAATGCATTAGTCACATCAAAGCAACAGGAAATAAGTCATTTACAATTATACCTCTCTTTCATATTACATACCATAACCATCTTTGTTATTATGCATCAAAGAAAAGCCTTCCAAAAAGCTCTGAACATAAATAATTATTCTTTATTACAGTAATAGAAGAGCTACTAGAATTGCCTAATTACTAAGGACTTTATTTTAGTAGGACGTTCTGCTGTTCTTTGTGGTATTGCTCGCGGATATCCATGAACATACTGCGACAGTCTATTTTAGCACGAAGCTTTGAGCATAAAAGAAAAATTCCTGATAATTTCCGATGAAGCGAGTAGATTTCTTCGGGTGGTGGTGTGAGACGATGCTTAAGCATTATAGGAATAAGCTGGCCTACTTTTTCCTCCGTACGCCCCTCACCAAAGTCAAATTCATCGACCGTAAATGCCTCTCCCAGAATTAGGACAGCATCACAATGTGCACGACGCATTATTTCGCTTTCCTCTCCAGTTAGGAAACCAATCTGTTCAGATAGATTAAGTATTTTTACTTCGTCGCGTTCTGCTGCTGCTTCGATCACCTTAAGATAAGTATCGATGAAGCTCTTTTTGTACGAACGGGTGGCGCCGAAGTCAAGAAGGACTACGCGTTGAGTACTTGGTTGATAAAGGAAATTTGACCAATTGGGGTCTGTCTGCATGTAACGATAGATAAAGATTTCATTTAGCGTCAGTCGCAATAGGTTTTCAGAGATATAGTTTCGAAGTGGTTGACTAGCATTTGCGAGGCGGTCGACCGGCAGGGCTCCTTTGACGAGTTCGGTGACAAGTACGCTGTTCGTTGTAAGTTCGTCAATGACTTTTGGAACCTGGAAAACCTCATCATGCCTAAGAAGTTCTTGAAATTTGTTACCACTTGCTGCCTCTCGATTGTAGTCAACCTCCCAGACAAGCTCTCGTCGCGCAACCTCAACGAGATTGTTAATAAACATTCCTCTGGGTAACATATCCCACACCTTTAGCAACATCATCAGATTGTCTATGTCGGCGTTGATACCCTTGGCAACGCCCGGATACTGAACCTTGATTGCTACCTCCCTTCCTCTAAAAACTCCACGATGTACCTGGCCAATGCTAGCAGCTGCAAAAGGCATATCTTCAAATGAGTCCATTCGACTTCTCCACTTGTTACCCCACTCACGCGACATTACTTGATTAAGCTGCCAGCTCGGCATATAGTGTGCCGAATCTCTTACTCGGACAAACAGTTGCTGAATTTCAGGAGGAACAACTTTAAGGTTTTGCAAACTAAGAATTTGACCAATTTTTAGGGCAGCACCACGCACCTGACACAGTGTTTCGACAATACGATTAGCATTCGCTTCGCTCAACAAAAGCGGCCGTTCCTCATTTGAAGCAAGCCTGCGAACGGCTTCAGTCGCTGCCCCTACTCCAAGACCGGCCAAAAGCCCTCCATAAGTTAAAGCTCGACCAATACGAGATGCAGGCACCTTTTTGGCTTTTGATGACGTGCCCAGCATAGGATCCATTGTCGTAATTGTTTCAAAAATTCTCTCCCCTTTAGGTTGTGGCACTTTGATAAGGTTCTCCGTCGGTCGGATAGGCTCATGAAGAGGAGCCGTGCCAATAATCTGTCGTAAATTATACTCCATGGCCTTCATGACAAACTGACGTAACCCTTCGAAAACCACACAAAGATTCTCCACACCAAAGTCACTGTCGTTCTTTGACTTCGCCGCAATGCGCTTCCGTGTGCCAGTAGGTGATAGCGGTATTCCGTAACGACTAAGAGCCTGCCCGATTTGAGATAAGCCCTGTGACATCATAACAATCCCCTGTGCGAACCGAGTATCTGGGGGCATATCATATTTGGTGCCCGACAGGGGCGAACGAATAGAACCACCACTTTCAATCGTGCGCCTAGGATGCCGCACGTATCTGGAAGTTTGCCGAACATGAAACATTTTCGCGACTTAACCTTTTGGTGAGGATAAACACGGCAAACTGGCCCAAAAGTACGCTCAATAGAACTTATTGGGGATCATTTAGCTGCAAACTCGCACTTTAAATAAATATACCGTGTAGCCATCCATTGCTATCTTTTGAATTTCATATATTTTTATTCTATTGTGAAACCCGCTGGTTCGATTGATAGGATGTGAACGGATTTGGAGCAGTGCGACATTTCGGACATTTAGAGAGGTTACATGTACTTCGTATGAAGGCTTCGCTCGTTGAACGCATTTTTACAATATGCTTTTTATAGGACCGCTTAACCACTTGATACGCATATTTGGGCTTGCGTTTCTAATGCATCTGGGAATATAAGTCCTTTGAAATCTTTTAAATTATTAATACAAGCGTGGCTCATCCAGCTGCCAGGTGCGTTCATCTAGATTACCTGTCAACCGAATCACGAGATCTATTTGCTATTAAATCTTGTGCCTGGTAGGAATCAGTCTTGTGCGAGTGTTTAGCTTTCATGCAATTTGGCACTGATACACAAGAGAACATTTTCACCATGGCTGTTCGCGGGAAATTAATTTCCATTATCGGTGATGAAGAAACGTGCGTAGGCTTCCTTATGGGAGGAATTGGTAAGTGGGCTTGAATCAAACTAAAAAATGACTAGTTAATAAATCTAATATAATTAGAAAGGACCTGATCGAGGAAGGTGTAATTTCGCGCTAGTCTAGAAATTACAATACTATATTTTTATTTTTGGTAAGCCATGTAAACTTTTGTACTTATCTGTAAAACAAAACATCACTGTTGCGTATTCACTCAAATCTTCATGTATATAACGTTTAAACGAAATTATCCACAATCATCTGCTCACCCAGTTGTTATGAGAGCCATTAACATGATACGTTACTAGTATGAAAATAATTGGTTAGTTTGTTTAATCTTTGGCGTAAAATGAGATGAGTATAGTTTCCGAACGACAAAAACTTTCGTGATCTTTTTTTAGGGATTTGACGCAAATACCCTTGATAAAGCCATGCTCTTAGAATATTGTTCTACCTAGATAAAGTGAAGTTGAGCAATGATTTTCAAGCTTCCAGTACGCATTGCACTTGTAGTAAAGACTATAGTTCGTATTTTTCATTGATTCACAGGTGCTATTAGCCTACTTGAAACTGGTATAGTGGTTGCTATTAAAGTGCTGTTTAACCCTGCTGAGTAGAAATAACGATATGCTTTGAAATGCTGACTACAATACGTCGTTCTAGCTGCGCATCTACTTATATCTGGATGTCTTAATATTCAAATGTATATCGTTTAATGACTAATCTATTCTGACATAATTTCCTCTCAGATCCCGTTTTGCTTGTTCTGATGGATGTTCTTTAGATGCGTATACAGATGATAAATACGCGTCACTTTAGCTTACTGTCGCATATCGAATGGGAGAAACGCAACTTTATTATTAATATTAATATGGTACAATTGGCAAAAATCATACCGATACGAACGTGTAAGATGCTAATAATTTTTTTTTTAAAGTATCTTACACGTTCGTACCTTGGTAAACCGTTTTAGTACCCACACGTCTGTAGGGATCTGCAGTATGCTTTGGCTAAGGCTAAGAAAATAAGTTGACAGTTAATTAGCTGTCTGACTACGTTCTGCATTATTCGAAAGAATTAGCAGCACAAGCAAAGTATAGGACTCTGTTATTCCTTTCGAGCTACTTGTTACATAATATGGCTTTGAAGGGCTTAACGCCAATTTCCATGTGTAACATATCACTTGTTGAATAATACAAAAGAAAAATTACCGAGCTGTGAACAAAGGACACGTGACTTTGACGGTGACAGTCCGTTAGTGGGAACCTACCTTCATTATTGCATTTGAAGTTCTTTCATTTCAGTGCTTTTTGTCCGGGCGTCATCTGTAGCTGGATCCTATGGACACTTCATTAGAGGCAATTAGCAGCGAAGAGGTTAAAAATAAATTATCATGGGGCACACAGTAAAAGCATTAAGTTTTTGTATTAACATACATATTGTCATTTACTAAGCATGTGATGGATATGACTATTATTTCAGGTGAGATGAATAAAGAACGGCAGCCTAATTTCAAGGTCGTCGATAAAGACACGCCTGTGTCGGAGATCGAGGAGACTTTCCGAGCGTTCGTCAAGCGACCCGATGTGGCGATTATTTTGATCAATCAAAGTGTCGCTGATATGATTCGGCATGAGATCGATCGGCACACTAGTAGTATTCCTTCTATTCTTGAGATACCTTCGAAGGATTCCCCGTACGACCCTAATAAAGATTCGATCTTAAAACGTGCTAAGGGCATGTTTTCTGGCGGAGGTGATTAACTTGACTTCAAGATGCGTGCCACTTTTCAATACGGTAGTTCCATATGGATTTAATTTACTCGAATATGAATAGCAGGTACAGATTACACGTTACAGGACGAGACGATGACTGAAAAACAATATTGAAGAATGAATATGTACTCATGCTGATGTGTCCTGATGATTAGAAACAGATATGTATATGGTTGACAGGAAAGAGACAATAAAGTAACTCAGATAGGGCCTAGTATTAGGATTGGTATAGTAACACAATTTTAGCTCTCATAAATATTAGGTCGGAAAGCAAAAATCACTGCCTGCTTGTGGCATGTAGCTTGGATTGAAAAAGTACGAGGCGCCATTTAAGTAGCTTGTTAATTAATTCATGTAAATATATAAGCGCCTGGAAGACATTTACATGAGTGAGTTGCAAGTACTTCCATGTGCATACTGATGTCTTCGTCCCTAAAACGGTACATGTTAATAACCACCATTTAAGCAGAATGAAAATGTAACCAGGCATAGGCCTTTAGAAAATCTATGACTACCAAAAGGACTCACCTACTAGAAAAACACTTGTTCTGTGTACACATTACAATTAAGGATTTCGGGACGTGGCGTCAATATGCATTCCAACAAAATAGTGAGCTGAACATAGCAAAAAAAGGCTATTTATGATAGTATAAAAAGTAGTTATTTTTACTTATTTTTGTTGTTTTCCAACTCCGTTGCGTTAAGCAATAAAAAGTTTACGGTAAAAACAGACGTAGCTTGTTCTTTATTTTTCGGTGCACGTTGTATGAAAATTTACATTTTAACATTGACGACGGTTCCACTAGAACCCTGTTACAGGAACTACATCTTGAATTATAGAAATTCAGAATTAATATGAGTAGATTCTGCGCTTGAAATATTTGATGCGTCTATACTGAATCATCCTGCAATTAAAGTTCGATCTTCCTGAAACGAATTTTTAGTGGCTGATCCGGTACGTTGATGAGCCTCGTAAAGCAGTCCATTTTTTTATCGTGTGTGTACTCCATCGAATACTTGGTTATCATCTGAAAATAGAACATACCATATTGGGTTAGAACATACGTACGTTCCTTTTGCTTTCAATGTTCGCTTTTCTTCTCAGTTCTCCATTCTTAATGAACTTCTGTACCATGCGAAAGCGCTCTTCCTTCTCTGCAGGTCAACAGAATTTTATAGTGAGATAAGACTCAAAGATGGAGATTTCAGGTGAAAATAAAGCTGCATTTTCGACATCTTCTCTATTTCGACTTCGTCCAGATTAAGTAGCTGCTGAATCAACACGAGATATTTGTGACAACCAACTCATTGTACGAACGGTATATAATTATTTCTGCAGCAGCTTTCAATATTCACCTTAAATGTGAGAGTATTTACGACAGTTTCGGCAAAGCGTTTCCCAATACACATTCTCGGTCCATATCCGAATGGTAGGTAAGAAAACGGATGGTGTTGCCTTCCTCGATTGATCGGACAAAATTTGTCTTTTTCGGCGTCTCTCATACTTGCTTCCTTGCCACCTCCAGCGCCGGTTCCTTTATAAATATCGTGAAAACGTAGCCAGCGTTCTGGCTGGAATTCATCAGGATTCGGGAACTGATCGGGATCACGAGATGATAACTGACTATGAACGAGCATCATTGTCTAAAGTAACATAGTAACGCAGACACGTGTGACAAATAATTGAAATGAGATTATGATTAGATGAATAAAAATCAAAG
>NW_019211456.1:48672945-48852473 GCF_002443255.2 Varroa destructor
CGATGGGAAAAGTCCTCCATTTCTGTATTGCTCGGGCCGTTGTTGCCGATAGCGTAGGAGTGCGCGGTGGCTTAGTCTAGTTGGGTAACGTCCCTCGTTTCTAAACACTGTTTCCATATCCTGCGGGTCGAAAACATGTACAACGATGCGACCAGCAACCACTTTTTCAAGCACAAGCGGACCAAACATTTTCCTCATCTTTCGGGCGTTTATATGCATTTTCGTGATATCAAAAGGGCCTGCAACAATGGAGCAAATTAGCTATATCTGATTATACAAAATACTGCGCAGCTAACTTACTCGAAAATACCCGAATGCAACTAACGACATGATATCGCTTGTGTTTACAATGTCATTGTAATTATCATGTTATAATCAATCAAGCAATAAACACTATGAAGAACGCACGCCCGGACTGTACCTGCATTTATTGTTGACACACGACTCATCTTTATATTTAGCTACTATTAGCATCGATTCCAAGAAATAAATAAATGATAACAACGCACCTTTGAGGAAAATCCCAATGCGAATAGTACATCTATGTCCGTCTACTACTACTACTGCTACAAGGTATTCAAAAGTGTATTCCATGAAAACGGACCTTGGACGTGCCATGATGTTGATTGTTGTATTTCAAAAGGCCATGATACGATTATGTTCTTCCCCAGAATCAACAAGAAATACATTTATCGAACAAAAATTAGCTCATTTTCACGGTTTTGAGTTAATCAAAACCAAGCGACCGTCGTTATTCGACCTGTATAGCAGCGAAGGCATCGATTCATCTATAGGCACTTTCAGTGGCTATAAACACCTTATTTATCCGTTGCTTAGTTACCTCCTGGACTTGTCACACGTTTGTTGCAAAATGCAATAACTGTTTTGAACACTGTCGTTGTATTTTCTAAATGAATATGAAACGAATTGAAACCTGTATTAAACCCCCAGTTTAGGTTTTGTGTAGCCGTTTTGTTACCCTTTCATCTTATTCTCGTCAATACGTTGCAGGAATTCTTAACGTCTCATAGGTCTACTGTCATTCTATTCCAGGTAACCCACTTCCATATCAATTACTGAGTTACCTTGTTGTAATTACTCGGTTCGTTTGTCTCAGAAATTCAATTACTTTGCCTCACTAAAACGGGGACTTAGCTATTTAATTATTTTAGCTCTCTAATGGTTGTTGCGAGATCAGTTTCAGTCCGTTCGAAAGGAATCCAAGTAATTTTGCTATCTTGTAGCAGTTGTTCCATTTAGCTGTATTCAGTCTCACTAATTCCGCAATTATACCATGATCTCAAAATGAAACTGATCTTAAGATTGTAAAATATTTTGGTAGTACTAGGCTGAATGCGAGAAATGTTATAAGCCCGCAATGTCAAGATATCTTCTGGTTGAAACTCTTTTTGCCCTTGTCGCTCATCAGATTTCGACCTAAATGACTTCCCCTATCGTCGTTTCCTTGGAAAGGCTCCCATCCTGACATTCTGAATTCTAAATGACTAACCTAGAGCTTTCTTTATATTTCCAAACAAAAAGATCGCAAGCACTCAAACGTGCATGGTCGGCACCACTGGCAAGTTCCACTTCAATTCCATACCCATTTCGTGCCTGCAACATGCGTATATTCCAAATAACCACAAACGATAGCAGAGGGCCGCCCGATAGCTCGAAGCGACGCTAACACACGCGTAGTGACAACAACATTCAATAAATAGAGTATTTACGAAGAAGTTGCTATTTCCAATTTATCATTATGAACAATAGTGAAATACGTATTGCTAGAAGTGTAATTTAATGGACTTCGGTACCATACACTGTCTCTATTTTGCTAAGTAGATCATTTTTTTAAAATTTTGATGAAATGATGAAGTTTTCATCACAGACTATTTTCCTAAGGCTAAGGCAACCTATTCAAAGTAATCAAAGCTGAAGCAGCTGTTTCCGAGATGACCTCCGATGAACGTATGTATAGATCCGTCTACATACATAGATGTATATAGACGGATCTATACATACATATATATATATATATATATATAAACTTAAAAGCATAAGATTTGGTTTATTACCGTGACAATACGTGCCTCCATATAGCTGCAGGCTATAAATGTACCTCTGATAAAAAAAAGATGTCTGTGAGTAAGTCTTCGTTATGGAATGCTTGAGATAGCAATTTATCATTGTATATTATGGCATTATCCTTGACTAGAGAGGTTTTATAAAAGTGCGAACAGTAGTCAGTACCGTTGAAGCGATATTATCCGACCTGGCTGCTAAAGAAGCCTCGGTACGTCAAGTATTTTGGCTGGTGTGGACCAGTTTCAAGCGAAACCGACAAAATTGTTGAAAAACTCACCGAATGGAGGAATATATCTCCAGATGTTTCCAATGATAGGAAGCGGTTTTGGACCGGGAATTTCCTCGAAAGGTTTGACACCTTTTTGATGCTTCGGACATTCCCCCGGATGGAGCGCATAATCAGTTGATCTAACACTTTTCGGCAGACCAGCTCCCAGATGAGATTCGGTGACTCCGAAGGCTACACACAGTGATAAGAGGATTTCGAATCATCCGCACAATATATAGGCAGTACTAAAAGTTATCAGTCAGTGCATTATATCTTCACGTATTGTAGAGAAATGCACCACGTTTATAACTCGTTAGATTCAATTTGACCATGTCTGTTTGAAATGGTTTTTATCAAAACTATCATACAAACGACCAATGTTCTGAACTTCAGATCTGTGTCCTGATCTCTTTGAAACTGAACACCTGTAACGAACACGCTACCAGAAGATTTCAACAGACCACCGTTGTGATGGTTCAACCTGGGCAAGGGTTGAGGCGCCAATTATCTACATATGTAGTTGTGTATGTATCGAATATGAAAATGCAGTGTTTCTACTTACGTTAAACTTTTTGAGTTGAGCGAGTCCTGCAAAAATTCTGTTCAGCAACAAAATTATAGCGCCATCGCCCGACTTCAATAGCTAGAATACGTGTATGAGTATATATTACCAAAAATAAAAGTCCGCTTGCGATTGATTTTCTAAATAATTAAGCAATGAGATGTCACTGAACCTGCTTTGATAAATTTGTTTATGGATAAATAAGAAGACTGCTGAGAAATGGATCCCAGTTGTCAGGCAAAAAAATTAACTTAATAATTCATAATTAAGAATACACTTCAGTGAAATATTGTGGTTTTTTTTTCCAGTCGGCCGTACCACCACGAGGAACGAGAAAAGAAACATTTGTGAGAAATCGTTCATCGTTGCCCTTTTGTTATAAACAAACAGATTTACTTAAACATTAAACGGTTTTGCTGATTAAGTAGATTTTTCAATTTGTAGCCTTCCAAAACCTGAGATGGGACAAACACATTATAACTTCACCTGCTTCTAAATATTAGCAAAGAATGTCTTCGAACTTCACATTAAATCGCTGCTAATTGCTTCAAACAGAGCTAGTGCTTTCTGTTAAACGCATTTCTGTCCAACAGACAGTTTGATTTAGCGATATATTCAGTACGTGCATTATGAACAATATCTAATAGAAATAAAACAACTGAATGACGTGTTTAAGCAACCTACACTTGGCACGAGCTTTCTCCAATAACGGTATCCTGGATATGGTAGGTTTCCTCATGGTTTTTAGCACGAGCTATTACTGGGGCGCTTTTATCATTCACAGGTGGTCACCGCCTCAGGCCGCCACTTCCATCTAGTTGCCTCTTGAAAGAAGGGTAAAGATAATGAAGAAGATGTACCTTTTTTACTTCTTTATAACAAACTCTTAAAGATCTATAACTCAAAGATCTGTTACTGCTTATATTTACAATCAGAGAGAACGATCCTCTCTCAACGATTATGGCAGGGCTACAGCAGCAGTATCAGCAGCCACTGTTGAAATCTAAGGAGCAACTCGCGCATGCTTAGTTTCACGGAAGTGCGTGCAAAGTAATCTACTTTCGAGTTTCTACAATAGACATTGGAGACACACAAATAAACTTTACATTGAACCTAATAGTAAGATTTAACAACATCAAACTTTTAGTGCCTGTGCATAGAGAAACGCAGGAACATAGTACGACTGCCTGCCAGATCAGCATCTGTTTCGTTTGTACGAAACGAAACGACCTCGACATCGTACGGACCATAGCGCCAATGTCGATGAGGTCGAGTCGCGTCATGAAAAAATCACATCATGAAAACGGTTGCAAGTTTACTTATAGGTGAACTCTGTTGTGATGATTGAATATACAAAACTCAGTGGGAAGCAATAAATGTATGCGAAAACTCTAACCAGCAGATGTTTCTTCAATGCTTGAATTGCGTAAGCAGTAATAATAGATTTTAACACCTAGATGTGATTGCGGTTTAGATTGTTCACACAAACTCCCGTTAGCGCTTCTATATTGGAGTGGCACGATTATGTGCACCTGGAGTTTCGAGCATAACGCAGTTGAATTCAATATAATATAACAAACTGCGAAACTGCCATTTTTAATAGCACGAAGTGTCCTATACGACAAATGTCTACGGGAAATGACAACGTGCCAGTCGACTTCAATCTTTCATGCATCTATAATTCAGTTAGTCCCAGCTGTTCAACTGTACAAAACAGCTCCTCGTCACTAGCAAACTTACCTTTGTAGAGGAAGAAACACTACAGGCCTTTCTGTACTGCGATATCTCGACAACTGCACCAGCGAAAACCAGCAGCAATCAGACGTAGGAGAAAGGGGCTTTTAAAATAATTTCATGCGCCGATTATTATTATTATTATTATCTCGTTAGGACTGACGCGTCTATACCGGTTAGTAGCGAGACAGCGCTCCACGTCAAGAGGCAATCTTTCTCTACTCGTTCTTTTGCATTCCTTCGGGTTCTTTCTATGATGACTACCTCAGCAACGGACGAAACTGGCAGCAGAAACCCATAGGCGACAGAAAAAGGGCACAGAAGTTTCTTTCTGCTGTTCGTCACAAAGACGAAGATGAGACAGAGAGGCAAATCGACGACTGCGGAGAAAGAAATCGCTCTTGGCTTTTGTGGCCGGGCAGATACAGTACTTCAGTGGGGGGTGGGGCCTGAGAAAGGAGGTTATGGAATGGCACCGAAACCTTGAAGCCGTTTCTATATAAAATCCTCTTCAACCCTTCGCTCAACGTAGTAGCAGACTCTTCCGCACCGTCATCTCAGAACTTGCATTCGTTGAATGGAGCTGAATGGGAAATCTAGAACAAACTCGCTAATAACCTGGCGACAGGCAATCGCAAGCTTAGAGAACGCTCGTGTGGCAATAGCTGTGTGTATCGCACCGATTCGCGTCCAGCAGATGGTGTGTGTATTACACATGTACAATACAACACAGAGTATTACTATACAGCTTGCAAGATCAATGAACAGGAGAGTGAAAGTCCGATAGAGAAACGGCCCTATCAAGAAGGGAATGTTTGAGAAGCTTCAAAACTCAAGGCCACATTCTTGTTGTATTGGTAAGACGAAGAGAAACCACCTGGCGCATTTGAAATGAATTAGTACAGAATAGAACTCCGGTTTCGTCTTTGTGCCTTCAAAAAAACGAATTGATAAATGGGAACAGACATGCTCTAAATACAGGCCATTGTCGTAACCGTTGTTTTTCTGCAATAACTGCTTTGCAGAAGTTTATTTGATGTAAAGGCGTATTTGGCCACTAATTTCTTCATTAGTTTATGCAAATACCAAATGTCGCCTAAGGGGCAGCGTCGTCCAGGTGACTAATATGCATCTATTTTAGTCCGTCGCTATAGGACTTAAACTAACGATATTACTGGCATGGTGTTCAAAGTACAGAGTTAGCAGTAATTATTAATGATCAGAGGAACGTAACAAGTTAAAATAACAAACGTATTAAGGTTAATTGTTTTTGCTTATTAGTGCGCCGTTCTTGTAGGTTATAAGTACTCTTCCCGAAGTAAGCCGAGTAAGACCCTTCTGAGTATGTCAGTTCTTGATTACATAATTAAAACAAGTGATTTCTAGCACCTACGTCCGTACAATAGCTGATAGTGCTGAATATAAAAAACTTCTATAATTCTAAATGCACGAAAGTTCGTACAAATTATTGAAGACTAATAAAAACTTCGAGAGTTTATAGTCCTTTTTTTGTTTATTTATCCTTTTTTTCTGCAATATTAATTATTTTTCCCCGAAATAACAGCATATATATGAAAAAAGAACACATAGAAGTTTAGCTCTATGGGTCCCAACTTCTCGTTAAAATCTTGAGGAACTGACTTTAAGAAAGGTTAGACAGTATATAAACATTGTGTGACCGTTTCTCCTTTAACTTTGCTTGAAGTTCACGGTATTATCTGAATACCTCTTTGCAATAAAAAAAAAACGTACATTACAGAAAAAATAAATACTATCATAGTCAAAAATTTCCTTGCTTTCCTTTTCGTAGAGCCGAAATATCTTCGCGCTGGTCTTAAACTTTCCGACCAGCGTTTACTGAGTATTTAATCGAGCACTTTGTTTAATATTCAATATGAATTATACATTTAATTGAATGCATTAAATTACCTGATTGTTTACTTCAATTAAATCTCTTCCATTTAGTCCACTTTTGAGTTCAGTAGTCTCCTGGCCGAGACTTCATAACTCAGTGTATCTCCTACTTCCTCTAACACTGTCCTTGTAGAGAGTAACGTGTTTGCCTGTTAGCCTTATAAGCACGTAGTAGTCTAGGTTTGAATTTAGGCGTACACACGTTCCGTTTAGCGCTGGAGGTCATCGCCTAACAGCTGTCATAGGTACGTAAAACACATTTTCTACCAAAATAACTCGAAGTGTCTTGACGCAGATAAGCTGCTGTTCCTTTATATGTGTTCTTTCACACATAAAAATCCTTTTATTTCTTAAGCAGTTTCCACTTCGTTTTTATGTCTTTCTGATAAATATTGAACGCGAACGTAAGGATGACTGGATTTGCTTTAAGTAAATCCGTCTAGAATTCTGACTATTCAATGCTCGCTTGGCCATCACAGCACGTCGGGTGCATGGTCCAATATAGCATTATTTTTACAATGCGAATTTAGAATTTACCGATCGCTAAAACTCACCATGTTCTGTATCACTATGTGAGAAACCCTGCCATGTACATCCTGCAGATAGGTACATTCTTATTCTTAGAACTGCGCAAGCATGTCACCCTAGTAAATTTTTGTACACAGGTTTATGCAAAGGGTGTCTACCCAGTCGCCTTCCTCCGATTGTAGATTTGTTGTGGCAGTTCTCATTAGCAGATATATTCGGATCGTCATACCAAAATATGCCCATTGTTGCCGATGATGCAATATCCCTACATAAACTTATTCTAAATTCAATCAGCTACACTCGACAAAAGTCTGGATCAGTTAGCGAGTCAGTCGAAAGCAGGATGCTGATTTGCCCGTTATCGCAATTAGTAGCGACCGTGTATTAACGACGCGGCTCGACGTCGAAGTAATTTGAAGCTCAATACCTACAGTCATGGTTAGCTTTTTTTGTTTTGTAAATTATGCTGCTTCAGTAGGATACATGTTCCTTAAGTTCTGCCTCGAAAAACAATTAAGGTCCAATATTTTATTTTTTTCTTACATTTGTCTTAGGTTTCTCACTCTCGATTGATCACTCACTACACTGTAATATCTATGATCGATATGAACAGGAAACTAATGAGTTAGTTATAACTTGTACACACCCCTAACTCCAAAATGATGAATCCGTTATTTGAAGCATTATTTTCTCTGATTATTTTTTCTAAATAAGATACCATATGTAACTACAGCTCAGATTTAGTTCACATACTTTCAAATTGCATGCTTTTTATTAAAGTCTGAATTTTATGCACATTTAATAATAAACATTCAAGAAATATTGACTTTAATCAAATAGCATATAAGCTCATGTAATAGAGCCTAAATTTAAAATCATATTTCCTTTTTGATGAGACACGTAAGTAGTAATTATTGCAATTACTGCGAAAGCAAAAATCAATGAGAATCCTTCCATTCCCCTTTATCAGTTTCATTTCACATGCATAATAGCATGACATAAGTAAGAACACGTGCATTAAAAAAACATAGAAAAATGTCACTGCTTTATTGTTATTTGCTTATCGTATATTTGGCTGTTGACGTTCGTAACTATATTCATTGTATTATCCATTTTTGCTATTACTCCCAGTCACCGACGAAACCTGCGCATGTATTTCGATATGCTCACAGTAATTATAACAATGCCCAACAATGCAGCGCGCTGGACACGCTCAGCAGCATTTATGAGTCCTTTAACCAGTCCCCGTACGTTTGACAGCTTTGTTGTTGCTAATACTCAGTCGTATGCGCGTTGCCCGCTAACGTGAGCCGTAAAGGGTTACGGTTACATCATTTGCCCCATCTCAGAGCTACAGCTGGGTTCTAAATGGGGGGTGTATATCTGTTTTTGCTAAAGGTACCCTTTGGCAGCAAAAACTTGTACCTTGCACGGTCAGTCCATATCAAATAGAATTATGCAAGTTAGCTTCTGCGGTGCCAGATTCATTACGCATTGAGTTGTTTTTAGTTTTGGAAAATTCACGCATCATTTGCGCTGAATTGTATTGGCGTATCGTTTCAGCGTTCAGATAACCGTATAGGCTTTTTTAAGCTTCTGCTACTGTAGAATATAACACTTTTCCATAAGGCGCTAGCTTAATGATCGACGTACTCCTATTCAAAAGAATACATCTATTTTGGAAGTCTACGGTTTGCTGCGGGACGCACTGTAATGCCCAACTTATGGAGCGTAGTTAAGTATAACGAAGGTCTGTTATTATACTGTGCTATTCATGATTATACATGCGGTAATCTTGTAAACACTGCTCTAATAGTTCACATTAGTTAGTAGCAAAGGAACACTTTTGCTCCTTATCTTGTCCGCAATCTAACATACATGTATATTATTAACTAATTATAGCACTGCTTATAATATGATAACAAGCCACGTCCGCGCGTCAAGCTTTCGCTTTTAGGTGAACGGGGATGCAATATGGGACAAAACGTTTTCTCCAAAACAAACTCACCTTTCTTTTTTGCATCTCTTCGCTTAGTTCAGCATTCTAGCCCTAGTTGGCCACACTGACAACCATCATTATATTACTATTATTACTATTGTTTTTATCACTCTATTCAATGGAATCGTTTGTTTTATCCATTGCACTTCTGTTTCACACCGTTAACTGCTTGTGTATAGCCTAGTAGTTTTTGGGTTCAACATACAATAAAAATTATATATATAACACTTTTGCAACACCTTGCATGAATCTAAAAATACGCTATGCAATGAAGTCTTGTAGTGCGCCATAATAACCTGTATTAACGATTACGGAGAGCGTAGATCAGCGAATCCTAACGTTCTAGTAAATCTACACAGTAAATCCCAGTAGAGCGAGCGCCGTTTTGTCTGCTTGTGTGTGATGTTGGCTAAACCTGGAATAATATGGAAACTGTATAATGTTTGAGATAAACGTTTTAAGGCATTTCTTCAAGTCGATCTGGCGGAGAGGATCGCTCAACATTTCAGGATCATCATCTTCGGCGTCATCCAAGTCGCTTGGATCCACCGTCCGCATGACATCAACAATATATTCCAAATTATCACCAGCCTACAAAATCGAGCATAAACGTTTTAACATGACAATCTACTAGAAGTGATTGTAAACAGAAATGGAGGCACAATGACACTGCTCCGAGTGCATGACGAGTAGAAAAGTTTCACAAACGTATCATTTCCTGCACAAAATATCCCAAATTTTAATTTCTCTAACTCGTGTATTATTCGGATGTGTAATTGAAGTGAGAGTTGATCTTTACCTCGCATCGATCCTGCCCGATATCCTCGTTTTCCGAATCTGTGTCGGAATCGTCTTCCCAATTCTCTTCGGACTGCTGGATCAGGTCGCGTAAGATGAGTTTGTACATTTTCACTACAACCGGGATCTCTGTCCACTGAGTTGGCTTTTTCGCTCGCTGTGAGCGTGTTTTTGGGCCTGTGTTAGTAAACGAATGAAAAACTGACTGAGAAACTAATCTGCCAAGGCGTGTTCTCTCTGTGTGGATGTACTCTGATGAAGTGTATTTTTATCACTAGAGTTGTTCAATTTTATAACTCATTGCTCCTCAAGCTCATCAACTTACCCATCTCATTCAGGTCGACAATTTCATCACCTTTCACGGTAATGTTTAGTACTCGTTCATCGTTTTTGTTAAGGGCGTGTTCGACCAACTTTGTCAAAGCAAGCAGCGTGACCTTCGTATCGTGTGACCCGTAGAAAAGTTGTTGCTTATTGCACCACTCGGCAAGTACAAAAGCCAGGGCAGACTCGCCACTTGGGCCAGGGACTGAAGACAGAAAATCAAGAAGCGCCCCCAGATCAGTGTGCACCAGACGAGCAAATACTAATATGAGGTTCTGTGTGACTGAACACGTTTCCGTATGTAGTAGTTTGCTAAGTACAGCCCGTAAAAGTCGTTCGATGCCTTCCTGACCAAGGTCTGCCATGCCACGGGCGACCAGTGTGCAAACAAGGCGGCCCACGAATGCCGCCGCACTTTCGGGGGTCTTGGGGTCTAAGAGGTGCTCACACGCCTGCAAAACGAGGTGGAGTCCGGTCTGTCCCTGGTCATTTCGCCACTGCACCAGCTGAGGATATGCAGCGAACACATAGGCGCGTAAACATTCGCCCCCGTTCTGCATACAAGTTATGTCGTCGGTGGACAGCACGCACGCGATACATGCCGGAAAAGCCTGCGTGATCACAGGGTCTGGCAACGGGGCAGGTGAATGACGAACGAGGGTGGCGAGAATATCCAGCGCGACCTAAAACATATAAGGCGTTCTACAAGTCAGTAAAATCTCATCAAAGAAAATATTAGTTTGCAATAACTTGCAGTTTATGTTGATTGTCATTAAAACTTATATCGTCCTTCTTTATGTTTTCATTAACTTGAATATTATCTGTGAGTGACTTAATTCTTATAATAAATGTCTCACTTGTTGGAACGTTATTCTAGTTTTTCCAATGCAATTTATATAAACGGACAAATGGCATCAGACAATTAGTTCTATTCACTGTCAAAGCTGCCAAAGTATGCTACGTATCTCTACATACCCCCGGCATAGAGCTGGGCATTGTGGCTTGTTGTTGGGCATGGTCATTGGGTATTGTAAGAATCTGGATAAGCGTGGGTAGTAACGTTCCGTGTAGTGTACTGCTACACGCTGGAACCTTTGATAGTTCTTTAAAGATATCCTGTGCTAGAGAAACCAGTACAGTATCGTTTGAATGCTTCAAAAATACACCAATTGTTAGCGGGGTGATTTTTGGCTCGAGCACAGCCGTAAATTCTGGATCCATCTGTAATAAATAAAACCGACCGTGTTATAGGTTTAGGATTACAAATTTAGCCCAATTACGAAATAACAAATAGGTTGGTCCTGTCAAACAACTTCGTTTGACACTAATTTAACATACACGCTTACCGAAACGAGAAGTGTAAGAGCTTCCAGTACAGTCGACAGAGCTGCCGGTGTAGCCTCTCCAGCCATTCTTTCCAAAGCCTCGACAGCTGGTCCCAAATATGGCTGGATCAACGTTTTTCCCCCATTCACTTTCAAGTAATCACAGAAACTGTGCAAGGCTTTCGCTGCTGCAATTCGTAACACAGCTGGCTGGGAGGGCTGAAGTGCAGTCACTGTACTGCCAATAAAGCTATAAATGATAGAAAATAGGTATTGCAGAATGTATATCATTAATGTTTCATGTCTTTATTATATATAAACTAAATTATTTTCAGACCATTTAGAACAGCATATAATTACCGTCAATTAAACACACCTTTGAAGAACGGGATGTTGCATACACGACGCATATTTAGACGCGAAACAGAGACAACGCCCCTGGAGAAATGGGTTGGCACCAGGCATATTGATGTCCTCAACGATGAGCGTTTCTAGCATACGAGTCTGGAATTCGAATGACGTCAAGTTTTTTGCCCGAGTATACGTAATTATCTATTGATGACAACATCATTTGTACAAAATGTCTACGAGTTTTTTCTTAGTCGAGTCGAGAAGTTCTTTATAGGTAAGTGACATACGAGGTACCTAGCCTGCCATACAAACTTTCTAGCAAAAAAATACAAACATATGAACTAGTGTCCTGAATGAACGTTGTTAATAGCAAATGATAATCGTAGAGACAATAATGGATGTATTAGCGGAAGACATACCAGGTTGAAATCTGGAGGCATCTGATTTTGCTTGAATTTCTCTGTCAGTAGCTCAGACATCGCTTGCAATGCAAACATCGATGCCTCATGCAGTTTCCACCAGTTGGGATCTCCTGCTGTCATGGCAACTTGTGACTCCCGCAGATGACGGCTCACGGCACTGCACGCTGGCAGTACGCACTCGTCGTAGAAATCCGCTTTCAGTGTCTACATGGCCATACGGCCAGGAAAAGCAACAATGTATATACGAAATTGTAATAGATAAACCGAATGCCCATCTCTATATGCACACCTAAAATGACCCAAATGGTGGTATTACACTCCTGTATCCATTTCCTTAGTAAAACTAGAATTCAATACCATAAACCATTGTTTTACTACAAAAAGTGCGCTCCTATTCTGGCCTTCTTTTGAATATAACTACATGTCTGCGAAGTTCACCTAAGTACGACCACTTAGAGTTATGACAAAACAATGCATAGGAATCCATTGCATAACATAATAGGAACTATTCTTGCGACAAGCCATATTCGAACGTCTCTCAAAAATTTAAAGGAACAATCTTGGCTGTTTATTTCTTAAGCACGTAGCGTGTATTATATGAATCTTTTCCTCAGTCTCTAACGCGTTTTAGAGGCGATTCGCTTACGAAGACTGAGAAATGAATGCTATTAAATCCGAACAGCATTTAAATAAAAGATACTATCAACCTGCAAAACATCAAGCGCTGATATCCGGACACCGAAGGCGAAGGTGTCTTCGTCCTCTTCCTCTGCATATTTATCGGCGTCAGATGACCAATTCTGTATTTGCTCGCCGGTTATCTATGGGGTACCAAGAAAAAAATATCGTATTGAGGAAGTGTCAGCAACGACCTCTTTGAATTAGTCAATTGCTTTTATTAAACACGAATCGAACGGTTAAAACGGAACTGCGTGTTTATTTGCGCGTCTTAAGCAAGTTCTCAAGCAGCGCGTTATTATCAATAGCACATGATATTTCGAATATTCAAAACCCCAATTATATATGTGTATTTTCTAAATACCATATTAACAGTCGATGGAGGTGGATGATAAATTTTGAAAAGAGCTACGTTAAATATAGTACAAATATTATGTTAATATGTTATAAAGTTATGATATTATGTTTACATTTATATGTTTATAAAGCATAGATTCAACGCTGCAAGTTTTCATCATAAATTCTAGGACTTAGCTTCAGAGGAAAATGTAGCATGACGTTAAAGCAAGTACATATACAGATATTCCGTGGGGTAAATTGTATGAAATAGAAATTGTTGCTCATCGTTCACGATGATTCTATCGAATATCGATGAGTCGCTATCGAAAATTGATAAGTTTTATCTTAGAATATACTCACTTGCATGTAAGCTATTAGATAATAGAGAAGATCTTCCATAGCCGTGCTGACAGGCTTTTGAAGCTTTGGACTTTCAATCAGTGCCTGCACAAACTCGAAGATTGTTTGAACTAAACTATGGATACCGTAGACTTCACCTGTAAATACAAAGCTGACTTGTTACAACAGATTTTTTGTTTATTCAGCTGCTCAGAACGATGTGATTGCATTGTCATACGACCTCTGCAAAAGCATATTAAGTATAGCGTTAGAATATGTATGGATTTCGTTTTGTTCAGGAAGCACCCCCAAAACTTACAGCCATGAACTAGTCATAGCCAAATCCATTAGAATATATGTATATAATAGTATATATACCCGTCATGTGTCTAGGTTAGCACTTTTCAGAATGTTTTACCATCCGAATCGACCTCGTCCTCGTTATCCACTGTGTTGTTGACTCGCTCCTTCACGTAAACCTCCGCCGTCCCAGTTAGCGTTGACCATACGGGGCCAAGTATCTCAGGAAGGAATGGCAACAGGACTTTGTCGCGAACCCTCACCAGTTCTTTGAGTGTACTTAGTACCTCTGTTTTGAGAGCTGGATTGAATTGTTGCGTATGTGGTACATTGAGGATGTCGACAAAAGCTCTTATAAAGCCCGGTAGAAAAGGATTGAGCTGCATTTTAACGACGTTTTTTTCAAAAGAGCTCATGGACAGTAGAATCTGTTAAGAGAAGCAATCGAACAGGAGAACAATTTCACACGTTGAGGCTATATCGTGCGCGCATTAAGTAATGATTCCATTAAAGATTCTCTAGATAGAAACAACATGTCTTCATATAAACATATTCAGTACCTGGGCACAGGTGGAGAAGACCTGTACGGCACGTAGCTTAATCTTCTCAGATGAGGTCGCAGAAATTAGAAGAGTATGCATCTCGGGAAGAACGACGGGGACCATGTGAACCATTTGATCGTCCGTCACCTGACACTGGGTAAACTCTGTATGCACGCAGTTATTCAAATCAGGTTTAAGAATATGTCAGTAGTCCATCTGCACGAGCATACCCTGTTCTTTTCTATACCACAAACACATTCGGCGTACTGCAAAAAGCCATGTCAACTTACGTATATATAATGAAACAGAATCTCGAAATCATGCAAAACCACGATAATTGTACAAGCTTGGATTCGGTCAAGCCGGTTTTAGCAAAAACGCACATTGTTACTACTCCTTTTCGTATCTCGAATAAAATGCAAATCGTCGGTGTGCCATTATCTGAGTCATTCAAAAGCTGGCCTTAACATGCAGTAGGACTTCATGTGTGCCTATGGTTGACAAATCATAATTTTTGGCCTGCCGAACTTGGCAATAAACGATTGCGAATAAACAACTTTTACTAGCCATAATCATAGTCTTTTCTAGGAAGGCAAGCGTTTTAACGTTAGCTTTGTTGCGCGACTAATTTCTTGACACGATATTGTTAGTGGCCCATATATTTCCACATTTGCTTCAGATAACTCTACCTTGCAGAGTTATACGGACCCACGACACAGATGTCTTGAATCGATAATTTCTCAAAGATGAATGAATTCTAGGGAGCTCATAGTAAAAAAGACTAATGTATTGATATTTTTTAATTTTCGATAGCACCAGTTACCTTGATAATAAACAAACTCTAACTACTGTGTATATACCATATATATATATATATGGTACGACACTTAAATTGGGACTTTTTCTGACATTGTCTCTAAATAAGCGAAATTATTCTAACAAAAAGATTTGCTTTTACTCGAAGTGTTATTTCTGGCGGTTCATTTTTAATGAATATAACCACCATTCTCCGCTTCTTAGCTTCAATTTAAGACCTAAACAATTCCCTAGTAATTTTTTAAATATTCCTTCTTTCATCCGTAATGCACTTTTGCTCGCCGCGCACCAAGCGATATGGATAAATTTAAACTCCTTAATGTTGCCAAAATACGCTGCATGGTAAAATTTTTAGCGGAGCTCGATCTTAATGTAATAGCAAGCTAAAGTCCTGAAAATTCCACATAGGCCTTAAATTTCGGGCAAACCCACAATTTTCAGTTGAGTGCTTAAAATGTAAATAATAACTGACATTTACTCAATTTTCAAAAACGACGCACTCTTGTCCATCATGGCGAGTTTCTCGTAAAGAACTCGACTTTTTTTTTATCTATTACTAGAAAAAAAGCGACGATGTCCATGACGACTAACACCCCCCATAGTTTGTGTAATAAATTTAGGTAACATACCTTATATGATAAAATGGAATGTGCAATACGATCTTAATTCAAATCGAGCGTCGGATTATAAAATTTTACTACTATGAGGAAGCGAAGCCTTTTGCTTACAGCCCAAACAAACATTTCTCTTATTCCCGAGTATTCCAGTGACGGTAGATGCTCTAAAACGCTTCAAATGATATCTAAATTATCAAAGAAGAATAATTCTACGACTTTCACAAGCGCTGAGTACGTTTATACTTTTAAAAGGCAGCGTCCTATATGTATTCTAGTTTCAGCGAACGCATAACTACTCATCCAACTAGATTACTTACCAACAAGCACCTTCATAGTACCGTCGACGACATGAACATCATTTGACTTGAGTGCTTGCATGAGTATACGAAATAACTGCTCCCATTGTTCCGGCCAGTCAAAGTAAGCGATTTTTGAAATAGCGTACGCTATTGAGCCTCGAAGCTTTTTTTGCGCCTCCTAAATCGTCCGAAAAAGTCATGTCAAGTCGTCCCAAAAAACCATATTAGTTCTCCGATCAAAGGTTTTATCTGAGTGCGCTTACTTACAAGCAAAGAAAGGTGTGTTCGTTAGGGCACATTCAAATCTATAGTGCATAGTGCGTGAACATGTTTAAATATATGCACCTTGAGTCCAAGGGGCAACATCTGTCGAACTCTTTCCTTGGTTTCCGATGGGCATTCCGGAGGGGTGAACTTGTCAGACTCCTTCGACCAATGAAATTCGACATATTGCTTTAGCAGAACTGAGCCCAATTGTCGAGATGCGAAGTCGTGTGAGGGATCTAGGATAATCTCACACAGGTGTACCGCAAATGCTGAAAATCCATAGCATATATTAAAGCAGTCGGGCCACAACAGCATAAACATGATTTACGAACAACAGTCATCAGCGCGTGGATTGTGTTTTAAATAGATTGAAAGGCACTTGATATTATTGACACCTATCCACCTTTTATACGTGTTGAGACAGTCACTGATACATTCTTGGATAAGCAAGCAAAAAAATCTATGCACGTGATATCTGTGACGATTCCCATATTTATGTTTCATTAATAAGTTCCCTTTCTGCGATATTTCGCGCAGTCATTTCGGGCAAATTTTAGCCTCTCTACCGCAATAATGGATGCACGACTTCAACTTTTGATACCATTTGAGCTTTGTATTTTTATTATAAGCCAAGAATAGTTATATGTTTCGAGTATTATCACCTTCTTTTCTTTCATAAAAAGCTTTTTGACTTATACCAAGCATTTGTATATACACGGGTTGTGTTAACACATAAACATATATGATATGCTTCAATATGAGCTGCATATAAATAGGCCCTATATAACTTGGTTGTACTGCGCTTTTCGTTATCTGCTGATTTTCCTTTTTTTTTGCGGCTTTTAGTTGACTTGATGACTTTAATGTTCATAAGCTGCTTACCTTCGGTAACTTCGAGTGCCTTGGCTCTATTCTCGGCCTGGTTACGAATGTTGGAATCGGCACTTTGCAGCTGGCTGAGAACCTCGACAAGGGCCTGACGCAACCCTGTTTCCACGGTCGTTCCACCAACCATGTTTTATAGTAGCCTTCGTTTCTCCAGACTGCGATGCTAGTGGCCCTCTGTGGCAGCCGGCTTTCGAAATTCGTGCCTAGACGGACCTGGTTGGTACTTGAGTCTTGTTGGGAAACTGTACCCAATTTGTGGTTAAGTCACCAAGAGACTTATCATGTAATGATGCCACTTGTTTTTGACACTTAGGAAACTGATTGCGGACAGTCCCGTTTTCACTGACGTAAGACAAGAACTTACAACTTACGCGATCATGCCGGAATAGCAACAACGCACAGAGCGGAGTTATCCGCGTAAACCGGAGGACCCGGTAGTAGCGATACTAAGTGAATATACAAACACGGACAGAACGACCAAGAGAAATTGTGCCCGTCACCCCCCTCCGTCTCGATAAAGCAGCCGATTGGCGCCAAAATGCGGTTTCCGCGCTCAAGTCGGATTACCATGCAACTGCGCCGTGTGACCCACCGCTTACTGCAGCAATTTTTACACCCTGTAATCACGTGCGTACATATTAAATATAACAAATAACTGATCGGAAAGCTAGAGGAGCATCGACACGACCATAGTAAAAGCTTTATGGTAGACTTCATTATGCCGTTGTCTTATTCCAAGTAATACCCATAAGTTGTAAAGAAATATATACGGATTTAGTAGCTGTTTCATATATTATACTACTGCCGTGATTGGCAGTACCACTGTTTTTGTTGCTGTCATCTTTTTTTTTTTATTATTATCTGGATAATAGCAATGACTAAATCGATAATCTCCTAATCATAAAAATAGCGTATATCTAACTGTCTCTCTTTCTTGTATACAGTGCTAGCACACGAGTTTAGTAACAATGGAAATTTGTTTTCCCGGAAATTTCATCTTCTCACAATGATTTACGTTCAAGCATAGCATTATAGTAATTTATTATAACATCCTTTTTAAATTTCAATATGGATCTCTACAAATGATTTCATTCTTTCACTCTTGTTTTCTCTCTTTCCCAGCTAGCAGACATAATATATTCTTTTTATCTAAACCTCACACACGCCCGAATTTTACACTGTATCTTGCAGAGTGCCGGCGTTGGCGAAATCTGGTGCCGACAGCCTATTGCTGATGTGTCGTTAAGTGTCGTGCTTTGTTTGGAGCAGGCTGCTAGGCAGCGGGTGCTTTTGTGTGAGCTGCAAATAGTGCATAGCTCACCGGACCGGCTTGAAGCGTCCGGCAAAGAATGATCCTCGCAAATCTGTGTGAATTTGGCAAAAATATGCTTATATCGACATGGCTAATTGTCCTACTAGCTTTGACTGGGGGTGTTTTAACACAAGACGTAGGTTCCTTGGAGAATACCAACATTGAGAGGACCATAGACATAGCCTCTCAGCTGGTTCGTACGACAGTGAAGATATCAGTAGAAAACAAAGGATCCACCCCCGTTTCGAATTATTATTTCGCCCTCCACCCAACAGAAGTGAAACACCTCAGCTTTATTTCGGCCACAGTGAGTTCAATTCATGAGTTCATATGATTGATTTTGCTTGGAAAACTTAAACAATGTCTAATATTAGATGCTTGAATTCTTCTAGAAGCGTGTAGAAGCTCTGTTATATTATGGGAATTTTATACGTAGAAGGATGTTAGTATACAGAAACTTGTATTAAATAAACATGATACTAACTCAATAACTTGCTTGTCGAAACATCGCTATTTACAGAGTGAGGCCATCCCATTAACAGTCGTCGTGGATAAGGCTGCTTCGCCCGACAAGTACGTATCTACTGAAAAAGAAATCGTGTAGTGTAGATATTGACAGACATATTAGTTAATGTCGTTGGTCATATTGCCGAAAGCTTTTACCAGCTTGTGAGCTTTTTCGATATGTCTGGCAAGGTCTGCAGCTTTCAGTGGAATAAAGCGAGTCCTAGCTAATAGGGTAGAATATTATCTGTGCCTTCGTCTTGAATAGAGTGTGGTTTCTATAAACTAAGTAGACTTCGCATGTGGAACGTAGCTAATTTGCCCATTTGGAATGTTAACGCTGTGCTCGCCTAAGTACTGAAGTCTGGGTGGTTGCCTCCTTTCGATAACATAACATGCGCCTGCTAAACAAAAAGCTGTGAAAGGTTCATCGTATCGATGGATTGGTGTGAAAACTTTTTTTCATTTTTTCTGCAACGATATAGAAATTCATTATATGCAGTTAAAGACTGTGAGTAACTTTGCCATCATATCTAGGGCATATAGTTAGGTTACTATTAAGCGTACTCACACTGTGTAGATACTAAAAATATTTCTATATTCTCGTACAGGTGGGGAAAACCTGAAAGGAAAATGAATAGGGTATAGAATAAATTGTCCTGTCTAAATTAATCTGATAACAGAAATGATTGTGGATAGAGAGAATGGTATAGCTGAGTGAACTTGTAATTTCATATTAACCTATGACAAGCTTCCGGCGAGTGCCGCGCGTCATTAAATTGTTTTTTTACGTTCATTGTTCATGTTTAATTATTAGTTGATTTCGAAGGAGAGCCAATGGTTACATGTGTGTATAGACAATATCACGATAAAGGCGTTCTAAAGAAAACCTGCGCTCAGTTTTATTAGAGCCATTACAGCAATCATTATTGTTTTTAGTTATCATAATATGAGGAGAACACACGAGTCGGCGTGAAGTTTTCTTGACTACCTTTCCTCAAAAAGCAATTCCGGGTGTTTCTGTGCAGAGATCAAGCTGAATTCTGTACTTTTGCTGCCCGATAACAGCTAACTTAACCTATTATGCTATTGAAAAGTATTCACATGTTGTATTTACAATGAGCATATAATATTGATAAAATTATTCTGAGGATAACACACGGGCTAGCTTGCTGTTACAAGTTTGCTCGACTAAAATTCCTCGGAGAGAAACATGTCAGACATTTCTGTACTAAAGCGTCTAAATCGCTTCTGTGCTTTTGCTCTCTGACAACATTGAGGCTTCAAGCATTGCTGAAATTAGCCAATCATTAATTATGAAGCAGCCGTAAAAATTTGATTTCTTTGACAGATATATGGTAAACAGCAGTTGATCGACTCTACAGTTGCTTTTGGCTTATTTAAGGGTAGTTACATTTCTAGTTATAATAAAAACCAAATATTATTCCATCACAAATATATCCATTCAAAACACATGCATATGTACTTTATTTAAAAAATGCTTTTTCCCTTTTTATGTTGCTCTATCTAACGTTGTAAAATATTTTCTCCCATTTCAGTGCAGTGCTATATAAAATTTCACTGCCAACTCCTCTATCTCCGGGAAAAAGTATCAAATTGGATGTGATGACCGTCCTCACCCATCAGCTTCAGCCATTCCCAGCCCAGGTGCAACAGGGCGACAAGCAACTGGTGATTTACAGGGGCAGTCACCATCAGCTCTCGCCGTATTTTACGACCCGGCAAACAACAAAAATCCGGTTGGCGTCAAACCGTGTTGAAAGCTACACGAACACCGAGAAGCCAAACGCTCAGTCTGAGTCGTCGGTTACCTATGGGCAATACACAAATGTGGCGCCCTATACGAGGGTGCCGTTCAAGGTCCATTATGAGAATCATAAGTCGTTCCTTGTGGTCAAAAACTTGAAGAGATGGATTGAGGTGTCGCACTGGGGCACAATTCAGGTGGAAGAAACTTTGGATGTGAAGCACGAGGGCGCAGAACTGAAGGGTAGTTTCAGCCGCTACGATTTCCAGCGAGAGATAGGTTCCTCACCGGCTGTCAAATCGTTCAAGACCTTCCTTCCCCTTGGGGCAAGGGATGTCTATTACCGTGATGAGATTGGTATGTTATCATATGATTTCTTAACTAACATTTCGTTGCCCTATGCTCAGTTGAGTAGACTAGCTTTCTTCAATTTATCTACTTTTATATATAATAGTCTAAATGCAACTTGTCTATGTTGCTGAACCTCAGGCAATATCTCAACATCGCGAATGCGTGTCCGATTCGACTCGGTAGAAGTGGAACTACGGCCACGTTTCCCGCTATTCGGCGGCTGGAAGACCCACTACGTTCTAGGATATTCTATTCCCACAACAGATTTCCTTCTTCATGATGGTTCTGATGGATTTGTTCTTAAGATAAATTTCATTGATCATATTTTTGACGATGCGGTCATAGACAGCGCTGTCGTTAAGATTGTGCTCCCTGAAGGATCGAAAGACATCCGCCTAAAGTTGCCCTTCATGACTAAGAGACATGCTGACGAACGCCACTACACCTATTTAGATACCACGGGTCGGCCTGTTGTCGTCTTAAGCAAGGAAAACCTCGTTGAAGATCACATCCAGCAACTGGAAGTTCACTACCGCTTCAATAAGATGCTAATGTTTCAGGAGCCTCTGTTAGTAGCTGTAGCACTGTTACTTCTCTTCCTGACCGTCATTGTCTATGTTCGACTCGATTTCTCGATCCGGAGTGATCCCGGTCAAGAACTTAAATGGAAACTTGACTCTTTACTAGAACGTGCAAGCCGCGTGCAAGATAAACGAGATGCCCTTTACAACGGCATGGATCAAGCCCTCGCGAAATATAAGCTATCGAGGGACCAAGCAGGGTTCGAAGCACTGATGAAGAGACACACCGTAGGCCATCGGACGGCGTGCGAAGAGATGGCCGTCCTTGAGGAGGAGGCCAAGAATGGGAAGCTCCCTATCAGTGCCCAAGAGACTATACAAGAGCTCAACCGACAGGATAAAGCACTCCGAGAGCACATGACTGCTCAGGTAGCTATTCTTGAGAAGTTCATCCTGGGGAAGCTAAACAAGCAACAGTACACCGATCAGGAGATGGCTCTTACAAAAAAGAAGCAAGAAGTTTATGAGAAAATTAAGGACATCGCCAGCAAACTGTAGACGATCACGAACGAGTATCTAGTCTGGAAGATCGCAGTAGACTAATCCGCCGGAGGCGGCAGGTGAGCGGTTGAGTGCGAGAACAGGTCAAGCAAAACAATGAAGGGAAGTCAGCGAATGTGAACTATAGTGAACTGAGAGGATGAACAAATGTGCTTTGACGATGTGAGAAAAACTAGCGGCTATGAATAATATCTTCACTCTAGAGAGAAGTCAATGGGTGCTTTATCAAAAGCAGTACCATTGGTGAAGTTTAATAGTATATATATATGAGAGTCGAGTCTTACTCCCTCAATATTGTTCTGCTCTGTATATCTCTCTTCTCAACAACTATAGCAATGCAGATAATAGATAAGTAAATAGGTGGCCTAAAAGTATGCGCATACTTATAACATTTCCACTTAAGCTATTTGGCCGGTGCGCGTCCTCCACCCTAAATATATTATTATACAATGTATGGAAGGTTTTTAAGAATAAAAATATATATACGAATAAAGACGGTCTGATAAATTGTGCTAGATTTGTGCGATGTTTGACCTGTTCGTCAAGTCGATACAAGCGAACTAAACCAATAGGCTCTTTTTGACTATGTGATGGCGAGCTACAAGATATAATTAGGGAAAGTTGCAATATTCCTTAATGATGCGAATTAGCCACTTTGTATCACATGATTTGTTTTTTGACAGGAGCGTGTGCCGATTTTGCGTATTTACTTGATACAGCGGTATTAGCATTTTACTTGTGGAGCTGTTTAGTCTACTTATATACTTATTTTCAGTATTGACCAATCGATGTTTGCACTCTTCATGCAGGGCATCAGGGTTCGTGAGGATTTGCGACTATTGCATTCTAGTTTTATTCGATGCGGGAATTCTTCGATTGTTGGCTAAGCTTGAAATTGATTTACAGTTTCTGTTATTCATTACGAATTATGAAATTATACGCATCAATCGGTGTCAGAGCTAGGAGTCTACTGTATTGTAAATATAAAACTTATTTTTCTGTAACTGGAGGTGTGCAATATAAACCCATCAGTATTAATTCTGAAAGACTTAAATGAGACTAGTCATTAGCCAAGATATACAGGGTACGAATATATTTGAAATGGTTTAAACAGTTTTATTCCTCGTGTTTCTGATTTTCTAACACTTATGACAGATTGTATCGCATTTTCTAGAAGTTAACATCGTTTGCGCACATTACATTTACCCTTTGCAGTAGCCTTCAGCTGCCGTGAGTATCATTACATCGCTTAGTCGTTCTAAATAGAATGACTCCTATCGTGTCACGGGCTAATATTTCCCGTGTTACAATACCTTATCAAAGATGTTTTTCGTTCTATAAATTCATTCGTTCATTCATATTACGCGGGTTATGATTACCAACGCCTTTATCATTTACTGTCTCCCTTCATTCTGCTGCCTAAAAGTTAGATGGAGAACATGATGTCAGTCGATCAGTTTTACATGGCAAAAGAAGAAAGTTACTCCGTGGTCCGCTGGCCACCCTTAGCCGTGCTAACACCAAGCAGTCCCATCGCGATATCGACAACTGTGTAACATTAACATTCATATATCATCGGTCTAGCGCATGCAGTACGTGTTATCGGTCACCTGTTTATTTGGTCGTTGAGTGATGCCATCTAGTCGCTATGAAGTCGAAATCATCTGTTTGAACCAAAGTCTGATGCTTACGCTTGTTGCCTTATGCGTGTTGGTATTGGTGTATTGTGTACAGTCTGTGACATTTTTCCTCTTTTAATCTAGTTGCCGAACTTGGTTATACCTATATGACGCGTGAATCGATGCTTGTTCAGCGTTTGATCGCTGACAACCAACCTGTCCGCCTGAGGTGGCGGTTCGCTCACGTACGGACAACTCAGATTGGGAACAGTCACTTGAACAGTTCTAGTTAGTCTAACAGCCGCTGTGATCGAATTTATAGCCTTCACTTAAACGTGTTCCTGTACGAGGGGACGGAGAAATGTATGCCTGAACGATCACTTGTTCTTGTGTTTCTTGTGAGTGCCACCGGCTTCGTCCTGTTCTGCGTGCACTCGCCAGGCGACGTGCTAGCTTGACTAGTGCGACGTGCTTCGACTGACTACTAACCCACAAAACTGGTGGCCGACCAATAAACTTGTGAAGTGAGCTACGCGTTTTGGCGGTTCCCTCTAATTACTTCACTTCAGCCAATGTATGATCGTGATGCGTAGTGGTGCGCGTCGTTGCTGTAGGACGCCACGGCGTAATCAGTGACTCCCACTGCCGCCGCAAAAGAACTAGCTTTTGTAAACTGCTGCCAGGACAGCAGTAGCAGCAATGAATTTGTTCACCGAGTCGATTAAGAAACGACTCTGTCGTTATGCTCTGCAGAGGTATCTCGGAAACTATATACTTGAGAAGATTTCTCTTGACCAGCTGAGCCTTGAGTTGTCGTCAAGTAGTGGGGCTGCTGAAATCACCAATGTCGAGCTTGATGTCAAGGTGTGTAAAGATCGATCTATATATGTATGTTAGTAAATAGCTGTGCCTGTGTAAGTACACATAATAACAATAATAATAATTCTATCACCCTATATTCAGTTGGTTGGTTAGTTGTTAGCACATCTCATCCTTATTATAGGCCTTTATCTAAGCTGTTTTATGCTCATGTCATTTTTTTCTACAACACAAGTTCGTTTATATCCAGTACATATAGAGTACATACATTTTAATTCAATGTTACTAATGTAATGCCTAACAATGGCCACAATACGCGTAGACGGACCCAAACATATGGCACAATCACGGGTGAAGACTATTCTTTCGTTTAGGGTGCAAATTGCTAGTTAATGAAGTTCAGTAAGACGAACATCATTGCCAGGTTGCTGTAATCGTTGTCATCGGGATGCTAAACTGCATACGACAACAAAGCCTAGCCAACAATCTTCTGTAAAAGATTGTCACTGTCGTGTTTTATCCAGATTAAACTTTTCCACGATATAGTTTTGAAAAGACACATGTAGTTTTCACATTTGGAGAAAGTCGCGTACTGTCATTGATTTCAATATGCTGGAAAATTACGTCGGCTGCCATATTGAGAGGTCCCCATATATTTATATTTTGAATAATAGTTCTGCTATCAACGCTGTGTTTCTACGGATAATAATAATTATTATTATTATTGAGAAAGAGACAAAAACGACTTAGCCAGTGTGCTTACTATTAGCCAGGCAAACGGCTAGTCGCCTGGCTGTATTTGCTGCAGCTTCTGTTGTGTCACTTATAACGAATGAACTCGTAGCGCTGTAGTGACAGGGTTTCTGTTCGGGGTAGCAACTAAATAGTCTGCTCACTGTTGAGCAACTGCTGCCTTTCGTGAGAAAAGCAACAGCAGATTACTAAAATGATAGTCAGATTGAGAAAAGTATATGCTTGTGTCGATACAACTAAAAACAAGCTTACAACAGAATGCGATGTTCTCAAGTACGATATCAGAAGTTTGTATGCCGGATCGGGTCAATAATGCAGGTAGTCAAGACGTAGTTGCCGTAAAAAGCTTTAGAGGGCGCAATCTTGTAATAGGCGAGTGATCATACTAACAAATGAAAGAAATAGAGTGCGTTTTGTCGGAAGAAACGCCAATCGCAGATGCCTATGGAAAACCACCGTTACTGTTTTCCAATACGTATTGTATAGGCATTGTATTGTATAGGAGTGGTGGAAAACCATGTGTATCTTATTTTGATTTATATCGATTACAGTAGACGAGCTATCTGCTTGCTAAACTTGTGAATATTAGTCATTTTCAATAGTATCAGCCAATGTGAAACTGCATAAGTCAAAATGATCAGGCAAACAACAGTTGTTGTATCCTGGTCTGTGGGTGGCAAGTCTTGAAACATAGTTTTTGGCATATGAATTGGAGAATCAAGACGGTAATGCTGCCAATTCCCCTCCTTCCGATTGACATCGAAAAAAAGGCGATGCTATCATTGGGACCAGCAACGCGCGAGTAACTGAAGAAGATAATTTTAAATAAAACGTCCACGAACAGTATGTACAAAATTGAATGTACCTATATATTCTTATATGTATCTAGTTGATAGATCGGCTTAAAGGTTCGTTAGATACAGCTTGCCATAGAGTGTTATAAGGATTAACGACGAAATATAGCTGGACGCGGCTTATTTGATTCATCAAAGAATGACATTCGTAGTTAACAGTACGCGATACAGAGCCATTATGACTGCGGGATGATGCAAGGGCTCATTTATACTGTTCGTTCCGTACTACGGAGAGCCATGCACGGGCATATTCAAAGTCAGTCTGCGACAGTTTTCGTATTCAAAAATTGATACAAATGGATCTAGACCCATCTTTATCAAAATCGCGCTGGGAAGTTCCGGGAGGAATTTTGTCACACCAAAAAGCAAAATGTTTTCTGAATATTATATTCTGAATAATATTATTAATATAATGCTTTAAGAGGTCGAAGCGTATTAATAGTTAGCGTTTTGAAATCGCACAAAACGTAAATGGAAGAGATAGTTGAGATTTTTGTCTTGTCTGCTTACCGTTTATATATATATATATATATATACTCGACCCTACAATCGTACAAATGTGGGATGTTTAATATTTAAAACTGTTATGTCAAGATATATGATATATTTTGTGAGTATCCATATGGGTCAGCTCGTACGTGTCATCGTCAACCCCACATATTCATAAACATCAATTCGATATAAATATAGGCGACTTTGTATATAGTTATAAAAAAAAAAACATCATTGTTTTATATTTCCTGCTGTTGCTTTGAAAAACACCTGAAATTAATAATCACAGAAACAGGCAATACTAGGGGACTAATGAGCTACGCCGCTGCAGCTAGTATTTTTTGCTTTTTTTTGTGTGTCAAAAACCTTTGGCAATTAAAAATAATGTCAATTTAGACATGACTTTCAACTTTTACGTAGTTAGCCTGAGTCGAAATTTAATAGCGTCCCTCCACGACCGAATTTCGTTACTTTTGTGATTTATGTTTTGAAAGTTTCTCAACATACTTATGCAGATAAATGAGACTGAACAGCGCTAGATTCAGTGATCGCAAGCTAAAACACCGGTCGGAGGCCCAGAAAGACGCTGTAGAGACTGCTTTTCGCAAGTCGGTGCTCGTCCTATATAAAAAAGGAAGAATGCATGCTACATTAGTGGCAGCTTTTGGGTGCCTGTTGTATGAGACGCAGCTCTTCTTAGCTGTTGCCAGGTGATGTCACTCGATGAACATGAATATTCGCTAGAGGCCTGTTGTCGGCCATCGTTATTCCTAAGGGTTCCTCTCCGCGTGACAGGCACTGTCAAAGCTCATTTACGCTTTGATATTAACATTATGGAAGACCTTGTCAAGTCTAAACATTTTCTGAAATCATTTGGAAAACCAAGCCTGACTTGAGATTTAAGAAGGTCATGTCAGATTATAGGGATGTCTGTAGCCTATGATAGGCTTTACATTATTTTTTTAATTTATTGTTTTCATTGAAAGTTCCTAAAATGTTTGGCAATTTAGTAACAGCATGGTAACGATAAGCAAATAAGTGTACGTTCCACGTGCTTTTTGTGATTATAAGTAGTTAATTCAGTGTTTATCGGTAATGGGCGTGAACCTAGTTCCAAGGTAAATGTCGTTAAGACACAGAAGATATCAAACTTTGGTTTGACATATGAATTAAGGCAAATAGTCACAAATACAAAGAGTAGCATTACGTTTTTCAAGAGTTGTCTTCGATATTCGGTATGCGTACCGTATGCGTTAACTACTCCGGCAGTTGTTACATGTTATAGCTAAAAGCTTTAAAAATGTCACATTGGATTGCACCTGTAGGATTTGAAACTCTATTTTGACCGCCTTATGTTGCTAAATTCTCAAACATTAAATTTTTAGAATACTAATTTGGAGTTAAAATTTATTTTGCTTAACGCGTTTTTATCGGTATATCGCCAGGGACTGAATGAGCTCAGTGAGACTCAACACTGGCCAATACAATTCATTGATGGTTACATCGAGTCCGTGCGGGTTGAATTACCATGGAGTAACATTCTGTCCGACAACTCGAGGATTCGAGTTACCGGTTTGATGCTGACGGTACAGCCTACGTCATGGGCGGAGGAGGCATCGTTGTTCGAAAGTATGTACTCGTCAATGATGAGCTCGAAGCAAATGGCCGAAGAAATTTTCCGAACTTCCGAACCGGCTTTGGAAACTGAGGTAAGTGTTTAGCGATGACATAGTCTGTCACTGATATAGGTTTTTTAAAATTAATCAGTGTATGTTTATGCTTGCGATAGTGCCACGTATGTATACATATATGGGATGGTTACCATATATCGATATATAATTATATACCGTGATCTCATACCTTCGTTGTATTGTTTGGCGTGTTTATAGACACTCACTGGACTGGATCAATGCGCGGCGGCGATTGAAACGATTTTTAATCGGGTTATCGTCTCATTTACGGACACAATTTTCCGCGTCGAGCAAATCATGCATGAAGGAGAAAATCACTTTTGGACAGCTCTGGAAGTGAAAGTGGGCAGCCTAGAATATCACGATGCTCATGCCTCGAGCGATAACAAAACTATGTTGGAAGAGCTGGCAAGCCGCTCAACAAAAAAAGTTATCCTTAGCGATGTAGAATTTCTCGTCGATAAGTGCGTGAAAAATAATCTATTTTTTTTAACTATGCAAAATGTATATATATGTCAAACAGTGCAAGCTATTGATGCCCGAAATATGTACCAAATGTTAAACTAGACAATTTAAGCTGCAATATTAAATCATTGCCTTGTAACATTACACGATCTAGCTAGGTCTATATTACGCAGATTTGTACACGTAGTGTTTAAACTCAGTCTAAAGCTTATTCGATATCAATTATGAGGATGTAGTGAGCTATTCGTTTATTTCGCAGTAATAATAATAGACAAGCACATTTTTCTGTAGCAATGCTTTTTTTTTTTATTAAAGGTTTAATGACGCGAAGCGCACTGAGCAAAGTTTGCATAAGACGTGTGGGCCTTTATGCGCAACCAACCCCGAAATAAAGAGCTCGCCAGTTACCGTGGCTTTCTTTAAGGGTCCTCAAGAAGTCGAAATCTGCGTCAATCGTAACGACCGGGGAGATCATTCATCCACTCCAAAAATTGGTGTAAAGGTATGTAGGAGAAACTAGCGAATTGAATATACCTTTCCATCAAACCAAACCATTGAATGTACCAGTTAGACTACTTAGGTCATGTTATTGTGTAGACGTCAGTTACACATATCCTGACAGTTTCCTCTTCACTTTGAATATCTAGGTGACTCTGTCGGAAGTTCCAATATATATAGAACCACGTCAGATACTACACTTAACCGCCCTCCTAAATTCATTCGCGGGAGCTACAGGTTCAGATAGCGGAGTTCACCACGAATCGCCTTGCACAGCATTTGGTCCAAAAGATTTTGCTGTGATAGAGCACGAGCTTCAAACAGAATTGAACGGACCCTGCCGACTTTCTTCGGTAAGAGAGAACCGCATCTTTTGCCTAAGTGTCAAGTTTTTGTACCACGGAAGATTATCAAGTTGTTTTAAATGTACGCATGATTGTTTTATCTAAGTTAGTTAACAGGCTTGCGCATCAACGACAGCTAATTTAACTATTTACATTTTACATCATCTTACTTTGCAGTTCGATAGCGTTCCGTCTTTAACCAATATAGGCGCTCTGGGAAACACGCAACATATGTGGGCTGGCAGGTCTGGCGATGAGTATGACGAACAGTATCTGCCCATGAACTCGAATGATTCGCCGACAACCTCCCAGATGACATCGGATATCCTCTGCGGAAATAAGAAAACAATACAAAGCGAATTTAGCCTTCATATCGGCACAGTTTACATGGTCCGTCATAGTGATTTGAATTTTTTTTTGCTAGCTTGGTTAAAGATATCACACTTATAGCACGGAGTATTCATTAGTGTTGCTAAAATCGGGGTGTTGATCCTATATGATCCTACGCCTGAGTACACTAACCCTTCACGAACTTTAGGGGCAATTAAGTAGTACAGTAATAGTAGGCAGGCAAAATATTCTTCATTTCAGGTTATTTTGGAAAAGCAAAATATTAATGAGGAAAGGGACGAAGCAAATGAAGCCAACACACTGAGTAAAAACAACAACGGTTACGCAAAGTTCTTCAAAGAGATTGATGGGGTGCCCTTGCGTGATATAATAACAGTGACCACTTCGGAATTTCTACCCGATAAACATTTTCGACTTGTCCTTCATCCAGTCCAGTTAAAGGGCCGTACATATTCGTCATTGAGTCAACGTTTTGTCGAATTTAAACTTACAATCTCCAATGCCGACTTGGTACGCGGCAAAAAGAATTGGGTCGAGAGTATTGTTGAAGGTCACCTTAAAGCTGACAACGGAACGAAAGAACAAGGTGCGAAATACATTTAGTTAATTGAGGGGGGGAAGTTTTTTAGTTTAGTATGACGTCCCACTTTACTGTGTTTACTAAATAGGTAGATCTTGCATCGACCCCCATTTTTCCTAGTCGGTTTTCAAAGATGCGTTTGATTAATATTCAGTTTGTCAAGACTAATGTATAATTCTATGTTGCTTTTGATTATAGATTGTTATTTGAACAACAGTGTCGGAACACCTCTTTTTACCATGCAAGAGTTGTTCTATTTATTAGGTTCATAAAAAAAATATTTATAGTAACGATATTTACAAACGTGTAAAAAATAAACGTTGCTTTGCCCTTTATATTTGATAAGGTTAGTGTGCAACCTGAAGCTGTAAGTTACTTCTTATTTCTCGCGACGCTTACTTTGTTATGTTTATTACCGTGTGAAACGCTTTAATTATCAAGTTTTTTCACCCTTTGATGTTTTTCAAGGTACAAAGGCATCACGACCAATAAATTAAATAGTATTGATCATTATTGTTTCCCTTCATCCATATAGGTGGCGGTCCACTACCTTTCCTTCGGCTAATGGTGAATCACAGATACAGCAATTCAGTTGCGTCGGGTAAGACACCTGTCTCGGATGTCAAGTGCGATTTTGGAGTAGTGCATTTAAAATATGATCGTCTGTTGGAGTTACAACTATTGGAGATGTTTGAAACACCTGCCGCAACGTCCGGGAATAAAAAATTCGAGGATCATTCGGCTAAACCGCATGCCTTCAACATTGAAATCAACTGCCCTCGGTTAAGCTCTGATCTTCGTTTCCAAGCACTAGAAGTAGCCAATATCAGAAAGGAGCTTCGACCTGACGCACTCACTGTGAGTATAACGTTTTTTCTTTGCCTCGCACTTGAAACAGCGGGGATTACTCTATTTTTGGTGTATTTTTGTTCTTTATCAAGTGCCTTATAGTTTAATAGGATGTTTAGTGTTTCGGATTAAATGAGACACACAATACACGAATGTAACCTAATGGCTCACCGTAACTGGAATTGTTGATGTAAATCGGCATCGCATGATTTGTGGATTTATTTTCAGATTACACTTGAAAAGATTTATATACAGGGAAATTTCTCAAACGACCTTTTGTGTAACGAACTCAAGATCTTATTCCAATGCGGGTTTGCGGACTACCGCCCGGATGCATCCAAAATAAACGAAGTGATCCAGTTAGCTAGAGTATTTTCAGATCCCGATGATATCGGTTGTGGAGCAGCGTCCATTATTATCAAGGCAAGTAATGACAGCTGGCAAATTAAGCAGTTTTACATGAGCTATCGATCGCTTTAAGGTGTCTCGTACAGAACATGAGAAACTGTTTTTAACATAACTATGTTAGACGTATGGATTACGAAAATTTGCCATTTGAGAACGTTTCGTAGGTTATCCGATCATGAAAGGTTCAAGAATTGGTTGGTCCATATTCAGATGTTGGTACATTCGTGTTCTTTTAAAGTGTGACAACCAGAACGAATAATTCTTTTCATTTCAGATATTGGTGTATCATACTGCGCTTTCAAAGAAAAATGATTGCACCTTCGTGCTAAAATAACGCAAGATAGAGGATATCTTAAGATAGAGAATAAGATTTGATTGTTTGTTACAGGTTAGTTCTACAGAGCGTAACCTTCTACAAGAGAATCCTTTGATGGACTCCATGTGCTCAATGCCTGTACGTGGTACAGGTTCGATCGACATGACCAAGTCTATGTACGGAAAGTTTAACGAAAGCGGCCCTTTTAAGACACGCAATGTGGCACCCTCTGAAACCAGTGGGGAAGAAGCAATACTCGCTGGTGAAAGCAAACTTATACAAGCGTTCTACGAGCAGTGTCAGATGAACTCGAAGGTTGTTGTCGACATATCCTTACCCACAGTGATAGTCGAATTTGCCAATCGTGAGCTGTTAGAAATAATCTATAATCGCGTTCTTATCGATCTAGCATATACACCGAGCTGCGAAGCCTACTTTGCTCCCCCGGAGGCAGCAGATCTTAATACTGAGAAAAACCCATTCCTAGAGCGGAACAGCTTTGAGAGAAGTTATGCAGGAGAGCAATTTTTCTACTCGGTGGCTCCTGAGTCCTGTGTCGAAGATCACAGGTTACGTCTTCTCGAGCAGAATCTGCTCTGTTTGTCCCTGACGGTGAACAATGCATGTGTATTGGTTGGCCATGGCTGCGCTGAAAAAAGCGAATATTTCTCGTTCCAAATCAAGCCTCAACAAATACAGCTTTATGTGGTCAACGGGTATCAGGGCGATGCCAATGAGGGCTTTGTAATGCTGCATGCCACTGATGTTGAGGTTTATCATGAGGCGCACAACGAGAAACCGACAGAGACACATGAGGAACTCAGCAAAGATATGATGCTACCCAAAAAGGGAACACGAAGGCTGCTTCAAAGGTTAGAAAATTAAAAAAAAATAAGAGCAAAAATGTGCAAGAAATATTCGATGATGCGTCTCTAATTAAAATAAGTAATATTTGAGTATACACTGCAATGCGTAACTTTGCTACGAAAAAACAGAATCCTATGTTAACTAAAACACACAGATGGACGAATTATTAAGGCTTTTGAGCACTTGCATGGCTGAACTCTTTTGTTCAGCCTTGTATAATCATACCGGCTCTGTATAATCACTCCTTTTTTTCCTGTATGATCACTCTGGTGATAGAACTTGTTACAATTGTTCAGTAAAACAAGTTGTAATTAGTTGTCCCATTCCCTCTTGTTTTTATTATTGCTGTCGCTACCAAAGGATTCATAAGGACACCTTCGGAAAGCTACGTCGCTCATCTGCTAATAATCAACCAAAAAAGGAAATGCTTTGTTTCGTGCTCAGGATACGCGCAGAGCCCACCGCACGTATGAAGAAAATGACGATGGCAGTGAGTGTTGAAGAAACGGCATGGTCTCACGAAATGACTCCTTCAAGGCAATTGTGGATTTTACAGCTAATGGAACTAGCCACATTAAGGGACATGCCTATTGCTGGGCATGTTCCCTCGTCTATCGTTACTGAGCTACACTTCAACCTTGAGAGGTCCATCATTGATTACAGGTAACTTACGGGCTGCTATTATCAACCTCGTTTACGACGTGGCTCTTTGGTGTTTAGCAACCAATGTAGACTAAAATAGTGTTAATATGGGCATAAATTATAATGCACGTTACTACGAAAGTAGCGGTCTTCTATTTGTTTATACCTTTCTAAGTAGAGCTAAGGCCAAATAGCACTTATCTTACTTGTACAGTATCATAATTTCTAATTAACTGTTTAAAATGGTCTTTTGACTTACATTAAATTACTTACTTAAAACTTGACGTACTAAATTGTAGCCAGGACTATCGGCTTTTCTGGAGTTTTATTAGTGAAAAACAAACAGGATAAAGAACCTAACCTTGTTTAGTACACACAAAGCGGTAAGTGAAGTATGTTAAACGTAGTAACCATTATTTCGTTTTTCTTCTTGCAGACCCAATTACATTCCGTACAGTTTGATCCTGAGCATTGAGAACTTCTCTCTGTCAACTAACGTTGTGCCCAAATCTTCAGCGTCTACCTTGCGACTTATCTTCGAAAATACCAGCCTTCTCGTTGCATGCAATATCGACAAGAGGAAGACAGCCGATATACTAGAGGGTACGATTTCACGGAATTGAAATGATTTTGTAAAATATATTTTCTTGTTAGCTGTCCTTTTTGACATTTGTCATGTGCTCTGTAATAACAATCTTATTCTATACTGTTAAACGGAAGGGTGCACATATATATATTTTGTATGTATATTTTGGCCGACTATCTTCAAAAAAGCTCGAACGATGCTTACCAGCTTTTCTTATTGGACCTGACTTGACGCGAACATATTGTGACGAGAACGACGTGACCAGAAAAAGTTGATTTTATGTTAAAAAGAACAAACTAGAACACAACAGGGCGATATTTCGATAAGGACGACTGAACAATCAAGATAAGCTTATGGAAATATTGCTGGCATGTGGTCAAATTGGGCAATGTGGTAAGGAGAAGTAGTGGAATGGAAAATGCCGTTAATCGTAAAACGTGATGGGATAACCGCATTAGTAATAAGGATAACTGCGACGCGATAACGAACGTATTAGAACAATTGTAACAAATTGAAACGTAACTTAGAACTTGTAGAATTCAATTTAGGTTAGGCGCAGCCTTTGTGGGCAAAAGGGGTGGATATTGTGCCAATGTAGCACTGATCGCTTCAAAACAAGTTGAGTGGCGAAGGCCGTCGGTTTTGATATTAATGGTAATAGTTATAAGATCACAGTCATATGTTTATTTGAACTTAAATAACTCCATTCTTAGTTTTCAATATCTATACAGATTCTAAAAGTTTTTATTTGTTATGACCACAAGCTGCCCGAATAAACGTGGTGCGTTAAACTGTAATGAGACGCCTAGCTGGTAAGATACTCATATAAAGTATTGAAGGAAACCCGATTTATGTGAAACGTATTCAATTACAGATTACGTATGTGTGATCTACGCCGACCTGTTGGACCTTCGAATCGTGTTAACCGGCTCCTCACACCAAACTCAGTCTTCACCTGAATGCTCCTTTTCTCCTGGTTCGACAGCATATCTCAAGAGTTGTCCTGCACCCGAAACGGATACCGTCATCGCTCCTGCTCTGCAGTTCACAGCATCCAATAATGAACTGCAGATTAGAACGTGTGCAGATTCATTACGCGCTCTACAGGCGATAGCCATGTATGTTTCAAATGATGGCGATCTGGTTGCTACCAGGGAGCGAACTCCCAGCGAGCCCCATAGAAGTTCGTCAGTCAGCTTAGCAAGCAATAGTCCACCTCAGCAGGGTTTTGAACAGCTTCAGAATGACGTTCCGTTGTCGCAGGCTTGTCCGGTACGAAAAATTTTCGTTCTGGTGTTTTTAATGTGATTTGATCAACTTCATATGCACTCCCGTTTTGCACATTTTACAAAGGCTCTATCGCAAAAGCTACCTAATTGACTCCATATAGTTCTGTTGCTGGATCGCTTTTATGCCCTTCATTGGCTGATGCATATTCATTGACTGATACATATTATTGTCCACACGCAGACAGCAGCACCTCCGTCCTATGATGATATAGTTGAGAACATGGAGGACGCGATGTCTGATTCTGATGACAGATCCCATTCCGATGAGCGACTCTCCCAGTTCAGTTCTTCGTCCAGGTCTCCATCGTTCGATCACGGCACGGATTCGTCACCAGCGGATAAAACCGTATTTTATAGTGCAAGTCAGGATAATGAATTTTTAATCCTTGAGGATTTGCCCGGGTCTGGACACCTTAGGGATAAAACGCAGGAGTCAATTCGCGTCATTAATGGAGACGAGATCGTATTGATCGACAACTACCTCAAGGGTATGGAAATATGCCATTTTAAAACCAAAAGTGCGGTTTCTAACGTTATTTCAGTAGTAAGCTATTCGTTCATTCATAGCTCTTTTAATTCGTGGCTTTCGCTTTAAAAAAAATTACATATATTTTTGTTACATCCAATATCATATACAAGATAACAACGTACTGTTCGACATTTTCATTTGCAGCTCCATCAGAAAAAACGGATCAATTAAAAGCTCCCAAAGGTTACCCAGACCCAGTGGAAAGCTATACTTTCCAACAACAGAAGCTCGTATGGTTTATTTACGGAGGGACAGATTTTGGAGAGTCACGCACGGTCATGGATCGGATAACTGATTTGAAGACGTTAGGAGGGCAGGGTCGAATGACAAACAATTATATGGAGCTGGCTCTTACGAAGATCCGTTTCCGACATGAATTATACGCGCCCGGTGAGACGAAAGCCTCAAGGCAGTGTCTCTACATCAAAGACGTCGAAATCATCGATAAACTGCCTACATCGGAAGCTAACAAATTCCTCTACCAGTACAGCAGTGATTCTTTACCCCGCCAGGCGAATGCCAACGTTCTGACGTTTAAAAGATCTCAGATGGCTCCTGAGAATGAGTGCTCAATATACATATCGGTGAAACCCCTTCGGTTGAATGTCGACCAGGACGCATTAATATTTCTTACGGATTTCTTCACTGCGGTAAGATATTGCTGAAGATGTAAAAGCAGCGCGATGCTATCGGGGATGGAAGAGAGTAAAGATCCTGTTGAGAGAGAAAATTATTTGCATATTGATTAACAATATACCGTGTATTGCTTTATATAACAAGCATGCGCCCATTAGCGTCTCTAAGTGATATTGATAACAATAATCAGTTGTCGAGTATGTTACAAAGTTCTTTTTTCACAGAATGTGTTAATATAATATGAAATTATATTTTTCTAGGTAACCGGGTCAATGACAGTCGCGGCCCCAAATCTTCCTCGAACGCGCTTGGCTTCTCCGGCTGGACAACCTCTTGAGGTTCCAGCCATGTTTATTCAGTCATTTGTTTTCAGTCCCGATGTGCCTATCATAATTGATTACCGCGGCAGGCACGTTAATCTCGATAACGGTGCTGTCAGTGGACTAATTATGGGCTTAGCTAGTTTCTCGTGCATGGAGCTCACTTTGAAGAATATGAAGAAACGCAACGTTAAAGGTTACGACAGGCTAAGAAAATATGTCGTGGATGAATGGTACAACGACATAACAAAAAGACAGTTACACAACGTGGCCTATTCGGTGGGTCCTATGCATTCTATTGTGAAATTGGTCTCTGGCGTCCGTGATCTGGTCGTACTACCGGTCGAATCGTACAGAAAAGATGGTCAAATCGTGCGCGGCTTCCAGAAAGGGACGAAGTCGTTTGGTACCAACGCTGCTCTTGCTTTTCTCGATTTGACAGAACGCGCTGTTAGTACAATCCAACAAGCAGCTGAACTAGCGTATAATCTTCTATCGCCAACAGCAGGCCAAACAATAATGCCACCCGTGTCACATCAGCCTCTTGATTTTCGAGAGGGCGTCCACAACGCCTACATCGTTATGGCTAACGGTATCAAGGACACAACACGCACTCTAGCTGCAGCTGCGGCCACTGACACCCGCAATAGCAAAGGTGTAACGGGAGCAGTTGGTGAAGTTCTCCGCCAGATACCCCCTGCCATGGTCAGGCCGATTATAGATGCGACCGTGGCTACCAACAACGTACTCAATGGAGTTAAATACCAACTGGTGCCGGAGGCTCGACAAGAAGACTTAGACAAATGGAAGAAGCCTCACAACGGGAAGATGAATTAAAAAGGTTCACTGTATCCGTACACTTTCGTTGCACACTGATGTACTTTCGATATCGTTATTGATTGATTGCTGTTTCCATTGTTGTATGTGGACTTACACAGTATGTCTACCTACTGTTGAAAAGCTCGTATCAAGAATGGGAAAACAAAGTGAGAGACAATGATTCAAACATGGCGTTTTATTAGGTGCGTGAAAAATAGTAACAGAAATAAAGTATAGGGAGGAAATAAAAGGAGCGGAGGGAAGGAGCAAGAAGCCAAAACTGACTGGAGGAAAATAACCTCATGCATTGTCATATAGTTACTTTAAGTATATGACCACTGAGTAAGGATCTTTGCACCCGATGGCGCGTGATGAGTGCTTGTTCTTCTTGTTTTTTTTCAAACAAAATCGTGTGATATTAACAGAGCTGTTTGACACAAGATTTAGTAGTTATAATAGCATGAAAGCATTATTAATTATACTATGTTATTATAGTACTTGTCGGAGAAACGATTAATTAAAAGAATTGCGGTCGTAAGCAAAACTCACCAGAAAAGAAGAAAAGAGGACTCATTAGAGAAGAAGAATAAAAATACAAAATATAAGATTCATTTATGCTATGTTTTTAAGGGAGCTAAAAATGAATGCAAAATTAGCTGTGTATTTGAAGATGCAATAAAATGGCTACGGCCGTTGCTCCATAGATGGAATTCCGTCTAGCAAAATGAAAATTAAGCCATCAGTGGACGGCACGCAAATTGATCATGAATCACGTTCAAACTATTAACTAATTGATTTATTTACATCCGGTCCGCTGAACATAAAAATAAATTTGTAGTCTTAGTCTGCGCCGGGCCCCTTTCCACTCTGCGTGAATGCCTATGTTCTTTGTAATACCCGCCGTGTTTTACAAAAAAAAAAAAAGAATAAACTAAGAAAGAGAGGAAAAAGACAATGCGCCCATATGCATATGGATCATTCACTAAGATTACGTCAATGTGAACTATGCTATCACTTATATACAGATATTTCTATTATTATTATTATTAGACAATATTTTTGCTTCCAATACCGCAATAGCTTTGTAGCAAGATGGTGTGTACAGGGCGTTATGCCTTATACACACGTATTGTTTTGAGGATAGGAAAAGGACCGATTTTCTCTTATTCGTAGCAAAAACGTATGACTTGGTGAAGCCAAGGACGCTTGTTCTGCTTGTATGCGTGTGTGTATGCGACAGAGTACAAGATGGTTAACTCTAGAGAATTTTTACTCATTGGAAAGCTGAGTATTTAGTAAAAAACATAATTATGCTTTAAAACACAAGACAGCGATAAATAGAAGCACACTATGTGAGTTAAATAAGGTCATAGTAAGTGGAAACAATGCTTACGTTCGATACGGGGATATGCGTATATATGTGTGCGTGTGTATTTGTATGTGGTTGTAGAAAAAAGTGCTTTGAAGAAAGGAATGAACTGTGAGTAAAACGACAATATCTATTACAATTGAAAGTAATATCTATGTTATTGTACCATCGCTACCAATTTAACAGTGAAGACAACAATGACTACGGAAGTGAGGACAAGGAAAATTCTATAATGCCACATTCAGGCCTTGACGGTCACTGATTAATATTTTATGGCGAACCTAATAGTATAATAATTCCAGCAAAGAGACCTTGGTCGACAAATGCTGAGTAGATAGTACGGATAATATGACATTTACGCTCGTGTAAATAAAACAAAATGACTATTTTGGTTATTAGAGCATTTTTTGCTATGATTGTCTTTCATTATGTTTTCTGTATGCCTTTCATTAAATACTGCAGTGGGTGATATGCGCCACTCAGTAATACTTACTCGGAAAAACGGATCAGTTAAAATTAAATCGTACGTTTGTTCACACAAACAGGATGAACTACTGAGTAGAAAGACCTCGTGTGTTACATGTAAAGAAGGAATGCAGGTGGGCTGTGTTCATGAAATCGCTTGTACATCCTCCACAACCACTCACTGCACTGCTCAGAAAAGGTGGTACTTTGCTATGCAAATCTTCGTTTTTGGTTCAAGTTATATATTATTACGATCTTATAGAGGGAGCAAATATAGGAGCTAGTTCAATTTTGTAGAGCCCCACAAACAACAAAAATTGACTAAACGACTGACTTGTGCGTCAAGAGACTTGTTTTCACACTGGGCTGAGACGAAGGATGATGGTCTTTCTACATAGTATCTGTCTGTGCTCAGTAAATTTTGTAGAGCACACGTAGCGGTGACTCGGAAAATCGTACGTCGCATATCTAGGAAAATGCTATCTCGTAGTGTTACGGGCGACGGCGCACTCTACGGTCGAAATACTCAATGCTTGCATATGCTTCCAAAAGTATAACAATGGTACGTCAAAGTCGATATGTAATTATGCTCAGCTATGTTTCATTCGATCATGTTCTCTCTTTATGGGTTTGTAGACGTGATCTCCAAGTTCAAAGAAATCTCCTCACATTAAGTATGTCAACCACATTTGACAACATTTGGTCACTTCGCAATTGACTCGTTGCTCTCGATCATACAAACGCAATAAATCATAATTATAAGCCCTACATTCTACCTTAGTAATGATATAGTGAAAATCGACACGTTTTAAAGCCATAATTAACATATTATATTCGTACTAACATATAATGGGATGAAAACGGCAAGAAAAAGTTTAATATAATTTGAACACTTGATTTTCTGAACCTGTAAGATTTCTTTATTTGATGAATTCTGAGGGCCGCTCAGGAGCTGGTCAGAGCAAATTGAAACTTCAATGAACAGGCAAAGTAATACCGGAGTAACCACCTATACCCGAAGTAATAAATGTTACTAACAAAACCGTACGCTATATCAAAGAGTACAGATACATTAGTTCTTTTTTTTGTGATATTATACATATCACGCGACTGTGGAAAACGGAGTTATTAATGCATAAGTCATGGGCTAGAAAGGCTACCAAAGTGAGTTTTGAGCAGCTTGCTTGGACGAATTCTAGTTCAATTATGTGTTCCTCCATTCGGATGCGTCAGCAATGTCATTACTATGAAGCATATGTGGTAGTTGATTATTGTCAATAATAGATCGTTGTCTATATTAGAATTAGTTACTTTATAAGATCTATAAGATAAAGAGCGATAAAATATGTTAAACAAAAGTTGTCAATGAGCGCGATCTAATCTTTAATTGATCAAGGGAAGAAATAGTCTTTTTTGCCAGAGAAAAACATGGACGGCATACACAGAGCAGTAACAACTCACCCTATGCAGATTATGGGCCGACATCGTTACAAAATTAAACACAGTACCCATATTATTGAAGCACTGCAAATTATATTACGCAAATATTGATACAGCAGCTTGTTCGTATGAAACGGTCGAGCTTTTGCAAGTCTAGTTGTATTTCTTACAGTGTCTAGGCAGCCGCCACCTTAAAACTAGCTAAAAGGACGTAGATATCGCGTTTCTTGAAACATATATTACCTGTTAATTAAATAAATACGGATCATTAACCTTATAGATTATACAAGATAATAGCTTCTGGTGGAAAATTGTACTTGAAATATTCTCCTACCTATAAAACAGGGCCGCACACCAGGAGCAGCTGGGAGCATCTTGCAAAATGATAACGTTAAGCAGTGAAGTGAAAAAGGCGACTCAGCCAAAAATTTTACGCGAGTCTAATAACTTATCTACCATTCAAATGACAGAATAACCTCGGTTTTCAAAAGCTTTGGCTGAAAATGTTTTAAAAAAGTGATGCCTCAATATAATCTACTCCGTGAATGAACTAGGTTAAACTAGCTTATAAATTGCAGGTTGCAGAAGGTTTGCAATCGGCATGTGCGTACTAAAAGATTTTGCATGCCTTTTTTTAAATACTGGTTGCTCAATCATTTTTAATTTAACTAAATCAAGTGGATACTTAGCGAACTGAAGAGTCCCTATTGCTAAGGCGGATTATAGCAAATTCATATTTTTTTTTTATATTGAACTAAATTCTGTATAAATTGGATTTTTTTTTCGATAGTTAATTTTGTCTATTACATATTTCTTGCACCATAGTAAAGTAGTACTAGGTCATCTACTCTATTGGTCTAGCACCGCCCAGGACTGGGAAATAATTAAATTAGAATTTATCATTTTGTTTATAAAGCTTCGATATATTAAGTTCAACGGACCTGACATTTACGATCATGACAGATTTCTTATCAATTGTAAATGATAATATGTACTTTTCAAGGTGAGTTTTGTACTCCAATAAATACTGTTCGCATTTACGCCCTGTGGTCGACGGACCCCGTTAGATGTCGCATACACTGTCCAATGTGTCTGAGAGTTGTCGATCAAACTTTGCAGGGGTGTATGTATAATAGTAAAATACATTCCAATAATGTTTAGGCGCTCCTGGCGATTGTCTGCTCTTCACGACGATGACAACGGCAGCAACGATGGCTACCGTGATCACCTTTCCACAGAGGGCATATCGCCATCGCCACAACATGGCGGCGTGTGTGGAACGCCGAACGTATTTTTTTTGTTTTGGTTGTTTGTGTTGTGGCTATATGTATGGGACAAACTTGTGTCTGATGTAGTACTCGATCTCTGGCGCATGTCTGGCCTCTGTGTCGATGACTTTGTTGTGTTAGCTGACTACTGCTGTCGTTGTTGCATCCATCTAGTAAGCGATCTAGCGAGCCACCTCCCCTTGGCTAGCTGCCTTCCTTCTGTCTGCCTGCCTGCCTGGCAGCAGCAGCGTCCTGTGTTGATTTCCGCCGCCATGGGTGAGTGTAGGTCTTCTGTCTGTCTGTTTGTTGTGTTGAATGCTCGGTAGTGTGTGTGTTATGCAAAGAAGAAGGTGGTGCCTGGTGCTAGGTAGTTACTGGCCAATCCACCGGATGAATACTTACACTGTAGTTAGGTAGGCAGGCAGGGAGATTAGCTAGTACGACCACTAGCACGACGACAGGCAGTGGGAAACACAGGCGGTTTTCAGTGCTGTGGAGCGGTAACACCGGGTTGATCGGGAATTACGTGACAGGTGCGGTCTTCCCGGGCAGACCACCGAATTTGGACAGCTGACAACGTCTCGCTAGCCGCCTCAGAATTGTCACCGGCGGCAGGTAGCGCGTTCGACGCCAAACGCAGTCGTTTGGAGCTCGAATCGCTCATCGTCGTCGGTATTCTATTGTTCAGCCTAGCATCACGGCCACTCTCCGTGTCTATTGAGAGTATGCGTGCGTCCAATTCGAGATACAGATAAATGTCTTACAACATGAAATAGCTTCCTCCGCCCGCCCCGCTCAGGGTTTCAGCAGTAAAAGATTTCTCATCTCTATTCGACATTTATTCATCATTTGAGATGCTGGAATGAACGTTGCTATCGTTACGTGTCGGAGTGTTCTCAATTATTCTTCAGCCATTGTGACCGTACAAAAACGACAAAAGCCTACGACACCCATAACAATCAAAGTTCATCAGGAAAGGAAGCAGCTACAGCAACACCAACTGCAGCAGTTGTCGGTTGAAGGTGTACTAATAAAATTGTGCAGCAGAATAATGCCTGCCACTGACGTCGACTGGTAATGGTGGTCACGGCGATAGAGCACCGATCTGTGCGGGCGCCATGGTGTTGAAGTGCTGTTGAAGTGTTACAGAGAAAAATAGTGAGAGAAGCGACGAACCGCATAAGAGAGAAAAAAAAAGCTAGCGTTATAGATAGGGGTACATAGAGTCGGAAGAGCTCGTTGGGCGAAGAAAAGCAGCGAGCGATTATTACAAAGCAAAAATAGTCGTGGAATCGAAGCGTTGAATGTATGCGGTCGTTGATCGGTCGTACGCGGGAAGTCGTAGGGCGAAAAAGTTCAAATAGAGCGTCCCAGCCGTATGAAGTACCGTGCTCTATGAAGATACTGCTTTCTGTCATTCTTAGGCTCTGCTCAGTGGATCTAGTTGGATGCTTACTTACAGTGCGTAGTGAGGAAGGTTGCCAATCGGTGTCGCAGGAATGCGGCGCGGCCGCCTTTATACGCCTGGGCAACTTTAGCCCAAATGCCTCGAATACCCCCTCCCAGGCTTAAAACATCCCCGGAGTTGTTTTCGACAAGGCGCAACGTGGCTTGGATAACCTCGCTTAGTCGCCTGGAATAGTCGTTTGAAAAGAAAAATAACGGAAACAACAAAACCATTTTTGTTTGAACGAAACGAGCATGTCTACTTTGTCTCTCGCGTGTCACTAAAAATTGTGCATTCCGGAAGCGATTCGAGGAAAGATTAGAAGCAGAGCTTCCATTAGGTGTGGGATAGTACTGAAGGCGCTTCGACGCGGCGGGACTAAACAGGCTGTGCAGAAACCTCTGAAGTCGATGGACACGCCCGGAGTGTTGCGTTGCGAGTGTCAACGTAGTCATCGTATTAGATTTATTGGATATACATTTTATAAAATTGTGAGGGTAGCCCGAGTGGAAAGGAGAAGTGCCTTGTCGTTGAGGAACAAACGTAGCTTTCTATTATCTGGCAATTAGAAGGAAAAATCTCAGACTAAATTATTTCAAATTAGAGCAGATATAAGTAGCGCTATGGATTCAGACATTGAAAGCCTCGAATTGTGTCCTCCAGAAGAGTACAACTTTCCTAAGGTAAGTCGTTTTTCTCTGTAGTAACCTTATAGTTGTAATACAGAAGGCTGGAGTAGTGCAAAATTGTGAACTAAAATCGTATATTGAGTTTCCATCCTCACAAACAAGTGTGCTCCGAATTTGGTATATATTAATACATGTACCAATCGAATTATGTATCTAGTCGGTACTCCCCATAACTATTAGTGAAAACAAAAATAGCGTCCAATTGTTTCTGATTTATTGAGGTTCATTGAAATGAAGCTGCCGTGCTGAGTTTGTATTCTTTGAATATACAATGGCCCCTTAATATTATAGGCATTGGTGAGACAGTCTTAAGTGCCTAAGTGAAGTGTTAGGTAACGCATGTTTCCTGCAGTGCTGAATAAGCTATTTGATCAGTAAATATTTCGACATTAACTTTATTATCGTCTATTGAGTATGTGAAAGGATTTGTCAAACTCTCGGGTGAAGCTACGGATAAAAAGATATTAGGTGACTATTCATTGCAGTGATGGGATTAATACAGCTTTCCATATATACGGGCCATCCATGTAAAAAGTTCCCCAAGCAATCGCGGCATGAGGGGATAACAATTTCAGAGTCACTAATCTATCAGGTAACCAACGGGAGTAGCTGGAAGTGACACAATAATCGCAAATTCAATACGACCACAGGCTTTACCTGTTTAGAAGCCGTGTTGACACGGAAACCGTATAACGGATACAATTTTTTGGTATTTTCGAGAAATATTTATGCAACGTTTTACTTTGCTCTACGACATTGGGAAGAAATTTAGTGATTTATTTTGCTTGTAATAATTATTGTGACATCTAAAAGCACAAAAAATTCCAGCTTAGCATCAACATGCAAGTCTACCAACGGATGACCTTATGACATCCTACTGGAATGTTTTTGTCCAAGAAATCCCAAATATAATGATAAAAACACAACAGATAACGGAGGCAGAATAGAGATGAACATTTTATCAGTCATTCGTTTTACTAGCTCAATCCTTTTTTAACGACAGATACGTACAGCAGTATTTAATCAGTCGTGTGCGTCCTTATCGAGCTAATTTTCAGTCACGTTTGCCTTTACAGTTGGAGTTAAACCGAATGTGGCACCATAACGGTAGAACTAGCACTCTCTGTAAACTCGCAGAGGCGTCCTTCGGCTTTTTGTACATCGTAACTTTACCGACTATATACTTTCTAATATTTACCTGAGGACTCGCCGCAGGGGTTGATTCCCATGCATTCTCTCGGTTAACGACTCGAGACTGACGTCGAGTTTAATTTCGTTTAGTAGCCGCAAATTATTCATACAAGCTCTATCTTCTTTCATTTCGTTGTATAGCTTTGCCGTAGCCTGGGCAGCTAGGTGTCGTTACCGTCTATTAGCTTCAGTATGTAGAACTGCACAAGAGTCACTGCAACGACAAGAACAACAATTGCGGGAGCCTCAACACAACCTCAGCACGGTTTTTTTTGTTTGTCTGATTTGGCGCTTGTTGGGCTTGTGCGCTATTGAGCCGAGTTTGTATCAACTAGCAAACTACTGTTATGTTGTTAGTCGCCTAAGCGGAGGAGATATAATCAGCTTGTGATCAAATGATTTGGAACACAGTAAACGTTGGTCTAACGTCAAAGAGCAGTGAAGCGGAGCAATGAGCGGGAAAAAGTTTAATAAAAATCGACACTAAGATTTGGACGTAGCATCTTTACTGATTGAGTTACAGTCCGCTATGAATGACACGTTAATGGGAGGTCAAGGCATTCGTTAGCGGATAGCGTTAACTGTGAATACGTAGTAAGGAGCGAATCTCATTAATAATCTCGAGAGCGCAATAGCTGATTAGCGCAATAGCAAGAGCTGATTTTTCATACAGACTAAAATTAAAACATAAATAAATGTGACAACTTTGAGCTTGCTTAGAATTGAAGTAAATTTACCTTCAGTTAAGAGCACAGTAGATTCGATGACACAGTAAATGGTTTCTCATGCAGCAAGTACATGCGGAAAAAAGTAGCGATCCTTACATTTAAAGAAAGTTGAAATTAAGATTACATTTAAAAAACACAATTTTCCTAGATTACATTATTAGAAATGCTTTCTCTTAATGAACTCCATTCAAGAGAAGAAAACATAAAACTTGACGTAACATTTTCACATCAGCCTCTTCTTCGCTTTCCTGTATATTCTTGTTCCTTCGTCCCCGCATATACATACGTTCTCTATTGTGTAGTTTACCTTTTCCTCAATATAATATGTTATGCGTTCATAAAGATCAGCAGATCCATCACACACGCAAAAAGAAGTGGTAGTAACATTCGTATGAAACTAGCAATATTGATTGCCTATTTTTTATAATGGTGGTCGGTAGAGTATAATATAATGACGGCTACGAAATTCATTTTTCCTTTCCACTTTCGTCTCCTATTTCGTTCATACAAACTCTTATTTAGCAGTTACAAACTATACATGTGGGTGTATATATATATATATATATATGTATTTGAGTGAAAACAGCGATTATGATATTGCCTCATGAACGTTATATCATTTTCGTCACCAGCGGAATCATCGCATGTCTATGTTTCGTATGTCCCGAGCCATTTCTAAACGCGCGCCCGTTATCGCGTCTTGACATTTGCCACTTATTTCTTTCGGTTCCTGTACGTCTGCGTAAGCGTCTGTGTTCTCTATATACCCAGACCAGCGTCTTATTTGCCTATCATGTATAGTCTGACTGCTCGCTGGTCCTTTTGTGTCCGCTCGTTCATCCATTGGTAATGCTGGCAATTAGGTTCGCATGCCTTAATGCATAAGAATCGGCCTCCGTACACCTCGGTTAGTTCCGTTGTCAAACCAACAATCTTGTTGTTGGTGCCGTTAACAACAACAGCAGCATCATCAGAAAAAGTGAACTACGTGTCTCGAGCGTAAGGCATCGTGGCATATTGTGCTGTGCTGCAATACCAGCGTTATTCGGCTGTTATGAATTCTCTAATTATAACAATGCTGAGGATGATGTTTGTGATGGTGCCAAGTGACGGCGACTGTTAGCAGTAACATCCACGATATTGTTTTTGTCTATGATAAAAAGCTAAGAGTAGCGGTGCTAGTGCAGATGATGCTAAAGCTGCGGTTGCTGTCACCACCCCGGCTTCCATCTTTGACAGTTTCACTTTTGTGAGTATTAATATGAAAGTATTGCGGTACTATAATCGCAGTATAGTAAACCAGTTCGGCCCTTTGAGGCACCGATGGCATGCTTCTGTGCTACTAATACTCCTCATGATGCTGCTGCTGCTTAACGAATGGTGGTACACAAACATATATACGTATGCGTGTGCGTGTGTGCACCTCTACCGCTACGACCGTTAAAACCGGGGGAGGGTAGTAACTGCGAAGGCGCAGTCAAGTAGAGGCGCCAGGATCAGTTATTCGATCCTTAAGCACTTATCCATAAGCACTTAATCCTTAGTGCTGCTACCGTTGGAACTGTTGTCAATGCTGTCTTCTTCTTATTCTTGCTTGAACCGCCGTTATCAGTGGTCCATGTATTGATATGTAGCTACGACACTGTCTAAGAATCACCACCGCAGCCGTAACTCCTAGTCAGAAATCTATTGGCCATTATCGCTCTGTCATTCCCTTTCAGGAAGTAGCTCAACATGCTGCTGATTCCGCCAGAGCTGGGGTGGCAATGCTGATCATATTGTCCATGTTGCTGGGTATTCCGGGGGAATAACAACCACAACAATGACAGCAGCAGCAGCAACAGTAATGGACCAGCGACAGACATTATCAAAATCTGTTGCCGTTGACTCAGGAAGGCAGGGAATAGACGAATTGGCAGGCAAACAGGAAACGAAGGAGAAGTACCCAAAGTTTTACAACGGGGAGTAGTCCACAATAACAGTCATTGCCACCGCCATCAATGCTGTCGTTGTTACAGCCGGGAGCTGGAGAGCCAGCATCGTTCGCAGCGTCACCAAAATGACGATCCTTCCCAGTACCAATTATAATGCATTCAAAGCGCGTCTCGAACGGTGAAACAGACAGTGCTTATTCTCGCTGGTTGAGACGTTGTTTGCTGCTGGTGCGTCGCCACAGGCCGTACCTCTGTGTTCGTCCCTATGTCTGGCGGGCTGACCAACCGGTGAATCACTCACATGTCTGTCCATTTGTCCATCTGATCGACCATCCGGCGACTAGCTACGCTAGACCGCTGATCAGTCACGTTTGATTGCGGTCCATTGGTTCGAAGCAAAGCTTAGAAGGAAAAACATTTGAACACTGCTTACCGCTGATGAGCTGCGTATAAGAAAATCCATTGATTGGCAATGTCCAGATTGATACGACGAGCTCACGTCGTGGTTAGAGCTAGATAAAATTAAGCAACAAAGTGGAGGCGAGGTGCGTACTACTTATCTTGATCTTGTCCTGTAAATGATGGTGATTTCATATAGTAGAGCAGAAATGGTACAGAATCAACCACTCGCTTGAAAGTGATCGTCATTTCCCAAACCTATCTCGTTTGCTTTTCGTGTAATACGACTTCGCTACGAACCCAATGCGCACTCTTAGAACGATATGAAAATAACGAAACAAGAAGCAGATTATCGTTTGTGAAAATAGAATGGCCACCATATATTAAGCTGTCTCAGCATAAGTCTAATCTACCGACACATACCGCATGCTTACGACGAATCAGGCGGCATAGTTTTGAAAGATTTGACTTTAACACTTGGAAGGCTGCTTACATAAAGGCACAGGAACCTGGTGCCTTTGCCTGTCTATATTTACCTATATTTGACCGTGATATACCTCTAGGGATTGCATTCAGTCCATATGGATACGACATAACTTCTGCAGTTATATTCACATGGAAAAGTAATAAGAAGTGGCTCACTTTATTCGAACGGAACAGAGCTGTCTTCTCTACAGTACACATTTACTGCATGTTTGCGCAATATGCAACAAAGCATTCATATTATTGCTAATACCTAAAGCGCGATGGGCCTTCTGTGTAAAGCATATTTAAACACATAGTCACACAAACACTGAATAAATTTGGCATTTAGAATAATTTTACCCTATTGTAAAATATTTCGAAGACGAATCCGTTTACCTTGGATAAATGCAATGTAACATCTTGTACAACATGTATACAGCCGTGTACCATCACTATGTGTAGCTATTCACTTGCAGTGTACAGGAGTGTGTACGGGTGTGGTCCGACGAATATTATGGCGAAATCAATAGGACGGGGTAGAAGGTCAAGCTAACTAACCTTAACAGTTCTTTCGATAGTATACAGCAACAGCATCCTCAGTACATTCTCCGTCAGGTGCCCTTGGGTAGGGAGAATTTTAAGACCTTGATCATAGTTGTAAGCTTGGACGGCACGTTGATATTGCGCGGAGATTATCGTAGATGGTCAATTAGCCGACTTTGATGTACTACCTATTCTAGGAAAAAAAAACTAGTATTTTTGCAAAAAACATTCAAATAAAAATACAGTCGGTAAATAGATGTGATATTAGAGAGTACTCTATGTTGCATTCTTTCTGTCTAAACGTATTAGTAGTGTGAACCCACTTGACACCAGGACTAATACTGGGATGAGTCAACATGGCGCCTGACGTCATCGAGTGCGTTGCCTAACGACGAAGATGTCCTCATGAATGGTGCTACTGCTTCAGTTGGGAAGAGTATATAGGCCCAGAAGTCGACATGAACTGAAAATATAGTCGAACTACAAAGATTACTCAATATATTTAGTAATGATTTATTTAATCGTAATGAATGCCATCCTTTCTTTTACATGATGTGGTTACATTAGGTAGAATTTTTATTGTATAAACGTTAAGTTCGTCGTGTTGAACATTTCCAGCTGTTAGAGTTTACTATTTCGGCGGCCGTATAGAAACTGTTCGAAAGAACGTATATGTTTGGTTTATATTAGTTATGTAACCGTCATGGGACTCTCGTAAATTTCAATTTACGTTCTGACATTCATTACAGGCCGAATGCTTTCAAATCTGCACGTGCATTTATGTATGAACGGAAAGCGGATGTTGCTTGTGTGTTTACTCTATTTAACTTTTGGCTTAGTATAGGTCGAACTTAGTGCAGCTCTTTCGAACATCTTTGAGATCTTTGCTACAATTACAAAATCGTCAATATAAGCTAGATTTGCCTTTATCGGCTTTCAACGGCAAGTGTGATTCGCGTCTTACTGCGAGCGGGAGAATTGAAAAAAAATGACTAAGATATTCAAAGCTATTGCTTTTTTTAATCCACCGGTTGTAAACCTGGTCACCTGGTTTTCTAATGGCCCTTTATTACTACTATTATTGTGTTGATGTACTGTTTTAGCCAAGAACTGTGCTCTCTGATAAAGGGCTCGAAATAGTCAAAACAAAAATACTGTTCCAGTACAATTATGAGTCTGCGCACTCTCACCTTAGCGAGAGCCAAACAAAAAGAAGTAAAATTAAACCCGTTCAAAGTCGACTTTATTTTCAATAGGTTTCTCCTACGTCCAATTCCAGTATGTAAAGTAATACGTTCTATTTAGCGCAATTTAACTAAGAAAATTTTGACATATCCATCAAGTCAAACGATATTAGATACGTATTTGTTACCCTCTTTTAGAATTTGCTATTTGACTTTGCTATATTGTATGGGCTACATTTTTGCTATTTTACTTCATACAGAAGCTATATGATTGGGATTGTGAGTTATGAGCTTGACCTGCTTCTTATATTCATGTTTACAACGATCACCATAATAATAATAATGTTATAATATCATGGGCTCTTCACTCACACCTATCTTCTTTTGCTATTGGCATCACGCAGACTCCATCGGAGGAAAAAGAAAAAAAAAACGACGACTAGTTATGTCACGTAAACGTACTAATCTATGCAATATTTGTCAAGTGTGCGCTAGAATTCTTATAAATTAGCTGTCTGTATAAGTACAAAAAAATTAATTAGAAAAAAATGTAATAACTGGATAAATACCCCAATAGACACAAAACAGAACATGATGAAAATACGTTGACTTTCTATAAACTAGCAACATTCAACACAGTCGTTGCGACAGCATTCGATAACAGTTTTCGCATCACACAATGCCGATAGGGTTATCTTCTCGGTCATCGATATTTATGTTGGCATTAGAACGCGTCTTAAAATCAAAATTCGACACAAAGATACTGTTTTTGTTATTATCCAACAGGTTGTTAATTCTTGCATCCATCCTACTGAAAAAAATTTGTCAGTTTGAATATCTCTGGTGAGCTCAACTTGATTAATTGATTTTTCCTTTTATAGCTGTACTTTACACCCTATTGTTTTCCGCCACAAGGCCTTCCTTCGTTTTCCCATTAGGCCTGTTCATCGAGACTTACGCTGGACCACACATTACGATTATCCAAATTTTAATTACACCATTGTGCCGACATTAGCGGGTAAATTTATAGAATTGGAACAGTGATTAACGCGATTCCGCCAAAGGTGCCATTAGGGCATAATCTATGACCATTTCGTTGACTGTGCAACTCCATCATGTAGACGCTTTCACCCTTCTAGCAAACAGAGAAAAACGGAACAAATTCAAATATTGAAAAAACTAATGAATCTTGTTGACTGTGATAATTATCGTCACTGTGATTATTATAACTGTAATAATAATTTACTAGTTAAACTGATCTCTGTTTCATCCTCGATTGAGGTAAGTACCAATGCATATCCTACTCAAAAATGTCGTTTCTCACTTATTCGACTCTGGAGAGTACATTCTGTCGTGACATAATTATGATTTGACCGGCCTTTCTGTTGACCTTTAGCTATCATATCCGGGTCCATATGAAATGAACACATATGAAGTGGAATACGTATTCGTCTGCTAGAAGAATTTTTGCGTGTCTGATTAGTGAGACTTGTACAAATACAAAATGCACAAAAATGTCATTTTTTTTAGAGCTGGCTTGATATAGTTATGATATTTGACTCAATAACAGATCCTATTATGAGCCATCATCAGATATTTGGGCTGGCTTTGAATTGAATTGCTTTCGGATCCCAGTTATGCTTTCATATATACGATAGTGCAGGTCGTTGTTATTTCCGGTTATGCTGATCCTATATATCATTGTTATAATGCACCTACAAGCTATGAAGACGTGTTTTCCATTTCAGATATTTCTACTGCATCCTTTCTGTATCTGCAAAGTTAAGGTGTTCTTTTAATTGAAGTATACTTGCTCCCTTTCTAAATGATTACTGTTTTTGCTTGCTTTACTTTTGGTAATATGCTATTTCGTGATTTTCTCATTTCAGTAGCGTCATTATCGGGCCTATAGAGTAAGCCTGTGTTACGTTCTGCTTAGCCGAGCGAATGTGTTTTAAACTGAACAAATGCTCTACTTAACGAGTGATGTTTTGTGGTGTGCTGCGCATAAATATCCAGTTTTCACCTCTAGAAAAATCCAAGCATGCTGATCTATCAATATAGCGTCTCTGCCTATAAATCTTGCTTTGTGCCCTCCAAGAGATCTGGAGGGGCTGATAGAAGCCTGACATTTCCTGTTACATGATACTGCATATGTTTAATAGGGAATCGTGATGATTTGTGATTGTGGTGTTTTCATTGGCGAAAGAAAACCAAAACGCCCAATCGGTAAGTTCTAGCGCCTACTAGTGGTCGCGTTAGGTGAGACAACTCCTTGGTTTAATTTGAATACCGACCACGTTTTTTCTGGGCAATTTGCGTTTTTTTTTACTTATCATCGTTTTTTTCAACATAAACACCTCTATGGACTGGTTGAATGCCGTGAACAAGAATTCTATAGCCATAAAAGACATTACCATGAATTATTTGTGGTATCGTGTAATACAGAACTATTTCGAGTTTTTTTTCGGTACAGCAGTCATATAATCAGTACAATATATGTCATTGCCAATGTTAGATCACCCCTCCAAGTAACTGTTTACACTAAGCTCTCAATAATGCAACCTAGTTGCTAACTGCAATTATGGGCGGAGTACGGTCTTCTCCGGCATATTATATATTATTATGCCAAAGAGAAAACTTTGCACAGTGGTCACATTATAACTTAAGGCAGCAATTCAGCGTCAGACCGCACGGAATCCGCTAAGTCATGATAACCAGAAATAATAAACGCGTAAGGCAGAATACGTTACCTTAGAGTTGAAGATAATTTGATACAACTCCTGACTTTGGTACAGGGATGAAAAAACTAGGAGTCATTTAGGTGCACTGTGGATCGGTTTTTTTTAAGGTTGTCTACTTCGTACGTGGCAAAGTACAAAGTAATGGTAGTGATCAAGCTGAATAAGCCACGCCCAGCAAGAATTTCTTAGTCTTACCAGCTAAGGCGCCCCTTTAAGAGGAAATCTACTCAGGTCTCAACGTAATCCGGTAGCAGGTTTTTGACTGTCGATTGAAACACCTAATTTTAAAGTGATACCGGAAAAATGTTGGATCTCAGCGCGCGATCAGGGAAGCGCGCGTCAAAAAACAGTGGTTACCCATGGACAACTAGAGCGCGCTGTCACGTGTTATTCACAGTAAACGTTGGGTCATGCTAAGTCAGGCTATGTCGTTCTGATGAAAGAGAGAAATTACAAATAGCGAAAAGACTGCTGTTGGTAAACGAAGCTGAAATCTTTTTTTTTTCGAAATTTTTACGCACTTTGTCTTCCGATTAATTGCGATGTCTCTGCTATCAAAACAAATTGCAAATATTCCCTTAGCCACAAAATGCAGTGGGCTCGCCATTACAGGGATGAAAAAGCTGACCTCTCCGGTAGTGCTCGATGGTGGGCAGGCGAATTTTTAATGGAAAAATCTCGTAGAGTTCAAGAAGTCAATGAGATGTGAGTTGTATCCTGGAAGATACTTTTTCAAGAGCAAGGTTTAAGGTTAGGGCTTCGGCAACAGTCGAGTAAGAATGACCTTGACCTTGAGTGAGAGGTGTCGGGTCCTATTCGAAACAGAGCTTTTCACGTAAAGCGTACAACATACAAGCACACTTGTTAGTTGCATCTTTTCCTTACAATGAAAGTAATAATAATATTATTACTATTATTATTACACGCACACTTGTACTTTTTCTTTACCACAGACAAATGGAGCACAGGAGAATTTCAAGTCACCCCTTCCGGTAAAAGGCCATAGACCAAGTGAGCGTGGTTAACTCTGATAACGGAATGACTTTAGTCATAGCAAAGTCGGATTGCTTTGCTGAAGTCAACGGCTGTTACTGTAATTAAAGCGTACAAAGCTAATTTATTGGCTGTTATGTAGCCAAAAATTGAGTGAAGTATATGCGAAATCGGGTGGCTAAACTTCATAAAAGAAATTTTGAATTTAGCCGCCACCATAATTAACTAGGAAATCGTTTGATATCAATTTCTTCTACATAAATTTGTACAGTTAACCCTAACATTTACTTTAAAGGAAACATTTAGATTATCAAGAAAATTACTAGTTGAATCATCTTTGGTTGGTCTCTATGTCCAAAAAATCTAAAAAACAATCCAATGTATTATATCTCGTCCATGGAGACGCTTACTGAACTAATTTTATAGGTTTTCTATCTACTTTATAAATTAATGTTACTTATATACGAATGAACGTATGTTATCACTTTGGCAACAATCAAACTGCCTGCTAAAATAAAAAATAATCAACGTATAAACTGTACCCTGTTTTTTTCGACGAAGGACTTAACGGAATCTTTAATTGCATATAGCGGCTGTAGAAACATGCAATTACCAGTTCTGTGGCACAATACACGCTTTAAGCATTACATGTTTTTCAGTCATCCCGAGGTATTCGATGGGTTGTCCCTCCAATTGGCGACAGGTTCCAATAAATTTTGATCATAACGATGTTTTTTTTTTTGAAACCGCAGTAAAACAGTAATCTAAGATAAAATAGTATTAGCAATCCTCATATGCTAATTCGCGTTCTCTTGCCCTTGAAACTATATAGTAGATTAACAATTCAGTTGTGCTGTGTTCTAGGAAGCTTAAAGTTGTCACCTTCTTGTGTCCAATATGTGCAAAAGGCCTTAGAGGGAGCCGTTCGTCTGACTATCTCATATCGATATTGGTGACATAATCAGTCTCATGGACTTGTGCAATGGCCAGTGGCTGATGGCTGAATTTGCGTAAGCGACGCACGTTGCTACTAAAGTGAAAGAAACGGAAAGGCAAAAGTTGACGATGTCCTCACACATTTGGAAACGTGTTATTATCATGTAACACTATTGATATTATTGCACCGCCACCGTGTATACTTCATGATCATTATTCGGTTAGAGATATGCATATGTGCGTCGAAATATAATGGCGGTACCGAAATGCTCTTTATATTGTCTTTTCGGGCTAGCATTCTCAATGGCAGTGTACATTTTATCTTGAAGTAGAAATCTACTCTTCTTGGCGTAATTTAAATAGGCCAGCATTGCAGCGACCAACAAGCTTGAACTAACTGCTCCTGAAACTAATCAAAGATACAAATCTACTTATTAAGGCGAATGACAAGGTTGTCTGCGTCTTGACAGGCAGATGTATGGAAAAGTAGACACGTGCAGTGCAAGCGACTACAAGTGCCAATACTGAGAGATAAAGAAGCTTATAGACTGGCAGGCGGGATGGAGGTAAACACGGAAAAGCGTCATACAGCCATAGCATAAGTCTATGATTGACTCGTAGCATTGAGTAGAGGGTTTTCGGTCTTGTGCACGTCGATGTTCTCAAACCACTTTTGTATGTGGATGTTCCACTCGGCAATGCAAAAATGAGAGTTTAAGTTAGACGATTTACACTTTACAGCAGCGATCATAGGTCAAAAATAAAGGCTTAACATTCTGTCGACGCAAGTCAACCGAATGTCGAGTAAACAAACCTAGTTTGTTGACCTAATATCAGGTTTACCCAACCTGACATGAAGCCCGAGCACACGTTCTGTGTGAGCACAAAATATTCGACCTGTCGAACCTATGGACGACAAAAATTGCTGATTTTGAAAAAGTGTGCAACGAAATTCATCTACGTAGCTATGATAGATTGCACGAATTATTAACAATTGGGTATGAACAAATACATAAGATGGATATGCAGCGATCGAACACGGCCTCGTGGCGAGCTCCGACAGCCGTTCCCATCGCGCAGTCGTTGAAGCAATAATTTAAGAACAAGTTCTCCGTTAACGTCGTTGTTCTTGAGGTCGCAACAAATGTAACAAACAAAAAGCCGCCTCATCCATAAACTTTTAGCACTCATTACAATATGAGTCAGTGGCAATTAGCAAATAATACACTGGTTTTGGGGTGACACTTGCCACTATCTTTTGACCAGCTTAAGCTGTATTATCAATCTTTGTTTTCAATTCGATATATGATATTGACCTGTGGTGATCTGAAGTCGTACTCTAATACAACACCTCAATCTGGTCCAGCATCTGATGAGTATAAGGGATTTGTTAGTCGAGTGGCAGTAGTTGAACGACGTGGCCTACAGATTTGATGATTTGTCGCTTCTTGTTCTCCGCCTTGACGATAACAACAACAATGGCGAATCCAATAGTCAGATGCTAATATTAAAGCCTGCAACTTAATTTGTCTCTGTTTGTTAGTCAGTATGTCAATTTGCGCGCGCGTACGTCTCTGCAAGAATGCACGTAAGTGTATTAAATATATGTATGGGGTATGTAGATATCTGTGTATGTATGTATGTATGTATGTGTGGCTGTATCTGTATTTTGTCGTATTGCGTTGGCTGTTGCTGCCATTGTTGGCACCGGCTTCCGCGCGTTCGCAGGACAAGCGAGCTTCTATAGTTTGCGGCAGTAGCTGCATCTGCAGGGCTTGTCTGGGCGTCAATCGAGCCAAGGCTTCAGCCTACGTAGGGAGAGGGCGGTAGTGGTTCAACGATCAGAACGACCAAAACGCTATGCCGTGGCGGCGTGGAGGGCCCAAGCTAGTGGATTGGTGCTGTTTGTCCGTGTTAAACTAGCGAACTAAAGAAAAGTCGCTGTGGCTTGCTAGCCGCTGTTAGGATTATTATACGAACCCGACGAAGACACTCCATCTTGTTCGTTCCGCTGGTTCTACAAAAGGTGGATATGTTATTACTTCTTTTCTCTGGCCATTTGTCGTCGCTTGTGTAGTGAGCGACAGGCCTCTTACGCCATGAACGTCGCAAGCGCTGTACCATCATAGGACTGACTTATGTACTAGTAACCACGCGCGCTAGAGCGTTGCTATTATTCATTATAGGAATTGTGCTTGAGTGTTTTTCTTCGACGAATGAAACTGATTGAACTTTTTTAAAGTTGATTGTTGTTGTTGTTGTTGTTACTTTCTGTTGATATTCACGAATTAAAAGTAAAAGAATTTTTAAAGTTTGACATTAATTCTACCTGACAAGTATACGTGATTCTTCTTGTGAACGCCTGTGTCGTGTACCTCTTGCAATAGGGCCCAGGTGAGATCATGCGGGTTTAACAGTAAAAAAATTCCATCAAAAGTGGATTGGGTAGCAATAAGCTTATGATTATATTGCTTTCTTTTTTTCGCCTCTCAAGCGACTGTTGTTGTGGTTGTACGCAAAGTTTTATTACATTGCCATAGAAAACAAGTTTGATTCTTACTAGGAAAATCAGCTCGTTCCTGTTATCAACATTTGCTTTGCGTGGCGATCACGTAGCAGTTTGAGCTTCTTCTGTTCAGTTAGTGTCTTGGTAGACCCAACGGCCAGTGATTTACTGTAAAGAAGAAAAGGTATGACTCAGATTTTTTTCACGAGTATTTTTGAGCAACACTGTTGTGAGAGTTAGGGCAGTCTGTGTCAGTTGCTGCTACCTTCGAAGGCAACAGTGGTGTCGGTGTGGTTCTTCGTTTGTCGGCTGTTTTTGGCGTCGTCGTATACGCTGAGTTGCCCAGACGTTTACTAAACATATTACCCTGAAACCAACAGAAACGAACTATCATTGCGTGTCCACCTGCAATCATCAATAGTGCTATTATGAGATTAACAAGATCTTTATCTTAATGGATAGTTCGATTTGGTCACACCGATGCCTAGTTTATCATGAATTATCAAGGATCACCGGTACATAGTTTGCAGTTGGGGAGCTTACTCATACAAGAACGCTGAAGATGTAGAACATAATAGTTTATCGACTTGAACGTCGTCTGCTAAAGTAGTGCGTCAAAACAGACACATTTATATTAAACATAAGGTGGTCAGATTCGCTTCCTAGATACGTGTTTCGGTGTTTTTTTGGCCTGAAGCCGCCGCAATACAGGAACCTGTGATATCATCAACATAATTATTATGCTCGTAGAATGAAACATAGAAATATGTTCGTATACTGAACGGGTCAACAGCAACGTCTACGACAATGGCAAGAATCAGGAAGAAGCAGTAGTGGCGTCGGGAGTCTGTACCGCTATCAAGCAAAAAATATCGGCTTTGGGATACATATCGTGGATAATGTTAATATGGATGACGCAACAGACATAGATACTACATAGACATTTTTACAGATGTCAGTTTGTTTACGGGCGTGTGCGTGTGTGTACGCATATAAACACCACTGTGTACGTTTGTGTATACTTACATGAGCTGGCATTACTCCGTGCTGAGTATTGTTATCGCAGCTGGCATTGCCTCAGGCAACCATAAGTATTCCCTTACACTTGTTTGTTTGACTATATTGCGTCTGCATATACTAATTTTGTGGCTATACGTTTTTTAAGGGTGCCGTTAATTTGTCTACCTAGATTTAATTTCTAAATCTCATCAGTTTCTGATGGCAAAGGTAATTTGTGCTAGTCCTTTTTACTTTCTTTTTGGAATCCCGACAGAGAGTCATGCCCCGTCGTGGACCTTAACGTTGGCACTTACATACGTTTTGCTTATCGGGATTAAATTTTGTCATAGCTGAATACATCGAAAAATACTACTAGCTTATACAATAGGTCTGGGTAAGGAACACCAGGGTTAAGGGTGAGCGTAAGGAAGTGTAATACCTACTATTTTCCGACGTCGTTTTAGGTAGCAAGAAAGAATGGCACAAGGCGTAAGCTAGCGTTCAGGGCCATGCACGTGATATGCATATCTGTACGATGTATATCCGTTGCTTAGTTCAGACTGAAGGTCGATGGGCGTTCAAAAATTTGGTGTAAGTAGCAGTTTTCAATGCGACCTGCACATCATGGCTCCATGGTGTATTCGGCTGTTTAGCCTAGAATAAAACAGATAGCAGAAAGGTGGCACTTAAAAAGGCTGCTTGTAATCGTCTCTGTTGAATCTGTGTTGAAAATATCAATATTGTCTCGTTACTTTATTTACTTGTAATTAAATTACATTGGTGCTTTTATGGCTGGCTGCCGATTGACTTCGCGTTGCATTTGCCGGTAAACTACATTCTAATTAAGACACTTGTTTAAGAAAGCGACCCAAGCTGAGAATATGCATCCTCCTTTCTGCTCGTCTGAGTTGTGTTATGGCAGAACATGTTTCGTACGCTTCGTTCGGAACGCGCCTGTCATTAAGGTTTCACAAAAAAAAAAATAGAGGTACAACCAGGGCTGTGTAGTCATAATTTAGGCGGTCATGTAAAGTTTCCATCTTCTTGTTGCGATGCCAGCTGCATGCCTCTGACGCGAGTTTGCTGGACTGATGCTTACTATGATTTTATGCTTCTGCTTAAGCAAAACCGAGGCCTTATGGATCATGCCGCCAACAGTGTGCAACAGCTAAAGTGAAACTACGTCAAGCATTATCTTCTCGCCTCTTTTACCCAAAGATGAGTTCCGGCCGAGGACAGACGGGCGCCTGCCGTGTATCTGACCAAAGGGAAGCCTTCTATATGATGATGAACTTTTTGAACACGATCAGATAGACTGCCTATGGCCGGTGTGGCCACAGATTCTGCGCAGTTCGTTCCGCGGCATTGGCACGTGGGTGTGCGTTATCTTGCTAGTCCAAACGTGTGACTATCAAAACGGGTAAAGCCATCCCAGGTATACTGTACAAACACTTCCTAATGGACTTCAACGATAGGATGTATAGTATAAATTCTTCCTATACTAATTGGCGACAGTAAATAGCATAGAGTTGTTATCAGGAAACAGTTCTACCCCAGTGAAACGGACCCAGTATTACTTTGCCCTCTTCCTATGGTGGGTCTCTGTTAAGGTGTGAAAGATCTTGTGTACCCGCAATTAGTTGTATTTCAGATGCATGCTGCCCATGTATTCAACATTACTCCCGCAACAGTAAATCCGGATTCGTAAATAACTTACAAAAGATACAAAGCCTACCTCTACGCCTCTTTCGAAATATCGCGTCTTTCCCAAAGATGAATGCCGCTTAAATCAAGTGATTCACCTAAATTTATCGGATTTGAGCCCATATGAGTGCGAGCCGGCAGTTCTTGATGCACTGTACTATAATGCGATGAACCAACAACGAAGACAAGATGAAGGTACCCGCGCACTCATCAAAATCGGTAGCGTTAGTTTGCGATTCCAACCCAATGAAGGCGTTCGGCAACTTTTCATTACCTTATGCAATATAACACATTTAAGTATTAAACAGCCTTCTAAGCTCTTCTAGTCAATCTTTTCTTTAAAGAACAAGACTATCTATTCGTATGTAAACTTATAGTATAGATTTATAAACTAATGAGGTTTGTTTCACTATAAGAACGGTCGCGGCACAAGACATCAGTAGCCAGTTGTCGACGATCACCGCTGCTTCGACAGTAATTATATTAGCCATGGGCCATGGGTCGTTTAAACGTGACACAACGTTTCTATATATATGTATCGTTTGGTAAATATTTATGAGTGACGACTGCAACTGTTATTGTGGCGGGCTAACAAACTCCGTTGCCAAAGTCATTACTCCACACAGCAGAGAACAAGATGTTTAGATAGAATTTTTAAATAATAAATGTATACATAGCTTATCTTTAAGACTCTAAAAAGCACAAGTGCCTGTGTAAAATACTCGTACGTTTCATGGTAATCTTGTGCAATAAACTTTCGAATGCGACGAAGCGTCTTGGACAATACGTGCCTTTTTGACGCTTTTCGTTAACGAAATTTTACGAGTCCGCGCGCGATGGATGCTACACATCTGATGCGATGGAGTGGCCGCATATGTCGATTGATACTCCATATTAACACTTAATTCATTAAATCTATAGATTGAGTCTTACTACAAGTCATTACCTAACTGAGAATATTCATATCTTCATATACAGTTGCATGATATTGAGTAGCCCCAAGATAATTACTTCAGTGCGTATACGCGTCGTGCTCATGTTATATTCAGGGCTCCCTTAGAGCCACAGAGGTTGAACTTGCCCCCATTGTCATCTCTCTGTGACTGCTATCTAAAGCCGATCGCTCGCTTCCATACTTGTCAGAGATCTGTAGTTCGGTCGTATGTTCATGTACTACGAGTACGTTTAGCATGTACATGCGACTAGGAGGCTGTTGATTATTCTACGGCGAATTCGATGGGCTTTCGTAGGGATGACAGCACCCGTTGAAAGAAAAGCACACGGAAATGCGCAGGACGAAGGACTAAGCTGATAGTTCCAACTGCGTAACCGATAGCTCTACTTTTCAAGGGCAATGGCCATTATCCAACCGACACCCACAATGATCTAAAGCACACCAAATAAGCACATGTTTGGACGATCAAAGGACGAACCATTTACCTAATTCGGTAGAACCGTATTCAACAACCTTTACATACTATATGCTACTGACTCGTTTGTCAAAACCTGACATAGCAAAATATGAAGCCACATGTCCACACGATACTTTGTACTTGTGCAACGCCCGCTAGTTGCGTGTGACTGTCTTGGTACGAAATTGAATGGAACGAGAATTGTCCTTGTGATATTAACATATGAGCACAGGATTGACTCTTTTTGTACATGTGTTTATGTGGTAGAATGAGACAAATTTGCAACGCAATTGGCTCGCTTAATACTTCTTCGAGACCAGTTGACAATACGTTCGTTTTGTATTCTTTATTTTCTGGCCACCCAGGCCCGACATGCCATTGATCTATTATCAACTGCATCCAGTATTTGAGCCGTTACGTATTACTGTAGGCCGCCGGTTCCTTTCAGCACGAAACGAACCGTCTCTACGTCTGGATTCGAATCTTACCCCAAGTTTAGCGGGCAAACATGTTGCCCGCTGCGCCATTACGAGGACGACTGCTCTGTGAAACATTTACATGGATAGAATGAGAGGGTCTGCCAAAAACTGAAAAGAAGACCGTATTTTCACTACATTGGGCTAGACTGCGTTAGCTTATTCTTAGCTGACAGTGATGACCCGTTAGCTGGCCGCTGTTGGTCGAGTTCATTGCACTTGTCAAGCACATTATGCATTGCATAGACATTAACTAATAGTATCCTGTCTTTTTTATTGATTGAGAGATTTTATTGATTTAGAAAGTTGTAAATCGTCGAAGAAAAAAGCAAATTAAAAAATGCCAGCGCTTATCTTAAGTTCACGTATTAATATTCTATGAAATACTAATTTTTCTTAGGATCATAGTTTGCAGAATGGACGACAGCGACAGTCTTCGGCTACGTGGCCAGGATCCTAGTATAAACAATTGAATCATTAGATTTAGGTAAAAGCATATGTACATTTTCTGTGTAACGATGTTCGACTATCAGTTAAAATGTGTTGACCTGAGCTTTTGTTTTTGACAGTTCGAAGTGATTTGACAAGCTATAAATAATGATGAACGTTTCTGACGAGAGATTCTATATATCTTCGGAAGCACTTCAAACGTTTAATCTGCAGAGTCAGTATCGCTTCTCTAAGATACACCTCAACTGCATAACCGGTACAAATGACGATATAGCACTATATATCTAGCTTTTTGGTTCGACACGCTATGATAGTCGATCATGCTTTTTAGGCGGCTTAGAGGAATTGTAGCTCTTTACGTGCCTGGTTGTCTTCCTCTCTGGAGCAAGGCACCGGCTGCCACGTCATAAGTGAAACCGGGCTATGTCGGCCTCCAACTATATGAATAATGCTAATGACTTCGCTTCTTGTCACTATATATATCAATAAGCAAACAAGAGCTTGTTTTACCTGCTGCCTTGGTAAAATCCAACTATCGAGCACAAAAACGTTGATATTCGTATTAAGTTGCGGTATTTTACACGTTATGGTTATAGGTTTGGGATTTGATCTCGGTTTGAGTGACTTCATGCTGCTGACGTGTCTCACTCGCGCCTCTACTAGCTGAAGCGTGCAATTCTCTTTATGTTGTCCGATTGGCATTGTCCGCCGTATACCTCAAATATGGCCACCTCTTGTTTACTGATAGAACGAAGAGTTGTTGGTGTGCTTAGTCGACTTTGTTTGATGCCTTAACGAAACTGGCTATTTTAAGCTTGTCATTACACAGAATAGTGTGCTAAAAAAAAAAACCAGCGCAACTGAAACGCCAGCTAACGATTGTCGCCCACATTTGTCTGTTCAGTTAAAAAAAACGGAAGGTAGAAAGTGGTCAAGACACCCCGTGATACCTACGAAATCTATGAAAATGTGGGATCAATGGCCGCATGTTAGTTTTGAAGAGGATATCAGCTGTTTACTGGTTGACCTCATTGACTCAGTGGCTCTTCGGGATCACTAAATAAAACTTAATACTGGACGTTCGATTAGGGAAATGAAGAGATGCTAAACAACGCATGTACACGTACATACCATAGAAGAAATAAGTACAACGTCTATTTTAGCACAATGTCTAGTGACTCTCGAATCAGTATTTAAAAGGAACGATTATACTGTAGTTTCTCTATGCCGAAAGTAGGATGTCGGCAGCTCCAGTGACCTGTCTGATATACCTGCAAACAATAGACCTGATATACAGTGAATTGGGTTTAAGGATATTTGATACCACCTAAAATGACGAAAGGTTGGTAGCATCGGGATCTATATTGATTCAAAGGCATTGGGTGTCTCGATGTGCGGGTGATCAGTGCGTTCAGTATTCTTCCGGCTAACCAGTAATACGAGCAAAGGCCATCATAGTGATCAGCATTGGCGAAGAAATCACAAAGCCGGTCACAGGCGCCAAATGTCGAACTTACTTATTAGAGCCTGTCAAACAATTTCATCCTCTACCTATTTCAGTGTGGATGAAACGGTCACGAAATGACGCACCGAAACTATACTCACAACAATAGTTAATGTTATTGTTAGTAAGTAAATGTTGTCTCATGAGGCTTTCATAGTCTTTGTGATTAGTGCTAATCTGAGGATATCATCTATGCATATTCGTCCAAACAACGTCTTCTGTTGTGAAAGGGAGTTACGAAAAAACCATCTAACGCGCACCGTCTTGCTCATTACTGGAACACGTCTAACTCTGGATGAAAGTGCTGGCCTTTCGGCTCGTGAGAAATATCAAAAGATACGACTTGTGTCAGATTGACTCCGTCTAAAGGCTGCCTAAGCTCAGAGAGAGCCACCGGATGGGCATCGCCCAATGGCTCTCTGGTGCGGACTGAGGATTCGTTCAGAGGCGCTTGTTTGCATTCAGACCTTGTGAACTGGGATGATCAGGGGTCTGTCCATCAGGTGAAGTGACAAACCTGCAGACTTACCTGAATAATCTTATGAGCTAGTATGCACTGTATGAGTATCTGTTTATCTATATAGTGGTTATTGTGCTCGCTGGGTAAGGCTGTGAACACGCCTTGCGAGGTATAACCGACAATGGCTGCCACAATGTTATTGAATAAACGGATTACGTCACCCGTGGGGGTGGTAGCACCTCTCGTCAACGGAGGCTGCTCCATGTCCGACCTCAAGGAAAGCTATCGAGTCTTCAAGGAGAAAGCCCAGCTCATCACATTTCAACTACTTGAACAGGTATCTTCAACATTCTGATTTTCTGGCTTGTTGCTTAGAGAATAGCAGACTTTATTCTGTCATATCCGTAACAAATTACTAATCTTTTTCCGTAAACTAGCCGATGCGACTGGATCATTGCCGGACACCACTTACGATCATCGAGCTTCCGTTGCGAATCCGTTCATGCCAATTTTTGTCACAGATTTAACTGATTTTGTGTCTCCTTTGTTACTAGGTGAAGTGAATTATGCCGAAGCCTTTAGAAAAATGATGAGTCACATTGATCTGAATGTAAATCGCCGCCTATAGGGTCGTTGTCTATAATGCAACACTTAATCAACTTGGCTTCTGTTATATACTGTTTGCTTTTTGTGAATGCTGGTTTCCGGAATTTTCGCGTATCAGCGTTAACGGCTATAAGAACTGTCACACAACAAAACATGCGTTCATTGCGACCAAGCCGCAATTACAATCGATCTTTTTCTAACAACGATGTCAACATGTAGCCGATCACTTCTAACACAGTAACAAAAATGTATTCTAGCCGACCTCGTATGAGTAAAGGTGAAACGTTATGTTGTTAGAACTGGATACATTTAAACGGCCATTTTGATCGTGTGGGTATTTTATAATCGTTTCATAAGCCGTAGAGGTCTAATTAGAAACTGGCGTTGTCGGTGACGCTTCTGTAGACTGATCTGCCTCCTTCGAAACTCCCTTGTCAACAAATCAGTTGTATTGTTCATAGGCGGCCATTTGAGCATGGATCCGTAGAGCGCTGCCTATGATCAGTCACCGTTCTTTCGCAAATAATAATAACTTTTTGCTGATACTGATCAATGTAAAACAGACTGATCGTAGAAATGTCTTTCAAGTGAAGAGAATATAATATGCATTTTGTGTTCCACGCGTTTAGCTATCGGCAGGGGAAAAACGGAACTACTTTATTGAAGTTTCTCAGTGTACGCTCAATTACAGATTTTATGTTATACCTTCCTTGTAGCCCGTACGCGTTTTGAATATGCTTCTATTGAGTCAAGTGGCACAATAATGCTTCATTAAGGGGTCCAGAGAAACAGTTATTGAGGTGCTTTGTCCGGTGCTTTTGAAGCGGATCGGAAGTACGGCATGCAGATGCCACTTAAGCCAAAAAAAAAGAAAATGAGACCAAATCCGAAGGTAGGTTGTAGTTGTGTTATTATCATTTAAATATGATGTCGCTTCCTCCTCATAGAACAGATATTATTCAGACAGAGCAAATTATACATACGGATCGATCTGGTTCACCGCCGATCACGGGCTGAGCTATGCTAAGCTTCAGCAGCTAAGTGATGTTTCCAGGACTAAGAAGCGCCTTAAGGTATCGAGAATGATTGATTTTCACGTGCGGAGTTTCAATTGTCGCTTGGTCAAATAGTTCGACCCCGACGAGTGTGACTCTGGAAAACTCCAGAGAAAAGGTTAGCACAGATTCGCTATGGGGAAGTATATTTGGATAGCTATTACATGTGCCCTCTTGGCGCCTATTCGATTTGAAATATAATAACTAATTTTATTCTTCATTACTTCGTATAGAATAAAGCTCGGAGTTCGTAGATGCTTGGCCTGCGCGTACGTACACTATACCTTGATTATATTCTGCATCTACTATAATTTCAACCTGTGAATGTTGGTTAGCGCAGCTTTTATGGGAAGTTAACATTTGGGCCTCATTCCGAATCGACACGGGGTTCTGTCATACAGAACTGCTAGTGGTATTGTTACTTATTACGATCCGAGGTAGCAGTAATTCGGACTGAGATAGTTGGCAAAGCATGCCAAGTCCTTCTGATCAATCAGTACAACAGCGACATTCATTTTCTATTAACCAATATTTATATACAAACAAACAGGTCATCATACGAAGAGTAAACCAGTCCAGCTGTTCCCAAGCATCGACCGCTAGCTTTGCGGTTTGGTTGAGTACGAAATCTGGTGCTACTCAGCCAGTGTCCATTGTTTTTACCCTAGACCTTTACATAGCGATGGGTTGATGATGTTATTGTATCGTACACAAGTGTTCCTACGTCGCGTTCTTGTTACTGCTACAACGCGTCCTAGGGTCGTGTTAGTGAGTGAGGCCTTGTAATGTTTTAATACATATTTGGCTCGATGGAGAATTGAAACACCTGCTCTATGATATACCGATTGATACAGGTTCGTTAACAATAAGAACGAGAGGAACATCAACAATAACATTGTACATCTGTGGCCGATGCCGTAATGTCTTTGTTGGTCAGTTGATCATTATATTAACCGGCCTATTCTCAGTCCTCGCGCACTATTCGATTTGGGCGCCTAGCTAGAAGTGGACTTTTATTTATCGAGATGACAGATTCTAGCCTGCCCTAGAAATCGTTAATGGCTAAGGTATGGAACAGAAGTGACAAGACAGTTGTTATGCCCATCATTAGCGGTCAACAAATAAGTAAAAACCCGTCAAATGATTGAATCTAATCTTCCACTATACTGTGTATATGTGGCTGTCATTTGCAGTTATCGAACTCGACTATTTCTACACGCAAGCGTTTCGATCATATTGCGCTGTTTTTTTCGACTCTGAGGAGCATATCATATTAGCAGCACTCTGTGGATAGCAAAGGTCGTCGAGGCCTTATTCCGATTTCCCGAAGCGTTTTCTTTTGCGCCTTTGTCGACGTACCACACACTCGCTCGAATTCGGCAAAGCCCTTATCCGCTGTCGTTGAACAAAGTTCACAGTGAAATGGCTACGAATGGTCAGGCTGATTCAGGCGTTTTGCTGTCATGACATGGCCACGATTGTGACACTGAATCATGCTGTTGGCACCTCCCTACGAGAGATCGGGAACTTGCGGGTAAAATTATGCGTTGAGAATCTGTGAGGTGCCAGGCAGTGAGTTATCATTAGCTAAGGAACAGTGATGTATGCGGACTTATACCTGGTTCACCTCGTAACAAACTTGGTTGGGGTAAACTAACACGATCAAGCCGTGTTTCGGGGGTTATACGATGACGAGACTATGTCAGATAGCTACAGTTTGTTGTTAGACTTCTGCATTTTCGAACGAATGCGCTTGGCGTTCGAGAGTCGTCATGGGATAGATCGCTTTACATGGTTGATCATGTGCCGCACATTATGTAAACATGAGGCTAAACTATAAAATAGCCATGATGTATGCTCTGGCTATTGTCTACGCTTGGCTAGACTGACTAGCTTACTGATTTACCTATGGGGGACGTATTATATATGAAAAGACCTTACTCAAACATTTTGTAAAAATAAAGTAGTGCATTCCTAAAAAGATAGCGTCTTGTCATAAAACGTCATATCTGTGATTCTTAGATTTCGGCGGCTAGTAAATCAGCTGTTACGATAGTGGTCTATCCACGATAGTCACAATGTTACAATACACGTGCAGCTTTATATGTGACATGAATTACCACGAATAATTCTAGCTCAGCAAAGAAAACAAAGGCGCTAAATCCGATTATTTATGTTTTTTTTTAGAAATATTGACCGATAATGGTTTCCACAATGTGTAAGTCAAAAAGACTTTGTTAGTTCGCATCTGTGTGCGGCCCGTTCTTCCTGCTCCATTGTTGATTCTGCCGTATTATACGTCATATATTCAATGGTATCTTGCCGGAAAATACTTGGAATTATAGGGCTGTTTATTTTACATGGCTGGCTGTATAATAAATTCTATTTAGCACTAACGATTCATTTTGTTAACTATGCAAGTTATGTTTGGGCGAATGGTTCCTAGTTTTTTTTTTTATTATTAGAGCCGAGTAACAACGGTCCGTCGGGGACTACCTCACACATACAACGGATGTAGCGATTGTAGTGACGTTCAGCTGAACGATACGCCGACCGTCAGGTGCGGACTAAATTCAAATTCTTACGGAAGTGCCCTATCTGTTGTGCTACCGCAGCGGTCAAGTTTTGCATCGAAATACTAATTGACCGAAAACAAAAACTTGTAGGCAAGTTATTGCTTGATTTGTTGTTAATTTTGTCAATGTTTGTAATTGAACGATAGCGATACGAATGAAGTTGGCGTTAAAAACAACGTCGTATAAACAATGCTTAATCAAGCTACATTCTTCACTTATCTAAAATTCCGTCTCATAATTAGGTGAAAGTAATCCATCACTGAACATGTTCGTATAAAGTCAGCATTTTTGCGAGATTTGTTAGAATTATATGTCTCATTTACGTGTCGAACGAAGATCCTCAAAGTGAGATCCCGATGTTCACTTGTGCTTCTCTAAAAGAGAGGATTCAAATATACGCAATAAGAAATGTCATATTGTGATCGTCAGGGAAATTAAGTAAAATCTAGTTCACGCGACGCCTCTATTGACGTTACTTATTTTCTATTGCGATTTTAATAATGCACATTATGGCGTCGCTGATTCAGTGGTTTATTCGGGCTATTTCCTACGGATATGTGATGGCGTATGTTATAAATATTGTGAGTATCTCATGTGAGGGAGAAAGAGAGAAGTCTACGCGGGCGTAAGTCACTGATTGTTCGAAAGAGCGAGCGGAATATCGAAATTAAGGCTTTCCCAATCTCTATACGTCCCTAACTTGCAAACGATAATTTGACCATATCAGTGAAGAGAACACTGCTGTGCATTAATCACGTTTCCCATTCAGTATTAACGTACTAGTCTATTGTTGCGACTCTGCCATCTGTCTGGGTTCTTCTGTACTCGCTGTGCCGTAGATAGGAATACTTACAGATAGTAGTTACGGTATTTTAATTTTCAGAAACCGCAATACTGCTCTGTGGCGTTGTTATGTGCTACCAGAGTTTTTACCTGCACAAATTCATTTTAAATAAAATAATGTGACGTCTTGTGGGAAGGGCAAAGCCTATCCAAGAGGTAAGTTGAGCTTTAGAGATTACATATTAGCGAAGGTTAAGGGTGCAGATTTGGGACCTGGAGGAAAGTAGGCGTTGCCCGGTAGCAGTGGAAGGCCTGCTGGAAGTCGTATATTCGCTTGTTTTTTGCCCTATACAGCTGTAGTATGTCGTCCTGGCTATAAATAGTACGCTGGCTGATTGACTTGGCGGTGAGAAAAGGGATGCAGGAGGAAAAAACGGGTTATATGTCAGAACCAACACTGCGATCGAAAAAATCGGACAGTTTGCCCCCTAGCTAATGTGCTTCGGAGTGCACACGCTGTTCATGTAGTTCAATGGGACGTTGGTGGAGTCAAGGCTGAACCAATGAGGGCCACGTTCCATCTGAAAGCAAATTCGGATTCAAGTAGTAAAGCTAAGGAGTAAAGGAATGCTTGGACAGGAATTAAGCCTAATACTTGTATACCGAAAGAAAAGGGCTCAGTTTAGTCCTACAAGCGAAAGCGTAAACACTGTTCTATAGAAGAATACCTTCGGGAAGTAGTTCTATCTGAAGAAAGCATTTCCTACCTGACTGCCTGGTTATAGAAAACAACATGATAAGCCTTTTATCCTCTGCAATCCCAAGGTGTGTTTCAGGCCCATAATGCTACACGATATGCGCATTTGAAAGAGCCCTCACAGTAGGGTAACATAATGAAATCTGTGTATTAAAAGGACATTTAGGAAAATCGGGTGATAGAAAAATGTATGTCTGTTTTAAACATCGAAACTGAGAGTTAATGATGAATTTATAACCTGTTGGGTGTTTTTGCAAAGCCTAAATCAATAGGTTGATTAATTTTTTGCAGGCAAAGGAACGCGCGAGTGTATTGTGGCTGGTCTCGAAAGCGCACAACAATCGGGTCCCTACCGAACTCCGAGATCCTTACTACAGAGACCACGAGGTAAGTCTGACAAGCTTCGTTTAATATGAAAAGGAAAAAATATAGTTAAAGGACATCCATCACTTAATATTATAGTACTTTATTTCCACTTGTCTATGATAATCATTTATAGGATAGTTGTTTCGTCCAAATTACTTGTTGCTATGTCTGTGCTGAAAGTCATTGTTTCAGAGTTTGTTCCCTAAAGGATAGGTTCATTTACGAAAATTAATGTTTATTAATAATTATAGGACCAGTACCGTCTGAAACCACAGATTGTTCAGGGTCTTTCGTCGGGTGAGCTGTATTGCATGGCGCTGGCGTCAATTTACGCAGATCCTAATTACCACACCCTCAGTCACGTCGGCATCATTTCGGCACTTCAAAAAAAAGGTGTTGAAGTCCTCGCGCCGGCGGATGGAACGACAACTCTCAATGAAACCACGCTTACCCAGAACGCACCCATCCGAATGGTGAGTTCTATCAAACCGTTAAAGAACTTCGTGTACGACTTCCGTGTTCTGTCGAGAGATTGATTTCTTATGACATTGAACGTTTTGGTGTCCTTTGAAAATAGGCTGTTCCCTATTCATGGCGGTATTCATGCGATGTTCGTAGCCAAAAATTAAGTTTGTACGAGTTTAGCTTGCGATTTTCTATTATAAAATGACTCTATAATATTATAGATTTTCTATTACAAGGGACTTTCGTACTTTTTTTTTTCGAAAAAAACGTTTCCCTTGTTTCCGAAGTTTATTTCTGCTCTTTTTGATCTTACCGCAGAGTTGGTTAACGCGTAAGGGCCTATTATTCAGATGAGAACTTCCTTAGGACAATCGGAATACTCCAAAAGATATAGCTAGTCTTTTCGATGAAACAGATAAAAGTGGTAAACCAAGCTAATTACGAATTAGGACGAATCACAAATTACGCCCGACGATATTTGACCATTTACCGTACAAAGCATTTTCCAGGAGACTGGGTTTCCTGTGCGTATGTAGAACGAGAGATGTAACAAAAAAATAGAAGAAATACATAAAGAATACAAAACTACATGTCATAGAAATGAAAAGCTAGTTCAAGTAAAGCGCAATCTAAATCTAGCTTCTTGTGGTGGTTTCCAATGGTTCGTACGGTTTTCAGGTATTCTTCTTCAGGTACTTAAAAAAGCAACTTAGACAAAAGGCTTAAATACCCACACCATCAATGCAGACCATCATGGTCGTTCCCTTTCTTATTCACTGCAGAATATATATATATATATATATATATATATATATATATAAATAAATAAACATAATTACGACGATTCTTACCAAAACGTGACGCGTAAGGAAGCTTTACCTATGTAAGTCTACATATAATTGATTGAAATTTAGATGCAAATAATTTATTAATAGTAGTTCTGATCGTTAACATTGTTAATCATGGATTTACGCCAAGCAGAGATATTGTTGGCAGAACATTTGAAAGTAACGTAGCAGACCATCGCTATTCCGTTTGCGCTCGATGCTGACTAGTTGCATTATGGGGGGTCAGACCTCAGACCGATGGTCAGGATTTGTGTTAAGTATTGGATCGTATCTATGCTTAATAGTGCATATTTCAGAAGGCTTATTACTACTATGAAATCTCTGGCACAGAGGAAAATAACGACTTTCCCACTGAGTCGTCATGTTCAGAGTGCTTGCTATAACTCTGTATCGTTCGGGTTAAATCCTTTTAATATAACACTTTTATGATAAACTGGAAGCAGAATTTGTATTATGTTCACTATAGAAGAAGTTCATATACTAAGCTAAGGGCACAATGATATAGATAGATCACACTAAGGCGATTGGTTTGATTGACCGGTGTTCTGTGTTCCCGCAGTACTAATATTTTCGTCAGATCTATGCGAAATTTCGCATAGGACGTTGTACTTGCACATGCTGCGAGCAGCAGGATAGACGCACCCTTACGTTGGCTCACTTTCTGGGTTTCCGGTGGCCATATCGTGACGAACTGTGAAACTTCTCATTTACAGTTGACGCCCTAGCCACCGGTATTACGTACTATAGAGTAGTGCGATAAACCTTTTCTCCTCTATGGTTTTGACGTCCGACTGAACTTGCCAGTGCTGCTAATGCTTTGTAAGGCCGAATGAATAGGAGGATCTGTATGCTGAAAGCAGAAGAAATTTTGGCTGTTCTGAACAGACAGGCCGATCAGTGCCAGCTGGTTTAGCTTGACGACTGTACAGAGCAAGGCTATCATGCCGATGCTACAATTATCTATTAGCTATCGCTGACTGGCTCGTCCTAACCTAATGTTAGTTTTGCCGTTCTTCATCACCGTCAGCATACGTAGTCTGACGCCTGGCGTCAAGAACTTCACTGTTGTAAGAAGCCACCTCGGCAGCGGCGAGAAGACTGCCCGTTAATAACCAGTAGCGGCGGTAGTGCTGTTGCAGCGTTTGTCGATTCTGCTGATCCTTTAGAATAAAACGCGGTAATTTCAGACAAGGTAAAACAGCTACGACCACGCATATGATTGTCGATCCGTTTGTCATCGGTGCGTAAATGTGTGTGTCTTTAATTTAATCACTCAGATTGTGTCAGTCGACCTCTGCTGAGACTAGTGACGCTAATGACGGTAATAGAGTGGCGGCATCTAAACCATTTTCACCAGTGCCGTCACCGTTGTACGCCTCACTTTCCAACGTAGAAGCTCATGCACATACGTGTGTACGCATGTACACGTACAAACAAACATCCATGCACAAGGCACACCACCCACGCAATGTTCATATTGTATATGGTATTCGCTGGATGTGGATTGAACAACGCTTCTGCGTGAAGGACTGATGTGGGATGCCAAGACTGCTATTGATTCTATTGGGGACATCGAACGATGTAGCAACATGCGTCGTCGTTCGACGCTGCTGCTGCTGCTGCTGCTGCTATTTGAACAGCATTGACTACTTGCTGTTTGCTGAGAGCTTGTCCAGGAAATTACAGCATCGTGTCTTCGTGTTTGGATCTGCTACTCGCACTGCAGCAGCAGCAGCAGCAGCCGCTGCTGTTGTTATTTAGAAAATTTTTGATGTTGGGAAACACTAAACAACGGCTTGCACGTCGAAATGGACGCGATGGCAGACAAGCCTCACGGCATAGACGCAAGAAGCTCAGTGGGTGCCGCCGTTGCCGCTGCCACTGCTGCTATCATGTATCACGGGCGGCCGTCGACATAAAAATATATCTACCTATAGAAAATCATGTAAAATAGATAAATATGTATCTTCATTCTGAGAATTGTTAGTGTAGTAACTAATTATCGCAGCCATTCGGTAAAAGGAATCGTGGAAGTGAATTCGAAGCTTTCAGGGACAGTGTTTAAAACTTGTCAATAGTGATGGCGATCATGACAGGATGAAACAAGGCATTTGCTAAGATCAAAGGTCATTTTCATGCATGCTTTATTGTTATTCACAGTAGTCCATTAGGTAGTATGAATAGTTCACTATAAAGGATCGCCAAAGTGACTAGAAATATGTAACATTGCTTACCGAAGTATTAACGAGAAAAGAGATCGTGATGACTTTCAGAAACACGGCACGGGTACAAAAAATACGTATAAAATTGCGCCAAACAACTAACTCGCTGAACTACGGAAGTTAATTAACTTTGATGCCAAGCTTTCAGCAGGCGATTGTCAAGAAATAAGTTAGGTTCCTGTGTATTTCAACTGATGTCTCTCGTTCACCTTAACATATCTCCGTTGTGAAGGATATTGAACGACATAATACCTATCCCATCGACATTGAAGTCAAATAAATCTGTAGCCAGTTTATCAGAAACCTTGGAGCTAGAATCGTGGAACCTTGGTGTCTGATACTAACAGTTTCACACGCATCCGCAAGCTACTCCCGACTTATATGAGTTTAAAAATTTTCTAATTTAGACTCAAGGGATAAAGACTTTGATTATCTATTGCATGGTTTGTCAGACTTCTGAAGCTGCTGAAGTGAACATATAATTTACATATTTCTCGATTGCTTTGCCAAGTTCTACACTAGAGAGGATTAAGTACTGATGAGGATTCTCATTCGTTGAACGGTTGTTAAAACCTTTTTTAACTGACACTTCTATATAGAAGTTTACGTTGGTCGGCAAGTTTGCCACTTCGATTAATAAGTACGTCTATCGTGTTGTTTGTTTTTGTACCTTTGTTTCAGGCTGCGCATATGTCTGTGATTGAAGCCATAATGGACCTCTACATCAAGGAGGTGCTCATTCCACTCAAGGTTTGTAGCGGTCGTACGTCCTCTGCGTTTTCCAGCGTTTCTTATGTATATATTGAAAGAAGTAAGACATGCGGAATGATACTCATTAAAAACGTGATCATGCTAATTGGGCACAATTTAACGTGCCCCTGAGATAGGCTCAGACATTGCTTCTTCAAACGGTCTTGTTACTTCTTCACGCTGAACGAACATTCTTTGTGCCAATAACATACCGGTATAATAATCAGATAGTTGATATTTTTATCCTAGTCAATAACACACTATAGATTAATGCAGCTGATGTAGGACAACTTATAAACATGAATAATTAGAATAATTTGATTATTAATTATATTCACTAAGCGTAGCAAAGGCTATGTGTTACCCTTCGATAACATGATTCTCTTCGTTGGATAGGTCTTCGAGGTTGTTCGTCGATATAGTGAAGTGCAGTACCCAGACGAGGTGCCCGTAACCTCAGAGGAAGCTGCTCTACTCTGGATCAATGCAGCTACCGTGGCCCTGCGAGAACGCGTTCAGCTGGAAGCGGGCCAGCCTGTGCCTCCCGCGACCATCATGCAGGTAAGCACACAAACTCTAAGAGAGAGATTTCGAAATATCCGGAACAGGATGGCGGAAACTATAATGATAATTTCGCGTCACCATAACGTACTATAATTCCACGTTTAACACCTCTACACTCATGCATGACCATTTCATGCTAGCTGTATGGTGGCACAACGGTACAAAATGTTAAAATTAAATAAGAGTATTCGATTATCTTTAATTATTTTCCGTAAGTTGTATAGCTCATATATCGAGCATCCATTTGGATATACATCCGTTTTTCTGCCTTATACTGGTGTAAGTCTTCTATCAACCTGATATTAAACTGGATACAAATCAGACGCCTAAAATGAAGAAACGCTAGAAATGCTACGACCAATTACTCCACTATGTTGCACGCTATGTCAGATGGCACGGAAGTCGTGCTCCTTCATCCCTCGGGAAGGGATCTGTGCTAATCACAGAGTTAGAAACGCCTGAAATTCGGACTAGAAAAGAAACCTCTGTTGCTTCCTGCTAGCTCGGTTAATGGCACCCTAACTCAAATGTATACTCGCAGGTCCCAAATGGAGAATTACGTCTTTGCAGTAGTACGGTAATTTAGAATCACGCTTTACCCATTACGATCGGAATTATCGATGACAGGGCAGCTTAGAGACAAAGTACGAGAGCATTTTGTTCAGTAGAGTGATAGTAAACGTTTAGGTTTAGGCCTTTTTACTTTTCGGTTGACTACCACAAAGTGATCAACCAATCCAGACCGTCAGTACTCTATCTTAGCTATCCAGGACATATAACTCGACAGATGCCTGTTAGCTAAAACTAGCATATAGTATTATCACCTTAGCCTTCCTTTATTGAGAACCACATGTTTATTAATAGCACTGATTTTGCCCCTGACCAGACGTAGACAGGGCCGGAAGAACTATTTGCCGAAGCTTATACTTCTTCATGACTGGAAACGACGAATATCGAAGGGTTTCGTGATAATGATTGTTCAAAGCGTACCGGTCATCAATTCATTGAGCTGTAGTGATCAGATGTGATAGTGGCATGGCCTCATCGCACGATAAATGGGAATGTGTATACCTTCCAAATAAAATGATAAATAGAAAAGATCGTTCGGTAGACGGTGCACTCATCTTGTATACAATTACATATAAATTGGCGAGGCAGAGAAGCTGATTGATGGTACGTGACAATACTCACATGATCATAAATGGGACGAGGATCTAGCTTAAGGCTATGTGAGCTTCACTGCGTTTATTGATGTAACGATCCGCCTGAAATTACTCATAAACGCGGCAAGCATATATATAATGTGAAAGGTTTTTGAATTTTAAACTTTCTCTAGTTGCGTATTTGTCGGCTAGTTTCGGTCGTATGATAAACTTCATAGCCAAAGGGGGTTATTATGGAATTCTGCAATGGATTGGTGTGAATAATGTGCAGTCAGATTTTGTTTTGTTAGGACACGTCCCTGCTAACAATCTTCTTAGGCGAAGTCTGAAAAAAGTCACTTAAAATTGTACAAGAGCTGGCGTCAAACGAATGACATAGTGGGAGGATCTGTGTTTACTTATTCTGAGGTAAAATTTAAGCAACACTACCCTGACATTGTTTTCGTATTTACGTATTTTTGACATGAATACGACTGCTAAATTCCGACTGTTTTTAATAAAAAAAGAAAATTATTTACTAGGACCGTTTGCACTTTTTGAGGTGTACAGTGCACAATTATAGGGTCTCACGGTGAAATTACCGTGCGTTCGAAGCCAATCCATCTTATACAGTAGCTTTCGACAGAGACTTAGGCATCTAGATATGTGAAACAAGGTCGCATTGTTCTAAGGTTTGCGAACCTAACACACGTTTAGCATTTCATACACGGATGAGGCTAATCCACCGCATAGTCATAACGAAAGAGGCAAATATTAGGTCAGTTACTGAATTTTTTCGTTCTCATATACGACATGATTGACGATACACATTTCGGAAAGCCTTTTGTATGCTTGATTTACGCTGACACACATCATGCTTTATCTCTCTGTGTGTCTTGATGAACGGAAATGGCTAGGAATATAATCTACACCAGAATTCCACATTGGCTTAGCATTACTTTCGTTGTAGTTGCCGTTGTTTGACCTGAACACAGTAGAAGGGCACAAAACGCAGTTCGATACATCGCAATGGGACGATAACCCAGTCGACTGAAGTAGATGGGTCGTCAGCTAACAAGCCAAAAATGTAAACAATGACGTTAATTTTTTCTGCTGTTCTGACGGTGATTAATACTTCGAACATACATAACTACAAAACTGCCAATAACTTTTTGGCTGCCTATGTAGTGGCCAGGTATTAAGTGGAGTCTAAAAGAATTGATAGATAAAGATTGTGTTGAAATACGCTAGCTTGTGACGGGGTTGTGATTTGGGGACGAGCGAACATGTCCCTTTTTTCTTTGATGATTAACCGGATGGGATGTGATTTTACCAAACTAAAACGCTACGTTTTTTAATGTATTTGTATCTGCCGTAGTGACAGCGATCCTGAAAAGTGTGCAAGAGTCATAGCCGATTATCATCCATAAATGAATTCATCTCAGCGTTATTAGAGAGGTCTTTTTTATCAAGCAATGACATTTTCGTCTGCGTTTCCAGTGTAATCGGTGGACAGCATTGTTAGGTGATTCAATTGTGGACATTTTTGATCGTTTCAGGACATGGCGGAACTGTCGGATGGGTGTGGTCTTTCTTCGTTGCTTTCTTTTTACTGCCCGGATGCATTACCGTGGCAGGAGCTATGCCTAAACGATCCTATGAACCTGACCGATTCACTGTGCAATCTGCAGTTGGTGCAGGCGTTCTGCGAGCAGAACCTTCCTCACGATATTTGTTTTCTAACGCTTGAGGATCTATTGTTTATGCATGAGACGATTAGGCCAAATATGCTAGCGCTGGTAGCCGATCTCATGTATTTGTTCGAGATTCGACCGGCGAAGTGTGTCGTCAAGCCAGGTTGGGAACTGGAGGATGACAACGATCTGCCTCAGCCACAGGGTACTTAATACATACTTGCTTAACATATACCATATTTAATCAGTGACCTCTATGGTTCTGTACGGACGCGGATGAAGCGAGCCACAACTCGTTGCTATTCTATATATATATGTCTTTTATAGATATCTGCTACGAGAATAGCAATGCATGAATCACGCAAATACACTGGCCGATTCAAACCTATCTGTTACAGAGGAGGTCCAGTACAATTACACGCTACGGAAAGCACGCAAGCTCCAAAACTCGTGTTCGCATATCCCGGATCTGCTCCTACAGCCAGAGGGGATGCTGCAAAGGGACAAGAAAGGTCGACCCCAGAGGACATCTGGTAGCCAGGATAGCCACCGAGAAGCCCATTCTCATTCGAAGGATAGTAACAAAGATGAGAACACCAGTGACCCGGAAGAGCTTGAGCAGTTTTCGGGTTACTTTAATAAAATGAATATCTCGGCACCGAGCAGCACAACCGGTGCGGGAAATGGGGCCGTGCTCGAGAGGAACTCTCATTCGACCCATGCCAGTCCCGCTCATCGAAATAATAATAACAGGTTAGTAAAGGAACCGTAATGGCTTAGCCATGCGAAGCGAACTTGTTCAGTGAGCTCAACGGTATGATGATTCATGCACGTGGAATATTACTACAAAGTCGGCAGATTATTAGATCATGTACTTCAGAAAGTGTCCCTATAGAATAAATCTAGTTACTATAACATATACATTATCAGCAAAATGGACAGACTGTGTATCTAGTACACGTGTGTAAATGCCCGTTTTTTAGGCGAGGTAGTCCTGACAAGACGGGCCGAGAATCCTCTCAGGACGGTAACTCTACCCTAGAGAATTACTACACCCAGTTCAATTCGATTGAGGATCGCTCTCACGATGGTGGTAAGCTATGTTGCTAGTTTAGTTTTTAATTCAGTCATATTTCTTAAACGTACAAAGGTTACAAGAGGGAAATATAGATTAGCATTATGGTAAAGGAATGTTAGCCCGACCGTTCGACCGCTATCGAAATCGGCGTCCGTGATCATTTATTGCTAGACATAATTGCTGCGATCGAACGTTTACTATCTTTAATCCTATATGAATAGTTGATTAGTCTCAGTTGCTAAGCGAACGGATAGAGAGCCTTCTTCGGTCCACCATTCGTTTTCCGCCCTTGGAGGAAGGGCAGTTCAGGTTATGTATTTTGCTCGTTGTATGCTCGAACGGAACTGGGACTTATCAACGGTGTGATATGACGTCGCCTAGAGCTCCTAATGTGACTTCTAACAAAGAAAGACGAAAGTAACTGGTTTGTAAAGTGAACATACTTGAATTTTCTGCGCATCTTTTATAGTCATTTATACTACAATTTCGATGAAAGTGTGTAAGAGATATGTGTACAGACGTTTTTCGCTACATACCGTTGGTTAGCAGGATAACGGCCCTTTGCACTACCGCATTTTGTTTTATGTGTTTCATTGCTAAATACTTTCAGAAGGCGGTCAGCCTCTCCGAAGAGTTCCTTCGCAGTCGCACATCCAGAACTTTTCAGGGAGCCAGGCAGCACTTCAGATGATGGATCCCGATGCACCGGATCCCTTCGAAGGTAAATAGCAACTGACGTCTGGTTACACTGACGCGGCGCTAGAAGGACACATTCGTTTGCTGCTTACTACGACTGATTTTTTCCAGGTTCCATGTTCTAGGCAATTTGTTTCATAGCCCATTTACGGGGAACGTAAGCAATTACTATCAGGTAATTGATTCAGTTAGCAGTCTAATAATATATTGTCTGTAGTACCAGCTCGGCGTTGGCAAATCAGAAAAGTGGCAATTTTTTCACCCAGAGGTCGACGAAAATGACGCCAAGGACGCATTAGTCGCGCTTTATTAAGTATAGTATTCACAGAAAGGTTTTCACAAAATCGGATACTTAGCGTTCAATACTGCAAAATTAGAACCCATTTGCCGTACTTGCTTCTCAGCCGTGTTTTTGTTTTCTGTACTCTGCAGGTGCACGGGACAACAAGCAGACGAGCTTTGCGCAGCTTTCTTCTCAGGATTGCTCCTCTCAAGTGAATTTTACATACAAGGCGGAACGGCGATCCAAGAAACCGACCACGACCTGGATGCAGCAAACGCCTACGGGCGATGAAGGAGGTGATGTTGAGGAAATGTTTGCCGTTCGGTGAGTTCCTGCTTTGACCTTGCATCGAAAATAACTTAGAACAAAAAATAAGTCATTAAATTATTAGTAAAGTAGAACTATTTAAAGTGCCTTGATTTCTAACGTAGGTAAGGTATCCAGCGAAGCGCGTACGCTTATAGAACAGCGGAACAGCTAATAGAACATCTATGTTGTAAAGTGGAGCTATAGTGATACAACAATTTTATTGAAGGTAAAGATTTGGCTGTTCAGTATATGTTATTACTAGCCTGTAAGTAATTATTGGAGTTAATTATTTGATCGTGTGTCGGTCTCCAAGCAGGCAACAGATGGATGAAAGACGTCAGCGAATCGAGCAGGAACGGCGAGCAGCTCAGGAGGCAGCGAAAAAGGAACGCACCCAGGCAAACAAACAGGTCTTCCAACAGGTTGTAGGTGGAGGCACCAGGGTGTCTCAAGGTGTGTCCAATGGCAACAGTTCGGGACCGATAAGTGTTGGTCGCGGCGATGACATCCCGGGGGGTGTAGGAGGAGGCGGGACAAGTACCTCTGAGGAATCGGACAGAAGAAGTCCCACACCCCCACCAAACGATCAACAGAAACGACGGCGAAACAGCGCTGAAAGGGTGGCCAAACAGGAGCAGGTAAAAAAGAAGCAATAAGTTTAGTGTCGATTTCGAATTTAAATAAGTTTAACGATGTATTATAAAATTATCTTTATATCTTTTATTTGCGTCTCTATTAATTCCCAAAATAGATAATATATGCCGAAAGTATTCAAGAGTGCCCTGCCTGTAGTTTTGAACATAGGAACAGATGGCAAGATGACCCTTTGATAGCGACAGTAAAAGCCTATATTTTGAATGCATTGTTTACGAAGATATGTCATCTCCTCTCTACTTTGAAGAACAAGGCTATACCAATGCTTTTCTCTTTGGCTATTGTGGGATTCGATTATTAAGATTAGTGCGCTAAACGATGGCTATTATATATTGCTGGACACTGGACAGGTGCTGAACTCATTGATTCACTCGCGGTCGGCTTCGCATGTAAACCACCTCAGTGGCACTGGTCAGCCGACAACATTCTACCTGCATGACGCAGGTTCCCCCATTCATGGATACCCCAGCGCTGTAATGCGCAGGCAATGGGGGCCTCCAGCCGGTGAGACTTAGTTTTCTTTCTTAAAAAAATCGCTTTAAATAAGACACCTTATGATTATGTATGTGTCTATGGGCATCTACGCAGTCCTTTATTTAGACTATGAAGACAAAAACAAGCACGATAGGTAAACTATAAAACTGTTTATCTGCTGCCGAGTATACGAGTTATGTTTCTTGGTACCATCTCCGATAAACAAATGCATGGAATCTAGGAATCGCTTTTTTAGTATCAAGGTGGCGAAGGTTCGCCCTGCACGCACATCATAGTAATTTATACTTCACTTTCACTGGCCTTCATCAATTTTGTGAAATCTATATGCGTAAGAGGTGCGACCTCTTTCCTAGACCTCTGATTCGTCTTAGGTTATGATAAGGTACGAACAAAAACAGGAACGCAGGTACAAATAGACATAATAGTAATGTCAGGCCAGCTTTCTATGAACCTGAACTATGAACGTCTTATTGTGTATGTCCCTTGTTGCTCGTTCAATAGTGATACCTGGCGATACTTCGTACCACTATTTGTACTAACATTTTGGTCCAAATAGTATATGTTATAGTGGTTACAGATACATCCCTTTAGCCTAAGGTAAAGGTGAGCTGAACTTGCCTGATTTGACGTTTAAGACATGGATACCTCAACAATTTGAAACACAATCTGAGGCCTCATTAAAACAGACAAATAGAAATAAATAAAATACGGATGATCAGCATGTTCGCTAGACTGTAGAGCTCGAATAGAATAATGAACCGGTCTATGGCGTGATGACTCTCGTAGTAAATAAATTTTGTAAGTCATTGCGGATTCCATTCTCTACATGTAAATGTCATTATCTTCTGAGTTTTGCGTACATTCGAGCAATAACGAGCCTGCTTTAGATACTAGTGCCACTGTAATTAGATGGCTAGTAACTCCGCAACGCTCTAACCATGCTTGGGCCTGCTTGCAGCACCCCCTGCGGCAATGTTTGGTGGATTCGGTCCAATGGGCGGAATGCCGGGTACCTATCCAGGTGAGATAATGCCCCCATACTGGGCATCTCCTCAGCCTTCGTGGGGCGCTTCCCAGCCGCCACAATCCCTCAACCATACCATGCTCCAGCAGCAGCAACAGCAAGCACATCCTTTCGTTCAACAGCCTTATAACTTGCATGAGCCCTCAGTACAACAGCAACAGCACCAACAACAGATGCACTTGCAAATTCAACATGAACAACATCGAATCGATCAGGTGCAGATCGTACAACAGCAGCAGCATCTGCAGCAAGCTCAGCCTCAGCAGCAGCAGCAGCAGCAGATTAAAGGTAGGGCGAAAGCAAAATAGGGGAAACGATGTAGGACAGATACGGTTGTACCGTACGTATTCGCAACAAAATTTCGCTTGGCCTTACCCCTCCGCAACTTTGTGTATTGCATTTATTGGACACTGCACGAGATCGTACTTTTGTCGCAAGATCCACAAATACGTCCAGGGTCCGAAACTATCCTTTTGGCGCATGAGGGAAATTGTTAAACATCACATTTTCATTCCAGATCTCGTCACTATTTGACTGTATAACGAACCTGAACAACAGTTCATTAATAAGCTCGCTTACTTTTACAGATGTAGGCTATCAAGAGCGTACAAAAACACCATCGCCGCCTCCACCAGCTCGGCCAGAGCGAAAAAAGCGGGATACCGGAACTTCGGCCAGTGGACGGATATCTGAGGAGCGGGTTGATCAACAGGAGAATACGCCACCTACAACCGAACGAACTCAGGAACGAGAACGAGACGGTGGATCGTTCTTTATTTCATTCGGCGATGACAATGGGGGTGACACAAAAGGAACCGTCATCAAGCCAAAGCCTAAACTACGACCACGCATCCAGCCCGGCCGAGATGAGGTCAGCGTTTTGCCGATTTAACACGTGCACGCGTGAATGTTTTTATTTGACTAAATTGAATTGAGAGCTAAACAATTTCAGTATTCAATCAATTCGCTAAACTATACGAAGTGTGTATCGCTTCAGGCTCTACATAAAAAAGATGTCGCGATTCACATACGACGATGGGACGAAATACGTTGAATTTTATACAGTCGGTGAATATGGATCGACTGTCAGGCCTTTCTTCCTAAACTGAAATATATTAGTCTCCGTTTCCTTCTCACTTTCGTTTGTTTAGAAAATCATGTTTATAGTACCAACGAGCTCGTGGATGCCTTGTATTCATTCAACAGAGATGAAATAATCGGTTATTTTTATAATAAAAAGAACCGGTTTCTTTTAGGTGAATCGAGCAACGATTGACAGACAGGCTACTTTCTGTCGGCACGCCGATGTTAAGTAATCGATCTATTTTATTAGCCAGCGAGCAGCGTTGGAGCCATTAAATTAAAAACACGAAACATATAATAAACTATCGATACGACAACACAAATTTCGCTCCACAGTCGAATACAGTAACGAAAGGCTTCATTGATTTACGTACTGATCCTCTTTGCCAGTGTCGCAGATTCGTGCACGCCTGAATTCATCTGCGCTTCATTCTGTAATTGCCTATTCCTCCCTTTACCTCATAGAAAACACACATGTTACTTACATTTCGTAACGTTAGCGTCATTTTTAGATGCCATCAATTGTTCTTTATTGTGATACTAACCGCGCTCTGCCAACTGAAGTGGACAAAGTAAACATTCGACTAAGTTAGAAATGTTTCTTTGCGTTACCTTCTCCCCGCCGCCACCGATGTTATTGGCGTTATTGTTAGTATAGGCCAAATGACATATGTTTATTACGTCGTCATTGTTATATTAAGCTGTTGTTGGATTTCAGTTGGTCGACAACGACGCTCTCGTACGTAGTTCTTCAGTAGTCCTATATTCATAGTGCGGCATGGGGTTCGGTCAAAGTTTATGGGGCTAAAGCAGAACGTTGTTTCTAGCGGCACTGACATTATTGCTGCTACGGCTGTTGTTAATTTTTGTAATGATTATCTTTGATTCTGCAGTTTATATCTGCTTTTCCTGAGACTACTGCTTGGTGAGCGTATATATGTACGGCTTTTTATTCTGCTTGAAGAACCGTTGTATATCAACCGCTTTCTCAGCATGTTAACAGATAAAAGGACGACTGTCGTCATTGATTGTTTTGTTGACGGTTGTAGTTATGAGAGGACTGCACCTAGCAGGATTAAAGTGGGCGTATAGATAAACTTCTGCGGCTTGACTCTTGGCGTTAGCAACGCTTTACATATATGAGTGAAAAAAACTAGATTATTAAATAAAACAGTTCGTTTCTGCTCGTATTTTAGCTGGGCCGGACCCAATCTTCTGGTTCGGCGCTAAAGTAGAGTAGGAGTACAGGATTTATGGGCCAGCGTATACTTCCCGCGAACGTGCTTAGTTACAAACTTGAGTACATGTGAGATCAAGCATAGAAAGTCAATAATTCGAATTATTGGAAAAATTATTGGTCCTTCAGTGCTATGGACATGGCGGTTTTTCGAATTTCGTTTCTAGCAACTGCTCCTCTTGACAGGCCCTTGACACAATGCGGTACAGCTATACATCAGGTCTGCCATTGCAGGAAGATTTGTTTAGAATTACTTATGAAAACACATTGTTATTTCTATTGATAGAATATTGGGAACGACAGATAATTCAAACTAGATCATCTAACGGCATATTTCCTCTCGTACCTATAAACGATTTACCAAATATTTAGTTGACGTATTTACAAAACATTCGCTACTATACGTTATAAGCAAAAATTTGGTAGCCTACCTGAAGTAACTAGTCGACGATTTTAAAAATGTTTCTTTACATTAGATCATAATTCGGCGGCAAAAGCTCGACATTACACCGTCTGCTAATACCCATGGTTTGGCGGCGTTTGGTGTCGTTAGTTGCTGTTAAATGGTATATGATGTTGCCGGTAACCGGCGCTTGGTCTATCACCAAGTGTTACTCGCTAAGTTTGTTATGGCCCAGTCGAATATAAGTAATAATGCGGCTATGCAACTGCTTCGGATAAGCTGAAGTTTTAAATTACGATAGTCATTACTGTAAAGAAGAAAGAACGCTTTACGTTCTAGTAAAATCGTTATATATATATATATATATACACAGAATAACATATAGGTTTTCGGTGAATCTGTTTCGAGAAAGGTGTGGTCGGACACGATAACGACATACCTTCTTCTCGTTGTTCGTCGTTGAAACTGCAATATCTTTGACGACGTCAAAACGTTTCCGGGTGTGGCAAGCACTGGCTGTTGCTCATTGGCATCGAATCGTTGTGCTTGGTGCTCTTGATCTCTATTGTTTTTTTTTCCCGTTCTATAAGTCAATCGTATTGTCCATTGGTAAATTCAGCATTTATCTTTATTTGGCTGGACTTGTCCGCTAGCTGGCGCTACATGTCTAGGAGAGAAATAGAGGCCGAGTGTTTTCTGTTGGTTCTTCCATTCGTATGATCTAAATATATTGCTTATTTAGCCGTTCACGATACAGAGCTCGTTAATTACAAATGTTATTGTTGTTGACTTTTGCTAAATATTTTCGATACGTTGCCGTCTGTGTGCGTGAGCGAGGGTCACCGCCGAACTGGATCGAGTAATGTATTACTAATGGTCGATTGAGCAGGTGCTGCTGTTCGCTCTGCCGATTTGAAGGTCTCGCGTTTCGTTCCGATTCTTCGTACTTCGTCCATGCAAAAATAGTGTCACCTTATAACGCGGTTGTGAAGTAGCGGATGCTACACTTGAGTTCCATTGGAGTGAACTGCTTCTTTCGAGCAAATCGTTGGAAGCTGTTCGTGGGAAGGGCATCTTCGATTTTTACTGTTACGTTAAACTTCAGCGCAGAAGCAATAAATTTTTGTTCACTTAATTATATATCAGACGGAGAGACGCATTCGGCAGAACGTGTTACTGTCAAAACAAGAGGCTCTATCTGGCTGGGGCAGGATTTTGATTCCTCTTCGAGCACTCGAAATATCGTCTTTCGTAAATTGCCAAAATGAGCACTACTCAAATGGTGATGCAACTTGGTTCTAATAATTGAACGCGACCGAAGCCCATCCCCCTGGTCAACAAATCAAATATTACAGCAGAGCATGCTCAGTGTTAAACATCCATGAGAATTGACGATGTCAGAAAACAAAAATATCTACATGTAAATATCAGTGAGTAAAGGCATCATCTCGCCATTAAGTACCCCATTCTTATTTGCTATAATCACGATGCAAAATTATAAATTAATAAAATTGCATAAAGGCGCCGCTGCTAATGTTTAGCACTGAACACGAATTCAGCAAAAATCACAATGCACTATGCATAAATCATGAATAATGAGTAATGTAACGGCGGGTGGAGAGGAGGCAAACAGCTAAATCAAAGCCGTTGCATATGTAGATTGAATACTAGATGTCTGATTGGACTGGATTCGGTATCACTTAAAGCGACCATTTTTGTTTCTACGTATGTAACATCATGTAATTTCAGTAATTATGTCTACAGGATAGTGAGCCTAAATTGTACTTCCTTTTTAGTTTTTATTTCTATGACTCCATGTAAACGTAAAATGATATTTCAACGTAATTTTTTCCATGTGTGCATTTTTGACATTCAGTACACTTAATAAAAGCATCGTCCACCGGAGTTACGGCTTCATTTCGGAACCTAAATCACTAACTGCCCATTTTCAATATATTCTTTCTTTAATCCGCAGATAACTTTCTGCGTACAGTCGTGCATCAAGCGATATTGACTGCCGTAAACTCGTTAAATGGATGCTCGAACATGCTACATGTAAAAAATTTAAAATTTAAAAAATGTAAAAAAAAAACTCCCAAAGAAGCAACGCTTTTAAAACGATTAAAGTTCCAAGACGTTTGACCACTGCAGGGATAGCCCAACCGGCTATCGATATCCTTCTGTGAATCGGCTATTCATTTCTATAGTCTGGTTCTTGATGGACGTTTGCCCAGCGCGGAACAATTCGATAATGACTGATCTTTGCAAACAGTTCCCAATGTTGAACGGTCTGCCGTCTATCCATTGCACATGTGAGGAAGTTTACAAAATGTGATACAAGATGCCTCCGTGCCGTTTCGGGTAACTAGCTAAAAATATCGTTAGGACAGACATGGTACCGTAATATGCCCTTTGTGGGGTTTGCTTACACCCCGGCTGTTGTAGTCCATTTAGGTTGTGTTCTCCACCAAATGTCACGTTGATGAAACGCTATTGAATACGTATCTGACCGGGCTGAACTTTTTTTTGCTTAATACCTTTTACTCCTACCTTATTTCTGTTCCAATAAAGTTGCTCCATTCTGTGGCCGCATCGAATCACCGAGAAGCAATACCGTGATACGGCAACAAACAGAACTAACAATTATGCTAGAGGAAGCATACGAATATTAGAAATACAGATGACCACCGGACAGATTGGTACACCATTCCATATGACCTACCACTACCATGTGTAGAAAATGTAGGAGGGAACAGCGCAGAAAGTAGCGAATCCTGCAATACCGTTAGTTGTATCATTGTAGGAATAATTCCTAATACTTGGATATGTTATCGATTCTTGGATATGTTATCGGCTTCCACTTTATCTGGGACGTTTTACTACTTATCTGATGAAAATACTGCTATTGAAACTAAAATATTTTCGTAATTGTGATGGCGACGATGAACGCGCGCGACATTTCCACATAAGATTTACCGGGGCTGTGGTTTCTAGACAATTCGGTTTTTATAAGTACTGCTTCAGCCTAGTCTTGTGGCTACGCGACGGTTCGCGTCACAGATTGATAGGTTAGGCGGGGTCTTGGTGGGTCCATTAGTTGCGTTAAATCGCACAACAGATAACCTAAAACGAGTTGTTCTAAGAAGTGTATTGTAGAGGATCTACGAAGATGACGAGAATGGAGTAAGTTTGATGACCACATCTAGTAGTAGTTCTCTATTGGAATAATGCAAAATCCATTGATGCATGTCCCCGCTTGGAGTCAATGACTAATTTTGGTCCTTATTGTACGATATACGACAATTTCATACCGCATTGATAATATCATCTCGTTAATGATAATGCTGCGGACGAATCAAGAAGAACACGTCTGATGATAATTTCACGAAGGCAGAGGTGAAGAGTGCACGTCGCCCTTATAGGATCTAAGTCTAATATCATAGAACAATGCGAGTTGAAGCGAAAAGACTGACGAAGCTCTCATAGGCATGAATAATTCGCCAGTAAATAAACCAAGTTGATTCCATAAAGAATTGAAAACATTGCTAAAAGACTAAAGGTGCAATTATAGCAAGGGATAAGGTGAGTCTCGATTGTTTCATTGTACGTTTCAGGCCGATACGACAGTCACGTCACTATGTGGGGGCACTCGACCTGTGTCAATGCCCACGGTCTCTACGACAACGATTAACTCAATGACGATCACCAAGTCCGAGGGCAGGCGATTATCGACACGTCTCGACTCGTCGATTCGAAGCGGCTCAGGAGTAGAAACGGCTGATAATGCCTCAGCGCCCGTCACGAAAACCCAACCCTCGGCCGACGGTTTCGTCATCGGTAAGAAAAGCGAGTTTTTCTTATTTTTTATGTTGCTTTCCGTGAAGCTTTTTTTTCCGTCAACGCTAGCTAATGCATAAATTATAATATTCAATACAATTTTTTCCGATACTACAATGTATGACACAATATAGAAGCGAACGTTGATGATAACCAACCAGCAAACTCGTTGATCGTTCGCCTATACGACGTGAAAAAGGTTAGCTGGAAAAAAAACTGTAAGCAACGATAAAACGCGAACACGAATCGCCAATGATTATTTCTGTTTATTTGTACATTCGACATTGCAAAATAAGAGGTCACGTCAAAAAGATGGCCGGATACTCCGGAGGGTTACAATAAGAATGTCGATCACGTACGAAGGACAAAGATGAATGCTTCCGTAATGATGACAGTTATTATAGTTTATTGTGTGATGATCATAAGGCCACAATACATACACGAACTGATTCGTTTATGTTTGTATATTAATAACCACTGAATGGGTACGGTTCCATCTAGCTACTACAAACGGAAGCGTACCCAACCTTGTAGCAAAATGAGGGCTCCGAAGTTTTGCCTTCATCTTGTTTTACCTTAATCGGCGTCGGCCTTAATAGTTCTTCAATACAAATAAACAGTATCAAGATTTTAGTGTTAAAAAAAAGAATCAGAATGCACGTGGATGACAACTGTGTCTTCCAGTGTTGTATATAAGTCCAGCCTTGCGTAGAGTTTGAAGAGATCTTTTGAAAATGTCCCGTAGCTAATTTGTAATAAATCGGTCCTGGATAAATTTAGTGCAAGAGAGAACAAAATATTAAGGACAGCTATATTCAGTATTGTACCAGTTTTTGAGAATGGCTTTGATTGAGCTGTGATTGGCTGGTAGTGTCGCTGTTTTTCCCTGTCATCGCCTTGGGCCTTGTAAATTTACTCGTTGTTTTCGGTGACGCAGCCTGACGTCACCGTATCTCTATGTATTTCCGCTGAAACAGACGATGAGTCAGATTGCCGGAGTTGTAATCGTATCTTTTTAATAATGGCAGCTGACGCAGTTTAAGTGCGAGGCTGGAGTCTTGCTTGGAGTCACGGAAGTTCAGCAGCTCGCCACTTCGCTTATCTGTGATAATTAATCGATAATTTGCTAATAGAACATGAAAAACGCTACGTCCTTTACCCTAAGTTGAGGCATGTACGTTTAATAGTACAGTTTCTCTTCCAGTCGTAATTTTATTCGATCATAAAATAAGTTGAGACGATTTTTTTATGAGCTTGCGGATGCTGTCTACAGGCATTGCATCTATCCGCTTGGTTTGCTGTGGACATCATTACTCATGCCGATTTGATCTACGGAATAATTTATGATCACATTCATTTACGGAATTCAATTTTATGAGCTGTTAATGTTTACAGCCCTATCAAAGATCATCATCATTGATTATCGCCATAGACAGAGCGTCAGTGTACACCGTATAGGAGGAGTTCGTATTATTCAGTCCAAACACTTACTGACCCTTACTGTGACTGTATTTCGAAATTTGGCAGTTACTGGTTCTCGTCAGAACTAAAAGATTGTTGATAAGAGAAGTATGTAAGAGAATACACTTTATATTGTAAGGTCTGAAACCTTTCAAAGCATATACGGGCTGTATTCAGAACAGGAACCAGTTTTGGAAGTGCAATGATATTCAGGCTAATGATTCAACGTAATTGTGGGGCGAACGAAAATAATTTCGAAAAAAAGCGCACTTTACGATGTGAGGCCTTTGAGACACACTTTGAACCGTCTTGCTTGTTTGACGCCATGAAACTGCGTTTGCTACCGCAGCAATGTTTTTGCGCGTATATTTGAATATCTCCCTAATACATTACCTGAAAAGATGTCCAACGAAGTATATAAGGTACAATGAGGGGTGAGACAAAATGGGTCTCGGAAACTACCATAAAGAACAACGTTAATGCGTAAATCTGTTAAAGAACACCCGTGTACGCACGTACTAGACAATTAAAAAGCACAGTATCGTTTTGCGGTTCGTACAACATTGTTATTTAATCACCACTTACTAATTGTTGTATCGATGCAACTCAATAACCAATAATGATAATCAAATACGCGCGTATGTATATTTGCGGCCCAATGTTATTCTAAATGTTGTCAGCCATCGAAGCCAGCCGAAACCGGTAATAACAATAAAATACATAATCAAACCACTCGCGCCAAGCTGCCATCCAGCCATCGAGCTTCTCGTATCCCTGCCTGTGTCTTACTTTTGCGCGCACGTCCCTCATGCCTATCGATGTCTGCATTCGTGCGTACAGTAGACCTTCGTAGGCGCACAGCATAAGCTCAGTTGGGACGATCTGTTGCTATTGATGACCAATGAAGTTATTCTGTAAAAGTATTATATTTGATCCCTACTGGTAGCGTTCGCTGCTAATTAGTGCAATTAGCAGCAATGGGGCAGAAAGAAGAAACTATAGACAGCGAGAAGTCAATGAGCTCTGTCGTCTCTTGATTGTGACATACATACAGACATACATAAAAAAAACTTTTTTTGTGTTGTTCGCGATGCCCTCGCCGGTCCTCCTGTAATATGCAGTCGTTATCCTTCAAGCATATAGCTCTGCTTTATACTGTACCCAATGACCAATATAAATAGAAGGCCGCATAACGACAGTTGCTCTTTGACGCGACTCTTTTTTATCTTCTATAATAAGATGAAAAAGACATCTATTATAGCATAGACGCTGTCGATCATCTTCGCTTTCGCGAGTTCGCGCCCGTCGCAAAGGTGTTGTTTTATTACTGGCTTTCGTACTATGAATACTTTCAGCATAGGTTTGCGTCTCAAGTGCGTTGGTAGCACAGTATTCGTGCTCGTATATAGAAAGTAACATGGGAGCTAACGAGTGGTATTCCGCTCAATGTTCTGAGAGTTTAATACGTTGTTTCGTTGTCGAACATTGGGGTAGAAATAGAGGACAGATCGGAATGGTAGGAAAGTTCTTCTGAGAATGCCAACCTTTATTTGTCGCCCGAACCGAATCACTTCCATCTTCGCACTTGATTCGAGCGCTTGTTTCGCAGCTTTCCTGCTATGAATATCTTGCTGTTGTTAGATTTTGCTTTTTTTTTGATCCAAATGACGGCAAAAGTAAAAGGGACAAATTGTGGGCTAATGAAATCACTGCTGAATGTTATGCTCTTGTATCTATGGCAAGATGGCCTCTTGGAGTTCTTTAGTTTTACCACTATATCTCTATACAGCAGCCATCGGACTCTAACTGAATAAGCAGAAATCATTTGTTCGTAGCTATTGTGAAGGAAAAACCTGAGGTAATCTACCAAGCTGCCAATAGCCTTCACTTTTTCAGCTCGACTTCGTCTGTTTTTAATGACAAGCAAAAAAAAATTGGGAAATTCTGGCTGCATATATAAACGGACAAATCAAATCGTGAGATGAGTTGTATGCGTATATCCAAAACAAATTGCAACGTCCTGACTCATATTTTCATCGAGTTTTAACAGCGGCGTGTCTGGTGTTTAATGGCCGAAAGGCAGTAACATTAGCCATAGGCAAAAACATAGATATGAGTAAGGAATCTTATAAAAAGCTATAGGTAAGCTAAAACGTATTGCAGTTTCATACGTCTCAAAGCTCGTGCGTAATCTTTCGACCTCCATATTACAGAAATATATTTTTACGCATAAAGATATATTTCTGCTGGGGGCAGCGCCTTCGATCTTTTTTACTGTCGGTGATATAGGCATATTAGATAAGTATTCTTCATGTAGTATAACCGAAACTGCCTCAATATTAATAGAACATTTTCACACTGATAAAAAAACAACAAATAACCATTCTGGGCCGTTTTCTTATATGGTAAGATTTTCACAATTCGTTTATAATTGTTTTTGGTACTATTCATAGAGTAGCCCCCCATAATTTTTTTTTGGGGGGGGGGGGGGGGCTACTCTATGAATTACACATGGGCATAGGTTTTGTTTCGTGTCATCAACTAGCCTGCCTGGATAACTCCTGTTTGTCTCTCTCTGTTCTCATACACAATAACAATAACTGAATGTGAGGACTTCCTTGAATTGAAATTTATAGAAATTGGTGACTTAGCAACGCACTGCGACAAGCATAGAGAACAATGGCTATATATGCTATGTTTGTATGTAGTGTGTATTGACACATAGTCAACGTAATCGTTATGGTCTCCTATAATACGATAGTACTATACGATTACAGTGCGATAGTACGATAATAGTATAGCTCTCCCATAGATAAGTCACCTGTAGCACTTAGGCTTATCACAAACCTCTCTAACAACCACTTTGCGTCCTTTTGAACCGGGACATTTCTCCGACACATTGAGAAACAACTCAGTCTACCGCAGATATCTTTCTTTCTGTTCTTTTGTGTATTTATATATGCAACAATTGGACTTCGTTTATGGCAATAGCGTATGATTTTTTCAGTTGAAGCCGTACTCACCTTGATTAAAAACACTGTCCTTTATTTAGTATTGTTAATATAAGGCTGCGATTATACATTGAGAATCAGGGAAATGATATCTGTATTTGTGTAACGACATTTTTGTCTCTGCACGTAGAGCCACCTACGTTACCTGGACCGTCAACTTTTTGGAAAACGAAATTTCTTATGATACACTGAAGCTAATGCCAGTTTTTGGCCAGGTTCTCAGCTTTAATTCAATTTTCCTGTTTTCGTATGTAAAAAGTTTCAGATTGTTATAAATAAACATTTGCTTCTAATCTTGCACACTGCAATCGTTCGATTAGTAGATTCGGTGTTGGTTTTACTGACGGTATCGCCATGTACAGGATGTACCACCTAAAATCAATGAAACCATGATATTTTTGGCTTTCTACAATAGTCTCAATATTAAAGATGCCTTTGCATTATCAGTAGCCTCATTACCGTTGGCTGTAATCCATTGTGGTTCCTGGTCGAATGGAAGTATTTCTACATTGTTATCATCATCATTAGAATGCCTCATCTGTACATTGTTCCTGTGAATCTTGTAGAAAGCTTTCCTCATTATCTAGTGTAAATGTTGTGTTAAAACGAAAAAAATGAATAACATACATGTCAATACTACTATATCACTTGTGCTTCACTTATATACTTATGCACTAACAAATATATCAATATGTAAAAAGTGTAGCACGTTTGTTCATTTGATAAAATAGCTTTTTAATCTCACACACCTTCGCCACATACATTTTTTTTACGATAGCACGTATCTTGCACGGATATTCACGTGTACACAGGACATTTGGTGCTATTGAATCTTGTTCAATAATCGTACATTTCATGGTGTTCTGTTTAAAAGATGGCCAATTAGGATGATAAGTTCTACAAACGCGTGCTGCCATATTGGTGTGGGACGATTGACGTGACACTGCAAATGGCGTTAAGGGCATTAATGGAGCTTCGTTACATACCTTTACAATATTGTACAGCGGTCGTCGAGGTGGCCACGGTGGCTGTCCTTCTCCACACTCACATTCTGGCACTCCTTTGCCCGCCGCCTGTACTAGGAGTATTCTATTATATTACGGCATGCCGGATTTCCTACCAAGAAACTGCAATCTATTCTGTACGCCACAAGTCCGATACCTAGTAAAATTCTTAACCCAGGCGCATGATCGTCGAAGGAACTAACCGTGTACCGCTACTGCCGGCGTGGAACGGGGTGCACGTATCGGCGTTAATACTGATCATTTACTACTCGCTAGCGCCACTATCAGCTATGAACATATGAATAGCAGTCGAGTGAGCGCTGCGATCGCTAAACCAAAAATGGAAGCATTTGGATTGGGTAACTTTAATGTATGCTCGTCATTGTTGCTGTTTCTTATTGGCTTGTTGTTTTTCTTCTGTTTCTGCTCCGGTTCGCTCTCCTCACGTTCCTATTGAGAGTGCTAGTAATCGAAGGGAGTCAAGACGCACCGAACGAAGCTGCAATATTATCTCGAAAAGTCTAGTCCCTTCACAAAATGAAACTATATATGATGAGTATGAATTTTTCTACCGACGACGGCGGAAGGATTGAGGGTCGAGCTGGAAGGTAGCGTTGGATCAGGGACGTCGCTTGGACAATCGCTAGAAGCTTGCGTGAATCGGGTTGTTTGGAGGTATCCTTCTGTTCGGGGTGCGTGAGGATGCTTCTGCTATTCTTGACGTAGCACCGATGCTGTTGGTGTACCTATTCAGAACTATTTGCGGTTGTCGTATGCCAGGCGTCACAGTTTTAGCATAGGGAGCTCTTTGTCGCGCACTTTGTTGTCTTTATTTAGTGCATTGAAACTGATAGTTTGATTGACTCCCGATCCTCATTCAGTTGGAATTAGAAAACACAAAAGGGCCATATGTTTCCTCAAGTCGGTTAGTGGTCGTCAGTTAACGATCTTGTGCGTGCTACATAATAACAATCATAATATTAACGGCCAGAGCTTTTGCCATACCTGCCTTTAGGCATTTTTCTCACTTAAAGCCATCGTTAAGTATTAATGAGCAAATGCGTAACAGCAACAAGACGAAATGGAATGGGTAACGCTCCTAATGGTGAAGAAATTTTCCAGACCACCCACTAATAATAGGGGGCGACGCTCGATGAAGATGGTACCACTCAATCAATTACTATTAGTAAAATTGATTTAAAAAAATATATGCGTCATTTGACCATAACATTGCAGCAGTGGTTCTATCGTTGATGTATGCAATAGTCAGTCCTTTACGCTACCAAACGACGCCTAAAAGCCGCTGTTGTCCATCGTCCCTAACAGACAACATACCGCCCTCTGTTTTTTGCTTCGGCTGTTCCGTTCGAGCGGCTAGGGCTTGTTGTTCGGCCAAGGCCTAGTGAATATGGAATCTTTTTTGGTGTCTGAATATCGATATTCACTGCCACCCCTTGAGGCCGTAAAAGCATGATTAGCAACAGTCGTTGCTGTAATTAACCCCAGGAGAGAACCGACAATAATTTTGAAAATTTCCCCGTTCAGAATTTGCGGCCTGGCAAGCTGGATTGTATAAAGACGAGTGTGAACATCCTTAATGGCTCGACTATTGAACTAGTTGTAGCCAATCGCCTGCCATTCTGATCATCCAAGACTGAAACCGCTACATTTCCTTGTTTCGCACAAAGTGATGCCTGTGTCCTGGTTTCGAAGAAATAGCACCTTGCTTGTGTGAAGTAAATAATGTGGTTGTATTAGAATTATTAGAAATAAGTTGCTCAAGTACTATAGGATTGAGAAAGGCTTATCCGAGACGCTCACTATATCAAGCTCGTCGCTAGGAGATTATCAAGTCTTTAAACCAACCTTTAGTGTTTCGATGTTTCATTGTCTCTGTTCTTGTACCTTTACGCCTTTCATCAAAATCGCAATCGTTGGGGCTAACATTTTGTGCCCCTTCAGTCATTTGGCTATGGCCACTACTTTATCGCAGTTGGGGGTGCCCTCGCGGTTGTCGACCACAACGCCGAACGCTGTTCACCTCGATGCTGTCGGATCTACTCTCTACATCATCGAACTGTGTCAACTTCAAATTCGGGAAACTTCTGCGTATCGTCAATTCGTGATGACTTATTAATGCTGACAATTAATATTTCATCAATTCCACGGCGTCTCGGTTTCGTTTCGAATAACGTTGCTATTATCGTTGATTTTTCGCTTCGCAATAAATGTAACGACGATTCGCTGGGTCATATTCACCATGCCGACGGTTGTAATGAAAATCATTCCCATGGCAACTGCTGTGGCTCTCGTGCATCTGCTGTTGATTTGGTCCTGATGGGCATCCACGGCCATGATCATATACGTACTGCTGTGGCTGCTGGTGATGATAATAATAATTACAATGATAACGGCGGTGCTTTCATAGGCGATGGGAAGTCGCTATCGGACGTCGAGATGGCTCGTAGGAAGGAGATGATCATGATGGCATCGCTAAAACGACGTCAACAACAGGAACAACTGCGACTCCGTAAAGAGAACGAACAAGCGATGAGGCGGGCGCACGAACAAGCTCGAAGAGACGAGGCCGAACGTAAGCGCGAGGACGATAAACGACGTCGGGAGATCATCCTCGAACAATACCGGCTGCGCAAAGCTCAAGAGGAAGCCGAGAAGAATGGAGCGCCCCCCGTGCACCACGCATCACTCATGGCCGGTAAGTGCTACCCTAGACATGACTATCATCATCACTTTTATTACTAGTGAAAACAATATGGAGATGTAATACCTTTTCACTTATCGTGTATAGTGTCTGTTTATTTTACGCGTCATGTATTTACGACTTGCCTAGTCTAACATCTGTTCTGCTAACATAGCTATTTTTTAGTTGTTTCATATATTGTTCTAACGACTTGGTCCAATTTCCAGTTGACTACAGATAACGTCGTATGCAGATACGTTGACCTATAATGAGTCAGCTTTTTTTTTCATGTAGTACCACCATCCAGATAGATAATTAATTTCAACATTACTGTCGATGCTTTCGTTCCTGATGGTACAAGTTGTCTGAGCTTTGTGTTTCTTCACCATTATCGCTTATGCGATATGCGGCGCTTCACGTCGGGTCTCAACATTTTGGGACGTTTGAAAAAAGTGGGCCACTTCATCACGGACTAGCACAGAATATCTTTCCATGTAATATAATACATGATGCGATATTCTACGAGCCTATCGAGCCGATGTTTCGGTACGAAAACTAAAGCGCGGCATAACGTGTCGCAGAGGCTTGATTTCACGCAAGAGGCGTGTGTACAAAGATGGAAAGCAACGATTTCAATGGATATAAAACTGCGGACGTGGTCCAACATTGCCAGAACATCGTTGAAACTCCTAATTAGACAGAATAATGAGATTATTTGTTATCAGTTGATTCTGTCACGTTTTGTTTGCTTCATCTGTAGACATCGCGTATGCTTGTATGGGCATACAGTCATATGCGTTCGTGACTGAATAGTTTACCAATCGGCCAAATACGTTTGTCTATTTTAATTGACATGTATTATCACATTTAAAGCGAACTTTCAGAATGGAAGGGAACCGATAATACTCGCTATGATGTGCGAGTTTTTTTCTATTTACGGCTACTTATGTGTGCGCACATTTATTTCGTCTTTTATTCAGCAATGTTTGACAAACCAGCTAGAAAAAGACAGTTTTGATCTGGTGATAGGATAAGGCTTAACGAAGAGTGAAAAGATATCTATTATGTCACATACATATTGAAGACAATAAAAATATATCAGAGCATGAAGTCGGCTGAAATTGAGCCCTATTTCGGATACATTTTCAAGTCAACTCTGCATTGAGTAACGTGCTACGAACAGATTTCACAGTAGATTTTTTTGTTTTATGGCTTATATCTGGTATAATAGCATCATCGCGAGGCTCACCTTCGAGGCAGGTTAATAACATGCTAACAATAAGACATCGTGGCTAGACAAAAGGGTCAGGTCAGCGAGTTGTTAAAGGCATTGCGTAATCTGTCATCTTCTGACTCACCCTTTCTTAGCCGCTTATCGAGTAGTAATTGTTAACCTCATCCTCGGATATTTGCTATTGTCGATAAGGTTAAGCATATGTTGCACCACTGATATCGGATGCAAAAACGAGCACAAGTCGTCCAACAGTTATTTGGGAAAGCCCGATCGTCTTTGTTGTTCAGGATATAGCATTTGCTAGTTCTTATCTGGTCAGCTACGACTCGTTCGTCTATAGGGCGCCGGCGTCCCGCTATCGGCAACCCGTCATAGTGAAGAGCGTCAGCTATCAACGCTTGTCCACTGGGCGACGAATGCAAGGACCAAATATACTAGCAGGGATTTGAAATTCATTACCACGAACGAGGGCTCGTTTTGACAATAGCCCCGATCGATTGCGCCTTGGGGGGGGTCTATTCGCGAACTAAGTTCAAGAAGTAACTTCACGACATACAAACTGCTACATGACAAGGTAGCATCTCGTCATATCCGTGTCTCTTGTGAGATGCCAATCTCAGCAAAGAGCACATGGAAAAGATAAAACGAAAATACGCAAATACGTCATTCATAGGGTGCAAGATATCTCAAAGTGTGAGATCAATCCTTGAAAGGATACTCGAGGTAAAGGAGTGAAGCGTTTTCGTTGATGCAAAAGTTAAGGGCCGATATTTACTTTCACTGTAAATCAGACGATTCATGAAAAAAGTGACTTAGGGAATATCATCCTAGTAAATATCTGATCGGGTAAAAAAATACTGTTAATATTGAAAAAAGTCAAATCGTGTCCGTACCGAAGAGATTCTTTCTGCCATTACCATTTTGCAATACAATTACATTAGCAATACAAATAATTTATAATTTGAATTAATTGCATTTAAGTTTTCAACTTAATTAATTCAATTAATGAAATTAATTCAATAGATTGGCAGATACGAACATTGCGGTGCACGGCCACTTGAGCATGAGAACTGGAAATCATTCGGTTAGCTTAGGAGGAGGGTTTGATTGCATGACCTAGCAATTTTTTGCATGTCGTTACATGCACAAATAAAGAGTTCTATTTACAAAGCTCTTTGGCTTTCAAGATTTTCTGTCGACGAAAATGCTTGCAACTAACTAGGTTTCATCCGCTGGAAATTTCCTATAGCTTCGAAAATATGCGACACTTTCCTCTCGTCGGTGTCTTGAGCGTATTATTGTGAACGATCGCAAATTTCAGGACCCGTTATGATATCAATCAATGTCCTTGCTTACTTCTGTTCCAAAAAGGAACAACTACTCGAGCTCTGCAAAGAGAGTTGACTGAAATGAAGTGCTTTATGACCAGGACCACCGTTGACTAGTGCCACAGACGAATATACTCTACAAGCATTGCGTTTACGCTCAGGAACTAATGTATCGCGCTTCGCATGTGTTCCTAAAGTTCGTAGGCAGATTCGTTGCCATTAGACGATGGCGGTTTTGACGTGCCATTTTCAACCAAGCGCTTTGGAATTAACAGTAGACTTGTTACAAGTGAAATTGGTATCGGTACTTTATAGGCAAGCTCTTCGTTTTCTGAGCTTTACCGCTATCTCGGCGATTGACTGGTCAGTACGTATGGCATAGCTTTTGAGTCCTTCGATGCACAATAGCGTAAGTAGAATAATGTCTACAGCTGCACACATTTGGTATCATGGTACTTTTAGACTGAATGCATCGTTCGCGCAATACGATCTGCGAAGAAAAAACTATTTTCATTTTTTGGGCTATTTGCATGACAGGATGAATCTCAGATCGATGAGAAGCTTTGTGTTTAGGCCACTGCATATATTAGTATTTATATGTAAAATAATGGTCGGTCAACTAGAATATTCTGTTCTGTTATATAATAGTTTTTTTTGAACGACTGCACTTAAAACAGTATGTATTAATTTGGTATGATTTTATGCCGTCTTATTTGCAAATGGCCACTAATAGACGTGGATAATAAGCAGATTATTAGATAGGAAAATGTCCGCTATTATAAACAGAACGCAGCATAGGATGGAGTAAGTGATGCTGGGATGAAGTCTGCTGACATCACCATTGTCTCGACTAACGTATCACGAGTTATTCGCTTTCCTGTCGTATTACAATATACTACTCCATGCTTTCATGAAGTTGGCAGCCCAGGCTATTTAGCCAGCAGCCCTTGTGCTCGATTATGTTAATGTATGTATGTATATATATATATATATATATATATATATATATAGACGAGATTGGATACGTAGTCCAGTGCTCCATTGCTATATTACTAGCCCCTTGATGATTCCTTTAGATTCCATGTAGGTTCATTTAAGGATGGCTCTTTGCGATTTTTAAATATCCGCGGGCTTAAAAGATCCGCCCTTCTTCGTATGATACGTCAAAGTGCTGACTTTGAAAAGAATATCGATTGAATTTACGATCTGCCGTCTGTACAAGGCAGTCGATCGGTTCAGATCATTCGTTTTACTTTCATCGTCTGATTTAACCCAGACATTGGGCATTACATTTTTCCGTCTGCTCGATCGCTGCACATTTCGTGGTCGGAAGTGGCCGCCCGGATAATTAACTTCTTATTAGATGATCTATATATCTACATCTATCATGTTTACGATGATTTGATGATCAACTTTTTCACTATATTAAGAATGGAAGCGTCTCTGTAGAAGCCCATTGCCCAGCAGTGGGATAATCAGTTAAGTCGATATGATGATGCTATTTATTCGACTTACCCACATCTCGAAAGGAATTTTCACAGCCCTTTTTCGTTATAGCATACCCATATCAGCCTTCGACTGCCAGACAGCCAGCCGGATCGAGCAATAATAATCATACAGGCGACGAGCTACGTAACTTAAGCGTTGAAGTTCTTTTATTCGGCTGAAGACTGCTTGCGATGGATGTTGCTCTATTTGTAATCAGTCGAATTTAAACAAGAGAACAAAAACGACGACTATATTAACTGCTGACCCATTGTCCACCACTAGTGGCATTCTGCCTGGACGCGCTCTTACGGGTAGTGCAACTGTGGCACCTTTCCTTTTTTTTTCTCGTTCTTCTATTTCTATTCACGTGTTTACGTTCTACGAAGACTGTCGGCTTCTGGTTTATCGGTCGCTACGTCTCTATGTCTAACTATGGCAAACGGAAATGAAAGCCTTCAGTTAGTCGTCAATCAAAACGGCAGGCAGCAGCTGCAGCAGCAGCAGCAACAATAGCAATGGTAATAGCAACAGCAGAAACAACAGCAGCAGCAGCAGCAGCAGCGGAAACACCAACAACAAACAACAAAGTGGACAAGTGAATTAACGAAACGCGTCATGTCGGTACGAAAACTATAATACCATTTGCTGCTCTTGCTGCAAAGACGAATGGCAGCTACTGCTGGTTGTTCGCGACGGTGACGGTAACGGTGTCATTCCTGACGCCCGACAAAAAAGATCAGGCGGTCGCCATACGATCAGAGCAGATCGACGAGCAACATCGGAGCCGAGCAAAACAGCGAGTCGGCTCCGGAGCCATTTGCACATAAATGCCTCAACTGTTGTTCTCTGAACAAAAATTTCCGTTATCTTCGTATTTGTCGCTTTGTTATCACCTGATGATATCACCAGCAGCGTTCGCAGCATGACAAAACGACGAACAGACGACGGAATGGGACCCCGATGAACTATGCTGTCAGAGTAGCAACGAAAATGTATATGAAATAAAAAAAATCCCGGCGAAACAGACAATCAATGACTAGTTAAAGAAAACTGCATTGGTAAGGTTAGCCATTGCGAAGGCCACAAGGGTAACAGGTCCGTTAAGGCCAATTAAGAGCACTGAGGTGCTAGCTGCAATCATTTGGATCGCAAAATTCGTGGACATTCTGTAGTGATTGATTCACAGTTTAGTGCGATAGGAATTAAACTAATACTATATATTTATTCCGACAATAGAGAAGTAAAGGAGGATGCGACAACTACAGGGAAACATATGTATTTCAGATACACATGGTCCTTTTCCGCAATTCAATCATGAACGCGTTGAGAGTCCGAAAGCACAAGATTAAACAATACTTAACAACAAGATTCGCTCATACAAGCCAATTAATAGGAATAAACAAATCGCCAATTGAGTCAACTATTCAAATTATATCCTGACAAACGAGACAAATTATAAGTACGCTGATTATGTAGGTGATACGTTTATATCAGTGTGGTGGATTGAACCATGGATGGGTCTTACAAATTTTGATTTCCGGCAAGCAACTCAAATGAGCTATGTACCTGTACAGAGCGTTTGCATATTGGTACGTCTGTATCAACAGAAAGCATTGTAAAACCCATCTGCACTGACGGGTCGTAACGTATACTTACATTGGCCAAATACAAATTTCCCAAACGCTGTCTTGTATTGCATTTTTGGAATACGCGAGAATATTACCTATTAATTTCACTACCGCTAGATATTTTTTCCTCAAATTGGTTTTGTCAAGTTCTGTTTGCTTCTAGAAGTTTTATGTACCGATGAAGCGTTACTTCAATATCTATCAAAATATATAAAGCAAAGCCACTCTTAATATTAGCCGCTATGAGCTTGCTACTTGCTAATGTTTACTTTTTTAGCAAAACAATCTAGAAGCTCCGGTTAAATTATTACCTATGTCAGGCTAAATGAATTACGTGGCATGGCATGCCAAAATCACTGATTTTTACTAGATACGACCGTTTCACTTAGCATCATACGCTTTGCGCACGATACTCCCCATTCTACCCCTCATCTATCCCTCTCTTTCTCTCCCACTCGCTTTTTCTCGCGTTACTCTTCTTTCCAATAGAGCCTACGTTGACAGAAGCGAATTTCTCTTTAGGTCATCAACGTATTTGTTTCCGTGTAAGCGCCCTTTTGATTGACACGATAGCAGGGCAAGGCAAGCCTTCATTTGTGCAGGACGGTGTAGCGATCGTTTCAACCAAACCCCACAAGCCTTGTGCCGAAATGTGTGTCGGTTCGTGTCCATAGCCAACGCACGCCGGGAGACCGCTCAAGCCACCGCCTTGTCCCATCATTCCTTCACGTTGATTCGGATCTCCCTCTCTGTGCCATGTCAGTCTTGACTATGGTTTACGGAAAAAGTCTGCGAGAAAATGTCTGAAGACACATTATCTTTTCTTTAACAGAACAGAAACAACACCATACGCTGCTGCTGCTGATGCGCCATTGGACGCGCGCAGGGTATACGACATGGTGCCGTTACGCCTGTTATCGTCTGTTCCGCCAATGCCTTCACACCGATGTATTTAGAAGATGAGTGACAACACAAAGAGACGTGACAGCTGAAGTCAAGATGACACTGTGTCTTGACTAACTTCCTTTATCCAGAAGTTGTTGTATATTAGTGGACTTTAAATCACCCAGATAACGGAACTTAGTATCGATCAGGATTACACCAATACGAAAAGCAAACGAAGTTAGAGCCGTGCATGATGTGGCGCGTATGAATATTTAGTCCACAAATCTACTTGTCTTCTGCGTAAAACAGAAGAGCACTCTTCCTGGAAGATATCAGTCAACTCAATTGGTTATAGCTCTGTAGCTGGCCGCTGTTTCCGTCCACTCGGTCTGGCGATTCGTTGTAGCGACCAACAATGAATGGGGCTGTTGTGATGTCTTCGACAATTGGCGAAATGCGGCGCTAACTATTCTATCCGTTATCTTCCTGTACTCATTGCGTCCACCAGTTCCGACTCTTGAAATCTTCACACATTCGCTTTACTCCGACCTTTTCTCAGCCATCATCATCGTTGACGTGCTATTTAGCGAGCCTTATCCTTCTGCCTTTCAAGCGAATGGCCCACAACAACGACAGCCTCACCTCATAATTTCGAACTATTGGCTGATTCTGCCAAACTAGTGTTGTTGGTAGACTGTTAAAACTACGATGGTAGCCATCTTGCGTTTCGTGGCTGTCGTTTGTCGCCCGTAGTATTTATCGTCATCAAAATTTAGAAGAGTTTTATGTCGCGACGCTTGTTTTAAGCATGGATTATTTTCTGAGTCTGAGCATCGCAATAGATCTGCGCTGATTTTACTTCTATTGTCGTCAGCCGTGTTCCGTATTGCTGTTTTACAATCATACGCATAGGCTTTGTCCGTACAAGGTTGACAGCATTGATATTTCTGACGTAGGTTATTGAAGTCGATGGTTTCAGTCATGGAGAGACCCCTCTCACCTCTCACATAGCATGGCAAGGCAGTTGATGCTGCATTACAAACTGTATAGTTCGTTTGTCAAGTAAAAGACGAATCAAGCAGCTTTATATAGAGCCGTTACACCAATAATGATACAAAAAGTAACGACAATACTGATATTATTTCAGATAGAAGTTGGACGTCTACGTCGGATTGCTAGGATGATCTTATCATCATTATTATTACCACTGGATCGTTGCCGGATCAGGATCATCATCGCCGAGTCAGGGAAAAATCTAGTCGATAGTTTATCAAGCCAGGTTCAAAGAGTAGCTGCGTCCAAAATCCTATGCACAAGCGCAAAACAACTATAGCCTATAACCAAGCATTGGTGTTGTTTTACATATGCGTGTGTAGGTGTGTATTTGCGCCCAATGTACAGTCATTGTTTGACATCCTTACGATGTTGCGGGTTGCACTCGTGAGGATATCAAACAATAACTGACCGATTTCTCAAACGATCGATGTTTACGGCCGACGCGGAGGCTATTGACGTATTTTCGTCGCGCCGATGGGTCGAATCGATGGTCTGATTTGGGTGACGAACTGACTCGTTCCCTCTCCGTCGAACTATTTCGTATATCGTTGATTGTTAGCGGTTGTCGTCTTCGGCGCTTTTAGACAAATCCAATAGTAGTTGTTTTCCTGAAACTCAGCTGGCAGTGGCTAGCTAAGTCGACTAGTGCTCGTTCGCTACCCTCCGGGTATCGATGGAACGCTGTCTTGGAAAGTATCACTTTATTACACTACACTATGGAATCAGCAAATAACAAACCAACTTTCTAGGCGCGCTTTTTTCAGGGAGTTTCTCTATGGTTCCTGAAATATTCTTTGGTAACAGAGCTACAATATGTCATGGTCATTGTTGATGACTCGTATGGTCGCTGCAGTTCACTTCTATCTTGATTTTGTCACTGTTTTTATAAGGCCGCGGTGATGTTCGGTGTAGTAGCGGAACGTTAACGCGTGACACATCTTTTCAGCTCGTCACTGCTGTTGTGCCCCATAAACGCGCTAACATGGCTTGGGCTTTTCCGCTTCGAATGATCGCGAAGGCTGCGCCCCCGATCTACCTAGAGAAAAATTGTTTAGTTGGAATTTATACCAGTTATATAAGGTCCATAGAACGTGCAAGTACACACCCCGCACATTCACACACATAGCGCATACACTCACATACAACCACAAAAAGTAGGACAGATGCTCAATAATGGGTCATATTTAATTTGGGCATGCGCGTAGGGCTTTCGTCGCGGACGTTGACTGTACCAGTTCCGACCAGTTCTAATACTCCGAGGTGTTTAATGTCAATTTGCTTATTCTAAGCAATCGAAAATACACTGGATCAAACTGTGATTCCAGCCGTTCCAATTCTCGCACAGTTTAAAGCTTTTCTATAGCGTTCACGGTAAGCTCTTCGATTGTTTGCATATGGGCGTATCGGTGGTAATGGCAAAACACTACTCGGATCTGTTCCCATATCTATCATTCCTAAATCGCGTCGTAGTAATTTATGAGTCGATTCTATTTGTAGTAACAGAGTTCATTGCAAACGAGGACACAACTCAAATTTTGCGCAAATTGTTTTTACAGCAGGTCACCTGTCCAGGTCTCATAAGGAATTTCTGCGCGCGCATATTGTATTAAATTTTTAGAATCAATGTTGAACGCCACGACTCGTCGAGCCATCATGACAGAGCGGCCTATACCTAACGGGTATACGCTTGTCCGCCATTGGTATTAGAGAAAAGCCAGTTATTTCTCGAAAAAATGGCCAACTCGTCATGAGGAAAAACAATCCGCTGCTTTTGGGCGAAAGTAGTCTAATGTGCAGTCGGTGTTTATGTGACTGCGGGAAATTCGAGGAAGGTTTCAGAGGCGAACCGGAAAGTTCCCAATAGAGTTCACGTGCAGGAAGGGTTCAGAAGTTGATCGAAGCGACAGAAAATGCCGTTCTTGATAGACCCGAATTGGTGCCATTGAAACCAACGGCTATTTTGAGCGGAAAATATCAAATGTCAGATGACTCGTCTAGAAAAGCAGTTCTTCTGGTTAGGCACTTGCATTTTTGGTGGTTATGGACTCGTCACAGCTCAAAATAAAATTTCTTAGAATTAAGCGACACTTGAATTTATACCTGCGATTACTAATAAGACGGTATTTACGCAAAAGAGCTTTAGAAGTGACTAGTTAATAGCTTAGGTGCCATTTGAATAAAAATTATTGTTGCAAATGACACCGTTAGAAAACAAATAGAGGAAGCTCTAACATATACTATATGCACCTTCAACGTACATTTGTGGGAGTACAGGATGCTTGAATTGTGGACCTAAATTCAGTGGCTCTTCTTGATCGCAGCTAAAATCGAATTGAAATCGCACAAACCTAAATATATCGAATGCGCCATCATGCACTCAAAAACCATATAGTTGAGCTCCACACGTAATAGCTCTCTTGCAGATAGCTTCTTTCACTTTTCGTCCCTCGTCGTTACGTACTTCCTCTGCGTTTCCCCCTTTCTTCCTCACTCTGGCTCGCATAATTGTGTCTATTTGATTCCGTCAGGGCCCCGTGCCCGATCGCATTACGTCACGCATCTAGGAATCCGGCCATCAATCATGAGTCTTTAACAACTCTTAACTGTTGCTTTTATTACTGCTTTCATAAAAATAGTAGCGATGATAACTGTTTTTTGTTGTTTTCCGATCCAACTCTGCCCGTTGCTGGCTCGACTCGTGCGAGGCGTTCCCATAAAGCGTCGCTGTTTTTAATTGGATATATGTCTCACTTTAGTATCATTCTACCTCCGTGAGATAACGCACGCTATAGTTAGCAGTGAAAAGATTTATAAACGTAACGTGATAATTTCGAATAACGTAATAGTATACACCATGGTAATATTACGTTCGCCATTTATTTATATACTGAACTGTTATACGACAACGGCCCACATTGAAATTAACTAACACATGTTTAGTGCACAGATTTTCGTTGCACCACGATGCATCTCTGCTACTAATTCTATTGATTTTAATTACGCACGTTTGAACTTCAGCCTCCTAAGCAGTGTCGTACTCTAGGTTTGTTTTTATTTGTAATATTGTTTGCTAATATATTTTGGGAGGCTGTCATTGACGCTTCGGTGACTTCGATTACAGAGGCCTGCAGCTCTATGTTAATACTCAAAATATTTTCCACTTCTCGGCAACTTCTTGCATCGAACCGGAAGCCGAATTTCCCACCATACTGCAGACTGATAATTCTGGGCATGCGAGATTTACTTCCTGCCAGTGGCGTTCGAAATTATGCTACGTTCTTTTTCGTTATTCTTGATCGTTGTGCTGTGAGGCTTTTGGCGGTATTCTCGGCTCTGACGGTGCCGTTCATCGGACGCCCCAGAGAGTTCAGTGACCGTATTCATACTATACGCCATGTTTCGATGTCAAGTATTTTTCAGCGTGGCGAGCAGCGATCGAAACAATAAGCAACAAAAATAGTTGTGAATCAATGAATGTTTTACTTCGTGAGTAAAGCGGCAGAAGAAAAAAAATAACACACTGCAAAATAGATTCATTTATTATTGGTGTCACAACTACTCGAATAGCGATGGCGGCCGGAACAGCTAGCCACGAGACCTCTAATGGCTGAGCGTCATTCGGGGCATCGGATGGAGCGTTCGACCGCGTGTCCGATTTGCAATTATAAGATGTTTCATTACAGTATTGAGTCGTTTACGAGCCGATGGTGTGAATTTGTTCAGTGAATGATATTTATAGAATTAATGAGTTTTCTGCGTTTGCAGCGAGTGACCTGTGTCGGCATTGTATTAAAATGACGAACGGATTCAATTTTGACTCCAACTCGGAGCGGGTAACCGCCGACGTACGAATTCTGGGCATATCAATCACACGCCACCCTACGCAATGAGTCGTAGTTAACTCATACATGCGTTCATTCATTCGCGAGGTATCGGTTACCGCACGATCATTGATCGCAATAGATGACATAGTCAATCTGCTTGACTGATAGTTTTCGCAGAATAACGACGAGAAGAAGCATTCGAGCTTAAAAACAATATGAAACGTCAGAGCAATACTCAATGTCGAAAAATCGCTGTTCGTATCGGGGCTACGTTTGGAAAATGGGTTCGAAACAGACGCGCAATGCGATAGTTTAACATGCGAAACTCAACACTCATGGCAGGCCAAAAATAATTTAACAAAAAAAGCAATGGTTATCAAAAATGAGTGCGCGATAGACAATAACTGTTGCTTCGGGCTAATTAGAACAAGACGACGCTTCTGTCTATCAAATGCTTGTCAAAGCATTTAACTTGCTACTATGACGATCTCTACGCTACAGGTCTGCAGAACAGAAATCGGTGACGCGTTACCCTGTGTGTTTATACAGACAGAAGTTTATCTATAGGTTTTTTTCTTTTCGGTATGGGGGAAGTACAATAATTTCAGTAAGTTTGACGTTTTACTACTGAAATGTTGCAGCTTGGACAGAAAGCGTTCAGCGATTTTCATTTTCTATGAAGCTAAACGGTCCCACAGGACCAGTGGCCAATAATATCAATCGGTAATTGATGCCATAGGTGCCATTAATCTTATAATGAATGACAACGGTATTAACAATCCTAAAGATAATGATAATAATTGTAGATATTCGGCGGATGTAGAAACTATGTGATTGGTTTTACTTGGCAATGTCATTCAATGTTTTATTACTACGTCGTTCTCTACGATGAAGCGTGCGTCAACGACCAGCCTTTCTTTGATCTTCGTTATAGGTTGCGCGTCAAGGGTTCGAAAGGGCTCCTGTAAAACAGCCTGAAGTGCTCGCTTTCTCCAATAGTGTCACAGCGTTCTGCTTTTATTAGATCAACCATTAGCTTGCTATATAGCCATAGAAGAAAAACGCTATTAAATCAGAGTTAGTTTGGGAGGAATTGGTGGATAATCCGCTACATTATAATCATCTGTGTTATAACAGAAGTCAGCGAACACCAATTTCCGAGGGACCTAATGCTTCAGACGGAGAAAGGGAATTCGTAGGGGCAATCATTCACTGCTGTTCGTCGCCAATCGGTAGCCATGAAAAGCGCTTTAGAGAGAAAGAAACATGTTTTTATTTAGGAACCGCCGTTCTTATTCGTATTTACGATAACATGTAGTTGTTATAATTTTAAAGATACGGGCGTAGTAACATAGAAAAACAGCTTAGGGTGTCTCAGAATGGCGTTTCGTTAATTTCTTAAGAGTTCTCGAAAATAAAGAGCGTCGTGAGTTCAAAACAGAATGGAAGAGCTGGACAAACTTCGAGTGCGCGTTGGTTGAAGCCAAATTTAGCTGGAAATTCAACTTCGTTTCTCAATCCGTATCGAATACACGATATTTTTTTAAAATATCTGACTAAATATAAATTGATTTCGCTTTTTCTTTTTTAGGATCTACTCCGAACGGCAGCATTCAGCGGCGGCCGAAGAGCAGGTCGGCATCGGTGACGCGTCCGCGACCTAAAAGTGTCCACATTGGTTCCTCTCTGGCCTCGCAAGCGACCGGCGGACCCGCTGGAGGAGACTCATTGTCCTATTCGTCCGTCAATTCGCACACATCAAATTCTACTGCGGACGTTACCGCCAGGAGACTGTCCATGGTAGGTAGCTAGAAATACGTCAAAAGTATCATTTTGATTATAGATCATCCTGTACATACCAGCTATATGGTATGTATGTGACACCACAATGCATGGTGTGCAGAAACTTTTTTGGTTCTTCTTTAGCGAACCTAAATAGCATTTTTGATTCTAATCCTGGAAGATACGGCCCGGAAATTTGAAAGCAATTTATTTACTTTGTGAAATACTTTGTCTTTGTGGCCTATCATTTTCCAAAACAAAGGGTGTCCGAGAATCAGCATAGGGCGCTTACTCATGCTTCCCTTCAATTATTTGTTAAGCGCAGATAACTTTGCTACATTGAGTTGTTAATAAGTTAGTCGTATATCGGCAATATATCCGAATCCATCATAAAGTTGTCGCTATTTCCGTGGATTCCAGAATGCTTTCGATCTTATATTTCATTATTTGATATTTGAAGAAGATGACAGAGCTTTATGATTATTTATGTTTCGGAAAATATTTTTATAACAAAAATTGGGATCATTTGCATTGTCTAAAACTTCTCTTGGCAAAAACACAACGGTACGGAATTCAACTAGTGTACATATAGAGCTCGTTAACCAATAGTATCACAGATCGCAATCGAATTTTATAAATATTTATCTTCAATTATAACGGTTACCACGACCGAATGGTGTCTGGGAGCTTTTTTTTTCTACAGATTAAAAGGAACGTTTTTAAGTGGGAAAACTGCAGTGCAATTGGGATGTGCATTGAGCTAGTCTGTCGGTCGAAAGAGTCGTAAACATTTTTAGCCATAGTAACTTTAAAGATTTCGAACAACCGCCGTAATGCTAATTTAGAACTTCTTTTTTTAACCTACAAAATGTAATCAACTAATTATATTGATGTTTTGAACAAACTGGAAGTTGTCGCGGCGTACATTGACGTCTCGCTAGGGGTGTCAGTGTTTAGACTTTGCAAAAAAAAATGATGATCTGCTACTGTTGCAGTAAATAAGCGGTTGTTTGCACGCGAATTTTCGGCTCTATCATTAGGCCTTTAATTACTATCTTCACAAAAAAAAAAACAGTTATTTACGGAGAGATAAATATTTCAACTGGATACATCGGTAGTTTCAATTGTGTTGTGTTACGAAAGAAACAATTTGACCAGTGCCTCAACTGTTTTGGCCTTATAAAAACACGCCAATATCTCGGGGCCAAGCGCATACAGACGTATAACGAATTTTCACTATAATTACGTTACGCATTGTCTGAACGGAGTTTTTCATTTTCTCGTGTATATCGGCGATCTATTCACATAAATATCATTTGCATTGTGTCACGGCTCATATTGGGAAATAAATACGTACGGCACATAGTCCGTAAGGTCTACACAGATGTAGGTGTTCGTACTACTTGTATATTCAAAAGCAGACTATTTCAAAATCCATTGCTTTTGCTTGGCATGTCGCCATTATACGAAACTGTCTGTATCCGATGCTAAAATCAACAAAAAATAGCATTTCACTCTTAAGCTAACTAAGCTACTTCAAATAAACCACGTAGGTATATATATATACATGTGTGTCTTTGTGGTTTATATATATTATATGACTGCACATATATATATGCGCAGTCATAATTGGATCACATTGGAGATTGCGCCATGCGCTCCCTCTCTGAAAACGTACACCGGTAATAGACAAAAAAGATTGCCAGTATGACCGGTGTTCATGCTATTATTGCTATGGCTGTGCTTATAATTACTACGACAGGATTACTGTAGGCAAGGACAATTAATCATTAGGGTCACACATATTGCGAGACTAAAAGCTCAAAATGTTCTATTAAGAGAGACAGACAGAGAGAGAGAGAGAGAGAGAGAGAGAGAGAGAGAGAGAGAGAGAGAGACAAAAGACAATATACCCATTTGCAAGAATGAAAGTTCTTAGAAAAATGCTCAAAATGCTAAATAAAGGAATCTAAAATCACTCGCCACCGGCATCTATAGCCTGCCAATATGCTGAACTCTGATTTCATTAGTTTTTTATTATCGTCGGATGGCGTTCTAACTGAAAGCCTTTCAAGCGTTTCAGGAGTGCAGTGTTCCACATTTTCGCCGGCTCGTACCGGTGTGGGCAGCTCCCTTATTGCATAATTGTCAAACAAGGATGGCAGCGTCGTCTTGCCTTTGTTGCAGAAAAAGAATAAGCTCCTTACTGTGTGCGCGTCAAGCACTAAACTGGGGGGTGTTGTTATTGTACATATTAGGCCAGCGGTACCTTTACCGGTTGAGGGCGCAGGCGGGACGGTGGTCCGTCACTGTGACCGATCACCGGCTGTTTACGGTTCAACCGAAGCCATTGCCGTCTGCGTTATGCGAGTATCATTTATTTGCGTTTACTGCCGTAGTGACAGCAGGCAGAATCATCATCGATAATCGATTTTCTGTCGCAGCTCCATTATTACAGTCATTGGATCGAAATCTTCGTATTGATTAATCGTTGCGTGATATGCGGATTACGGCCGATAGGCAAACGTTAAAGAGGGCAAACTTCTCAGAAATCGAACTTGTAACATATTGGAATGTACCGTCTAATTTCGTTGCCACTATCTATTCGCTTTCATGTTTTTTGTCATTAAACAACGATATCATCACTCTGCTTTGTGCAATTGTCTAATAAGCGCCATTGGTGACTATATCTATCTATTTTTGAGGACAGATCTCAGCAGTATATTAGAAGACGTTTATTTTATATGTCAACGCATGCGACACACTACGGCGTGATTCTGTGAGGAATTAAAAGCGGTCGTTTATTGATGACCATGTGGCAAACGTTACGATTTCTCGTTGTAGGCACAACGACATTCAGACCTAATGAAACCATCTATGCTGTTTTTTCGTATATTTTCCTGTGTAAACAAGAGGTGTCGGAGGTAGGGGCAGTCTTAACGAACTTTGTCCATGAAGGAGTGTCTCTTTCTTCTTGCATGGTGATGATCAGCGAAACGAATAGAAGTTCATTATTATTGTTATGCGATGGCAAACATATCGTATGTATTTCGGGCGTAGACAAACAGACAGGCTTTGTTTCGTGCTGGGACCCAGAAATTCAAATTTACGAAGTAATCTAATTTTTCTACTGGCAATCGCATCCGCTAACTTTGGGCAGCTTCTCCAAAGATCGATTGCGTCGACCAGGGCGGTGTCTTCAGAAATGCAGGGGGTAACATAACAAAATGCGCAGCTTTTGTTTGTGCTATGTGCTTTTCCGTATCTTTCTTTGCGCACTGAAAGCCAAAATGATGAATAAAATGAATCACTTTAGTTTTGAATGCGTGAACACGTCTAATAGATGCGTTAACGTTTACACTTTGCCCTGGAATAGTCTGGCATAGTTTGCCTGGAATAGTTTATTTAGGCATTGGTAGATAGGCAATGAAATTTATTCGGAAAGGGGAACGTGAAATTTAATTAGGTAAAATTTAAAAGCTATCCAGCTGCATATTCGTTTTCAGGGGGTGACCCACCCCCTCCCCCTCCCCTCCCGTCGTGTTCAAGGGGGTAACAAGAGAATTTTAATAAGATACATGGCGCGTTACTAGTTAGTAGCGCAATTACTCCTCCATTGCCGGCATCGAATGCAGGTGTTGTTAATTAGTTTAAATACGACTGCCGTCGTTGCCGTTGTATCGATACGTTTGGGTCTACAAAAATGTTCTCAAACGGAAATGGCCACGTTTTGTGTTTGCTCTATCATAAGAGCGCGACCCTGAACGGACTGCCTACGGACATACGACGATTGTCGTATGTAATGCTGTGGCTTGTTAACATGTTGATGTTACTGATGACAATGTTGCTTTGAGGTTCGGATATTAAACAATATACGACACATGTGAAGATGCAAGATGGTACGCACTATTCAAATGGCGCTTGGATATATATATATATATATGTGCCTAAAAAAATCGCACTTTTATTATGAACGTACGAGGGAACAATTTGGGTTACATTTCATCAATGCTGAATGTTTATATACGTACGAAAAGCTACATATCGTGAGGCGTCCAACAAAATAGATGCCTCGAAATCCTTTACATCTGGGATAACGTTTATCAATCATTTAGACAGGTAGCAGTATTGGTGGTAATCCTGGTGAGCAAGCAATGGGGACTTTCGGGGTCTGGAGATCACAATCCATGGTATCAAACTGGCAAACAACGGTCACCAGGCATCACTGCCGGCACTAGCATTAAACTAATTCATTACATCGTGTGTCTTATGTGGTAATAGTAACGATACTATCTAATTTCGCTAACGAATATCTTGTACGTGACGTCATTTTAATTATTGAACGTTTCCAATTTAGCACTGTGACTGTTCCTGCTATCACTTCTAAATTTTTATTTATTGATTTGCAATCATTCACCGAAACAGCGCTCAGCATCACTGTGGCAGCTGACGTTTGCTTTTCTTGTAAATGGCATCGTATAGGGAAGGTGTTCATCGTCAGGAATCGCTCTTCTAATATATGAGGGAGGTGCACAATGAGCAATTTTTAAACCTTATACTCATATATATATATATATATATATATATATATATATATATATATAAAATAATATACAAATATAAGCATGGGCCCGCATGCAACATTAACTACGGTATCTATCGTGAGCTTGATCGTTTAACTGCTATAGAAATTTCAGTGCTGGAAACTTCAATGAAGATCAAATTGAAGTGTTGACGTTGTCGCTGCACTGTCAGTGAGTAGAGTTTTACAAACATCACCGTCGTATATCGTATTTTACTAGGTAGGTAGGTAGGTAGGTCGGTGTGAAACGAGACACAGCGAACTAATTTTTATTGCTTTTTATTTAAATGCCATTACTATTTAGCACCATTCTACAACAATTGAATCATGACATATATTGTGCTGCTGGAAAAGTCTAGTTAGACAATTTTGACACGGTAGTCAAATTTGCTATTTAGTTGGTGAGGCTTTGAAAATAATGGCAATTTGTGAGGGTGATGTCTGGCAAACGTGGTGTGTGACAGAGGGCCTCTAATTGCATTTTTGCCACCGTAGACCTTGCGGTCTGTGGCCCATAATTGTCACACAATAGGATTTGTTCGCTATCTGGCTGCTTAATGCAGAGTTTCTCATCATCTCCTCAATATATTGACAGTACACCTCAGCCATAACGAAGGAACCAGCGGCTATGTACCGTAGTGTATAGTCTCCGCACTCGCCACCAAGTAAACACTATAAGCCTCACTCACGTACTTCAAGGTGATGTCTTGCCAGTTCAGTTGCATTCACCCACTATCTGCAATTATCGCAGAAGATCGATTTCTTTTATCACGGATCACAGTTTAATGCAAAAACGAATCACTGTTGCCATCGAAAAACTGAAAGAAGCAAGCTTTTGTACGTCTGTCTTTGATCCTCGCTCAAATCGTGCGGTACTGATTTGTCCGATACGTTTACCTCTTTAATTTGACCTAAGTAAGAGGTATAGCATACACCTAACCGGAGTGCCGACACTCGTGCATTTCGAGTTGGGCCTTCTACCACACTGCTTAACTCACTTTCGCACGATCTTCGACGAGACGTATTTTACATGAACATACGTTTCACAGTGTTTCTAGTCATAGAACGTTTATTCCCTTACACGTCTTTGCCGGTGTATAGGCAAGATGGAACAATTTGCAAAACACTTGGTTTTTTGGACCTTCCGTGCTTCATTACAACTAGAAGTCCGAGTGGGGATACCCGAGTGAACGGCTTTAGATTTTAAAGAGCGCAAATGCATCTCCTATACAAAAAGAAACGTCACATCGCTATAAAATAGCGCCATGTCTAAATATAAAATTAATGTTTGGCACATTTCACAGAAAATATCAGCATTATTCGGATCATGATTAGTTTGTCACAACCAAATAAAGTCTTAGTACAGAGGTACGATCCGTAGAAATCACAGACTACGTAACTCTTTTAACTAATGTGCTAAAAATTCTGCTTGAGAGAGATGGATTTTTTTGGCCTGTTTGGTACTTGTGGGTAGCATAACTTGCCAATCAAATTGATCGGCTTTAGTAAAAATGGTAGTATAATATCGTGTAATAACCATACCGTTCGTGAAATTGTTCATTCCGGCTAGAAAACGTATTGATAGAGATGTTTCTCTAAGGGCTGTCTCCTTTTAGCTAGTTTTTTTCCCTAACCAACGGAGACCTTCGTGAGGATTGGGTTGTTTGCTTTTTACCGTATGCAGAGTGCGTGTGCCATTGAATCGATAAAGGACGGCGTCATGTGTCAGTCGAGTTCTTCGCGTACTGTCTACATGTTCTATGGTGAGAGGGGCACGCACTGTGTAGATAAGAACGTAGACTGTTACGTATCTTCTCGCTTAGCTTATGAGGACGCTTATGAGGTCAACAGTTCTTCTGTTGACCAGCAGCAATAATTGCAGCGGTATTAGCTACAGTAGCCGCAGAAAATGAGGATACCATTAGACTCACAATGATTTCGCGTACCAGGACTACAACAGCTGCCTCGGCAACGTCTCCCACATAGAGATAGATGGATAGATAAATGTACGAATGAAGGAATGAATAGTTGATAGTGTTTGTTAGGAGAACTCAGTAAGCAGCAGCTTTCTGCCTTCCTGCCGAGTCGCTAGCGGAGAGCTTCCATAGGATTTTCTGCACTGTAGCAGCGTCTCTGGTCAAAAGAGCACAGGTATGATAGCAGGGACATTTGGAGTTAAGCAAGAAACACAACACTATCTTAACGGCTACCGGCAGCCGTTGTGGGCATTATTACTCATCTGACATTTTATCCGTACTGTGATATTTGCGTCGTTCCTTATTGTAACGGCTACGACTATCTTAATTTTGCTGCTTTTGTCTGGGTGGTGGATGACAAACGAGATGCGTCGGTCAGCAGAACGAGACAACGTAGATTACCTGCACACGCACTTTGCACGTGCCTTACCGCTTGCCTACCCAGCTTATCTAGCTGCTTATACGGCGACAGTAACTACCGCCATTTCGGGTCAAAACTATCAAGTTTTTGTTTACGTCTCTGTCTGCCTGCTCATCTTGTCTTTGGGCAGCGGCGCGGCGCGTTGTAACGGCCGTCAGCTGCTATCAGCGTTCGTAAGAGAAGGGCGAAACGCTAGGTTTTCGTTGCTGCTGGCGGCAGCACATCGTCGTAGCTGACAAGCGTATGTTTGTAACATGTTGGTTACTAAATTCTTACCCCTGTCAGTAGAACCGACAGTATAACGGGCAGTTATTTGTCAACCTTAGCAATAATAAAACTCGGAAAATAGGTAGAGTAGAAGTGCCGCGGCGGCCCTAGGTAGCTTCACGCGACTGGACGCTTCGTGTAGCAGAAAATGGAGAAGATGTATCTAGTAATAGCTAGTGAAACAGTTTGGCGCGCAAAATATACGCGTGTGCTTGCGGGTCCTTTGCCTGCAAAGTTACCTGTTGCTTATTTTGATCAAAACCATCTCATCAACCTTTCCCTGCAACTACAAACGTTTCGCTACCGAAATTTCTACCGATAGTGGTTATTCGTTTTGACGAACGGCCGACTAGCTATTAATCGGATTATCGTTCCTATCCCACAATAAAATTGGTAAACCATTATAAAACTATCGGACCGACGTGCAAGATGCCATTGATTTGATTGTGCAAAGAAGTAGTAATAACTATGATGTTACTGATTATGAAATTTTTCTCTGAATTGCCTTTGTTGCCGCTCTATGAAAAAGACCAAATTTATAAGTACCGCCATAGCTTTATCAGCGCCACCTATGTAATTTCGCCAGCGATGTAAAATACACAGTTCTATTTGAACACTGTCATTGATCTTCTGATAATAATGCGCCGCACACAAAATTCTTCGTAATCTCATTTTAAGCCCGACGATGCTTGAGGTTTGTGCCGTTACGTTTCCGCATCTACTAAATAATGAGAGAATGGTTTAACGCGCGAGCGTTTACCGAAAGGTAGCGAATTTTATTGATGAAAGGGCCTCCTGCCGTACTGTGACGGTTTATTTTTCATTGTTGTTACTCTTATTATCAAATGCTGGGAGTGTTGTTGTTGTTGTTGTCGTTATGATGAAATGGAAATGGTTTGCTGGACACGTGCTAGCAATTACGTACTGGTTTCGAACGATATTATGAATTGAATTGCGACAATGATAGTAGCGCTAATAATAACAGTTACTATTATGTGAAACTTAGTAGAAATGAAGTAACTTTTTATATTTAAAATAACTTATAAAGAAAGGACAGCTGTATGCGTTCTGGATGCACTCATAGACAATATAATCCGATTAGCCACAAAGGTCAGGTGAGCATGATATGAAACGTACGTCGTCCGATAATTATCGACCGCTAATATATAGTATATATATACTTACAGACATAGCGGTCGATGCATGGTATCCGCATTTTTGGGGAACTGGAAAATCGCTTACGAACCCTTACGATTTTCATCATCGAGTGGATCATTTGATTCGGCCACTTAAATTTCACTCAACCAATGATAAACAACAGAGGCTCCGATCATAGTATGACAACGAGAAGGAGTGTTCAATGATACCGGAGAGGTCGTTCTTCAGGAATAAATTAATATAGGGAAAAATACAAAGATCTGTCTTCTGTTAGTATCCTAATCATTTAAATCTGATTGGGTAAATCTATTATATTTTAGGTCATCTGTTATGCTACAGCTGCCTCTAGTAATAGTCTTTAGACGGCCGTGGAATTGGCCGACGCACGATTTACGGATCCGTCCATAGCCACGCCGGCGCTGTAGTGCAGGCGCAATTACCACTACACTAGAACTGTTGGCTATTGTTTCTATAGTAATTTACGGCAGCCGTTTAACATTCTTCTCTATGCGTCTTTTTCGTTTTTGGTACCATTATGTCAATGTGAGAATATGATTGAAATGAAACATCTTCCATACGAATGTTGAAATATTCAATTTGCTTTCAGCAAAAGCAAAACAGAAACACAGAATTGTTACTGTAGAAAGCAATGACTCTGCCAGCTCTCCATAATAACAGGCAGTATTACTCCATGTATTGATCGCAAAAATGTCTTTAACAGGCAAATTTCGCATATACGTTTTGCATTAGCCCTTCAGATTTCAGCGTCATCCAGTAAAACATTGAGATGACGAGGTTTCGAACAGGGGCGCGGGACCGTGTTCTGTCAGCATTAAGTGCATATCTATCGGGTGGTAAACTTCAATGGTAAAAGGGAAGTAAAGGAGGTTTTGGATATGCTGTAGGAATATATTCGTGGATTTTCGGCGGGAAAAGGCGCACGAGGACTGTGGCAATTATGCGACTTGTGTGGCTTCTATTAGTTCTATGAATGGCTTTATTTGTTTAGCCCAGAGGATCTTTCTTTAATTCGCTTGCCAAGAAGTGACCCCTTGTGGTCAAGGCAAGCTGCCTGCGTCGCCTTAACAGCTTGCATGTGGGCTGGACCATGTGCATCGCCAGGGGTATCCATTTGTCCATACGTCGACGCTAATCAGTACTACGAATGTTGGCGGAAACGCGGACAACGCTGATGTGCAGTCAATTACTGGGTGATGACGAACACCTCGTACTGCACGATTATATTTTTTGCTTATGGTTGTTTAATATGCATTGCGTGACACGCACGCTTTGTCCATCCATCTTATGCGTTTCTGTACAGCGAATTATACTCTTCGCAATAATGCGCACACAATTGATCGATACGAAACAGTGTTAAAATGAATGTTTGGGAGCCCTTCTCTGACTTTTACGATACTGTCTTCCTAAATGTGTTGTTAATTATCGAATACTATTCTACTTCATATCGAACTGTGAAGAGCTCAGCTTGTAAAAGCGAGAGCTACATGTACTTAGTTAATTTCAAAGCGAAATGAAAACAGTGGGATATTTTTGTAAAGTGTCATCGTCGAGGGTGCAAATAGGCTTCCATATTGAGAAACATGTGTTAATGAACGTAGCTTTGTCTATTCCTTATTTGAGAAAATAACAACAAAACATCATCACGGCTTCGGTATTTTACAAAGATAAATTCACCGCCACTGGTTTATAAGAAATCCGACCCTACTATGAGACGACCTTTGATTTGGGACACCTAATTGATAAGAGTTACCCAAGTATACATAAATTTACCATACTGTCCGGTTCTGTTGTTCAAGCTCCTTTGACAGCCTGTCGTTAAAGCTCGCTCGCTGTTCTCTCACTATTATTTTTATCGCTGAATTTAAGAATACTAGAAGTCATAAAAGTCGTACTGTATTAAATTTAAATACATCCGTTTTTTACGTTGTGTCAAATAGTGACTTGGCAATTGTTTGCGGTTGTAAGCGTCTGTGCTTCTGCTGTGTTCCCTGCATCAGCCAGTAGCCTTTTTGCCGCCATCTTTCATCGCCATTTTGTTTTTAACGCTGTCCATGTGTCACTCGCATAATATTTCTATTGACTTGGGTCCCTCTGAAATTACTACTCTCATATCAAATAACTTACACCAGTATTATCGCATGCTGCACCTAACTTTGAATTGAGATCCGATAAGTATTGCTACTCTGGCAAAAAACAATCTGTTTTTAATCTAAACAGCAGTGTCCTAAGTGGTGCGATCTTGCAAATATATTATCTATTCGTTGCAACGTGTAGTTTCGTATTATGTACACAGGAGGAGCCACTGTCAGTATGTTTATTTTTTTTTCTTGTTGATAAAGCAGTGAAACGACAAAAAAAAGATAACTTTATTGTCATATTGTGACACAGCTGTAAATGTTTGTTATCGTTATGCGATGCTTACTGTGTGTTTCTCCGAGTAAATAGATGCAGGATGACGCTTTTGTCAAGCCTGTACATACATTTAAACAAAATACATTGCATGCGCCAGAAGCGTCGTCCCCGACGGTCATATTTCTTCTTTATAACTAATATTCAACGCGATTCCAGCTTCGATTCGGGACCTAGATCCACTTTGCAAGTATTCCCTCTGCCCACAAATAACTCCTTGATAATAATAATCGTGCTCTAAGCGTAAACTTGTTAAATTATCGTTCAAATATGCTACATAAGAAACATTTGAATGGAATTAAAATTTAAGTAGATCACATGCCAAAACTTCCAATAAAGCAAGGGCTTAAAACGTCTAAAAGGATCCAAATGCGAAAAGTTTCAAAAATACTAACCTTTGCAGCCCGTCTGGAGGACCCTTTATCCAAAACGCCCATAATATCTGTTAGGCGCAACGAGAATGACTTTTTTGAGTTAATCTGATGGTTTATGAGCGCTCGATGAACCTTTTAAATCTGAATTATATTTAAAATTTTCCGGTTTGACTTGTGGAAGTCTCCCTTGAATTTGGAAGCCACATAAAAATCGACAATAACGTAGAGCGTTGATTTTGTGCAAAAGAGGAAGTTCCTAATTTGGATGGGATTCGTCCAATGCATAAAAATGACTGTATTATATGATAGTCCAATCCTAAAATGGTGAACTGTTGTTCTCCATGACGATTTTGTTGTTTTCATCTAGAAATAAGTGGTTTTTATGTGGTACGAAGTGGCGGATGAACAAATGCCCGTTACGACAAACAATCTGTCAAAATTTTCCCTCATCTGAACGCATCACCCAGCGTACAGTGTACACGAACATATTAAAATCAAAATCAGTGTGTAGCTATTATTCGGTATTAGTGGTTTTTTCTTCTCTTTTGTTTTTTCCGCTTATTTAAATGAATCCTTTTGTAAGTCTATTCCGGGCATATCGAGGACGACTATTCGCATGTTCGGCTATAGGGGTTTTTATATAAATGCGCGTGGCTCGTCCCTTCAAGGAGCTAGCCAGCCCTGTGCACACTCATATCCGAGTGACTCAAGGGTACTATTGAGAAAATATACAGGCGTCATTTATGTTCGTGGAAAAATTACACTTAGATATATATAAATAGATAGATAAAACGACACCTAGATATATAGACAGTTTTGTAGTAATACTATTACCTCTTTGTTTGTGCTTGCTAAGGAATTTTAGCCGTAAGTAAAGTGTACAGATACAATCTACTTTACCTGCCTGCCTGCCTGCCTGCCTGTCTGACGGTGATGCAAAAGGCAACGAGAACAGAGGCTAGATAAATTACATTGTACTATCTAAGTATATTTCTGGCACTTCTGTCGCAACTTCGCTAGTTCCACCGCCAGTCATATTTATTCCTCGATTTATTCATTTTTATTGTTAAGTGTGTGCGTGTCTTAAGTTTTGTTTGGTTTAACGTTGCCAGATAGACACTCAGTGCTTCCTTATATTATTATCTTATTATTACACATCATGGTTACGTTCAGTAGATGAATTTTAAAGTATATCCCTACCGTAGTAACTTGTTCAAGTTATGGCTATTGTTTACAACTGATTAGCTTCCTAATTTTAAAAATTCGGTTTTAGGCTACCATTCTGCGCCGACCCCTCTAATAGATTAACTGAAGCGTCAGGTATATAGTAAATTGATTACGAAATGTATGTAGTATATATCCTAAATTTAACTAACCCTTTCAACAAATACGTACTTTGGATTGATAATGAAATTAACTAGCGCGTCGCTAACGGCTTGCTATGATTATTAGTAGAACGACAGAATTTACTCAGTTTTTACGGGCTTCAGTGGCCATTGAGTCAGCCATTCTGGAATTCTATGACAAATAGGCTAGAATTTATCAGGAAAGGTGTTGTCCTTTGCAGACAGTTTACAGGTACTTTATCGTCCTGTTTGCCGTCCATGTGTGGCATCACGTGGCAAACACAGACACGAATCTTAGCAACTGAAGTCAGGGCAATTGCACCCGTATTGCATCTGTCGAGTAATTAATACGACCCAATTGATCGAACGCTGGGTCAGTTGTGGGCGGGTGATATTGTTGTACGGCACACGCTTGTTTAGCAGTTAGGTTCGTCGGTGCGACATTTAGCGTGCTTCCTATCTATTCTATTGTCTTCTGGAACCGAATAACTATTAGCAGTCACGGCCACAGCCGTCTTTGCATCAGAAGCTCTGCGTCAGAATGGCAAAATCAAACTACACAGACATGGCTGGTACACAGTAGTCAACTAGCCATAGAGGTAGCGAGAGCCCTAGAGCTAAAGCGAAACGTGCATTTGAAACAACGGCTCGCTGTTGATGTCGCACGTTGATGCGAGCGCGTGGATCATGACAGGGTGATGATGACGACTATGACGACGATAATAATAACGCTAGTTGCGGCCGTCGGAAATACGCCGAACGTTATTGCGAGGCATGAGATGCCATACGCTGTAGTGACAGCGTAGGGGAATGACGAAATGAGTCACTGCTGCCGGCTGTGACGATTGGTCGGCAGCTCGACAAACTCGTTTCGTTACTATCTATTGCAGAAGCTACAAATGCCTTCAGCAGAAGAACTAGTCACACTAGTGGCCAGTGACTGGTCGAGCCATTACTGCAATTTTGACCCGAAGCCTTGTTGATACGAACACAGATCTGAAAACCTTGTTGTCGTATTGGCTCAACACTTAATGGCGGCAATAGCCTTACTGAAATTGGCTCTGCTAGATCGCATTTCGTGAAGGGTCTCACTATAAGCTGTTCGTGTTAAAACAGGCATGGATTTTTTTGTCAGGATTCTGCACACTTTATTCATATACTACTCACATGGGTTTACCAATGGATTCGTAAATTACAAAGCAAAAAATTGATCATGACCACTTGAAATATCTTCCTATCATGACCGTTTCTACGGAAGACTAACTACCATTGGTTTTGAATTTATGGAGAGGAGTCGAGCTATTCTATACTTCACTGAGTAGAGATCGTATTCATACGGCCTATACAATAGTTATTCGCAGTCAGCCTGATACAAGCCTTCCTTTATATTGCACCTTTGAACACATCGTGGCACACAAATGCAGACCTTGTAAATGACAACTGTCCGACGGGACCTGTCAACAGAATATTGAGTAAAAAATGTGCTAGAGTGTTATTTTAGGCGTGTGTAGACGTTTATTCCTACGAAGGGCACAAGCGTTGCGCACTATACAATATTGTAAAAATGAATCGCAAGGATGGTTTGTGATTGAGAATCTTTTGTTCTTAGTTTATTTACTGACAATGCGACAGAACGCATCTGGCGCAGAGTGTGAAGCCTGGCACCACCTATTGCAGTTCTTATAACGTGCGTCTATAATCCACATGGTAATAGTTATTTGTATTTCGCGATAATGCATATTGGCTTAGAGCGGCCTGAATGTACCTTAAATTGAAGTGGTTTGGATGTTGGCGTCTTCATGCATCCGCAAGCACGTAATAATAGCATTAAATTATAAGCAACTTTGCCAAATTTCTAAGCGGCTGGTCCTTTTTTTTATTTTACATAGACAAACTGTGGAATATTTCAACAAAACAATTCTCGATGAAATTGTTACACTATACGGGCAAATCTATTGAAAACAGGGAAACCACACGAGCTCGAATGGGAAATATATGCGTCATTATTGGTAAGAACTAGTCCTTAAATGGCCGCGTGTCAATAAGCAAAAAAGTTAACATCACAAATATGTAAATTAAGTACAACGGTGATCAATAGTAATTCAACTGATGAGATTTTTAAACTTGCAAAAAAAATTATATATTGATAAAATCATTGTCTCCGGTGGACAATATTCTCGAAGTTACACACTGGGTGCAGTTATTTTCGTAAATGTTCGGGTTTAATTTTCCTCTGTTGGTTCGGCGGTGTCTTTTGGCATTTGTAGAAGAAGCGTATGAGACTTTTAAAGCAGGTGAGTTTGTTCCTGTAACTTCAACTAACGGTATTCTAGAACAGTAATCTGAAATCTCGTTTCAGCCTGTAGTAACTTGATCCAAGGTTTAAGTTAGTCACATTAGCTATATCTGCAGACTTCGTGTATCATTGTTTCTGAAGAGTGTCAGATCAAGCCGCTATCGTACGTGGAAATAGATTGGCTAAGGCACTCTAATACGTGTTGACTATTGTTATCCAGCAATTCGGATTATTGTATGTGGCGTTAATTATTGTTGACGAACAGAAAATAAATACTATATTGTATATCTGTCAATGTCACCGTCCTTTATACAACGCTTGTTGTTGATCGGTACGCAGGCAGGTTGTCTACGTCCTTCAACGTATCGATCGGGCCTCATCCATAGGAATAACTTTACTACTATTAACAGTAACTGTATGAAGTAGTTCCCAGTTAAGTCGACGATTCGGTGCTATTTAGACAATGTTGGTCACAGGTCGGCATTCGCTAATCATTTGATTATCAACAACAAGAATAACTGTGGCTGCACCTTCCTGATCATCTAAACGAAAGCGAGATCTTTTTGTTGATGGGTGCGGATGATCTGATGATGTAGATTGTTCTTCAATTATTTGATTGCTGTTACGATCATTATTATTATTTGTGAAACAGTCTGAAAACAACATTGGAAATATATCATCAGGAGCGCTATCCGCAGAAACACCGAACGCAGAAGAATCGTGAGAAAATACCTTGAGGCCCCCATTGCCTCTTTTTCATCCAACTCCGGTCATCATCCTGCGGATCATGGCAAACCCCCTAAACCTATCGGTGATCTTACGAATAGCGCGACGATGCGGAATGCGATCTGCTTCGATTCATTCAAGGGGATGCCCCCTTACATCATTAGACGCGTCAGTATCTCCTAGACGCCACCGTTGTAGTCAACGTGTCGCTGGCGACGGGCGACTTACGTTTCAGGCCACATACAGCGCAGCTCTCTATATCTATGCATATCTTTAGACATTGGCAGGGCATTCGACCTGTGATGGGTGAAAATTCCACCACTGGGCGCATGCCAGCTGCGTTAGCAATATACGAATTTGATTTCGTTTTGTCGTGTTACCCCGCTGCCTTTGTGTCCTATACTACAGTCCTACCTTCAGTTCGGTGGCTGTCAGATTCATCAACATAAACAGAGCATTCCTCTAAGTGATGAGTGGACGGAGGTCCGCAGCAGAGCAGAAGTAAAAACAACAAATTCAAAAATGGTCGCAGCAGCTTCTGTCGGAACTTCTTTTCCTTAAAGCTGCCAGCATTAACCACACGTATACTTCACGCGAACAATAGCAACCGTATAAAAAATGTAGCACATTTTATAGTGAGATGGTACACACATTAAGCATAGAAACCTGTATTTCTAATAGGATTTACTGTGCCTTTTAACTTCCCAACAACTCATTGCCTTTGCGGCAAAAGGTCGACGCCAGTAGACTCTATCACCACTGTGATTGCATGACATTTAACCGTAATAATCATTATATATATATATATATATATATATATATATACTATATTTTAATGCGATTATGAAAACTCTGATGGTAGGATAAGTGTGTATGTGTTGAAGCGTTTAAGCGTCTGTATGATTTGCATTGTTTTTTGTTTACCCTTTACGATTAGACGTAATCATAGAGTCTGATAGTGTGTCAAGTGCCGTTAAGGCAAAACATGGCCTGTGTGCTACATATGAACAATGATATATGTTCACCAAGATTACCCTCTCACGCTGGCCACCTTTCTCTGTGTTTCCCAATCTGCTGTTCAACTGTGTCCGACTTGTTCATTAATGTGATAGCTTCGTACCTGAATGATTCTTTTTCATTCTATACACGTAATGCAGTAGTTAAGTCTCAGTCTATTTGGTCGTCGCGCGTCTCTGAGCGTTTGCACAGACGATAGCAAAGATCAAGCGTTACGGCCACTTCTGTTCTCGTCTGTCGTTGTCGTTAGATTTCACATTGTTTTTGCTTGTGGCACTGTAAATTATGCAGTTGCCCATACGCTGCCGTGTATTTGTGCTCGTTTGTCCACCCTAAGAACAGTTAGTTACTTCTCAATCATCTTGTTTGTCATGTGTCCTATTCCTGGACGGACCTGGCCGGCGGCCACGGCCCTAAACAAAAATCACACCGTCTCATTTACGTAGTTACCGTTTGCTACGGCTGGCGAAGTTACAGACGTAAACTGAAACTACTATGCTTTAGTTCTACCAACCACTTTCGCACTAATGGCCGCCTATCAGTAGGCGTCATTGTGGCTATCATAGGTATATGTGTATTTATGTTTGGGGTGTCGTCAAAAGCAAAAAACAGACTGGTGGGAGTTACCTATCTTTATGGCTTGCTCACATAAAAATCGCTGTTGTGCGACGGCGTGAACCGCGTCGAGCTAACGGTTGTCACGACCATTGCGGGTACTTCAACACTAATTTTAATCGTACCGTTAGCCCTAGCGACCATAATACACACTGTGAAGATAAGCTACTCCAAAAAACGCCTACCACTTTTATTATTAAACGAGCAGTTGACGTACTATCGTTTTTGACACAGCAGGATCATAAGCCTTCAAATTCGCAGTCGTCAATTTGGAAATACTGTGTTATAATGTCTATCGCTACACATGGCGCTCGACATGGCGACGAGAAGACGCATGTAGGCACATGCATCACATAGGCGATCTGCGCCTGTCGGCTGTATGGTGTACCAATGTCCCACCGGCACCAGCAGAACGCTGAAATAGCAGAAGCTACTGAGAAAGCAACGAAATGCAATAAGATGAAGACATCCGTTGAAGATGAAGATAACTTGGTGTATCGCTTAGGGACGGTGACGGCGCTGGCGCTGGCAATGATAGCGGTGAAATCGTTTACAGAAGCTGTCGACAACCTTGCAGACGACAGTACTGTGGTGCTTTGTTCTCCAGTGCTGTAGTATGCATCTCTGTCAGATGTCGTAGTAGACGTTCATTGTGAAAAATTAGCAGGAAAGGGTGGAGAACCCCAGCGATTCTTTCTCCATCTCCCGATGCCAGCATCCCACCCAGCAGGACGCGACGTGGCAACGATGAGGCCGCTGCTGTTACCAAGTTTAGGGTCGTTCATTTTTTTTTATCATCACTGTTATTACTAGTAGTACGTATATCTGCTGCAGAAAAATACAGATAGTCTAGTGGTCAAATAGGCCCCGTTGTAGTAAAACATAGGCAATGGCGAGGGTAATAACAGACGTAAGGATGTGATCTGCCTCTTCTATGCTGATAATAAAAATACCCCTCAGCGATATGGAATAGCGACCACGCTGAGCGAGATTAAGTGGAACGAATTCGTGCCAAGTTGCTGATTTATTCCATAAGATTTTGTAGTCGGTCTCCGCCAAGTAGGGACGGTGGCTAGGTATTGGCAAATTTAGAGGTACAACATATGAAAATGTTCTGACCCAAGTGGGTCTTCCATAGAAACGAAACATGAGAATGAGACAGCGGCAAAGAGTGTTCTGCTCGCCGGAAATCTTCGACAAGGCTACGAACAGCTATCAACAACGTCGATCGATTTGTCTTAATGCAGGAACTAGAGAGGCAATCAATGTAACCCAAAAGTTACCTAATGATGTTTGCCTAATTGACGGGTGCTCAGTCTCGTAGCGACTACATTCGGGCTGTAGGTTTTTAGCTAATTAATTAGATCGGATATACCGCACGTTCCAGAACACCAACGTTAAACTTACTTAAACTCGTCGAAAGAAACGAAGCTGGTCTGTAAGGTCATTCGATTAGTGGCTAACGGAATAGGGGAGCTTTCCGCTTGAAGCCATCGAAACTCATCGCTAACCTGTGTAGCGTTCGTGCGGTCAAACTGACAAACGACGGACATACGAAAGAACGCACGGCATATACATCGAATGAAGCTACATATGAGTATTCACTAAAGCGGTTTTAATAAAAGGAATGATGAAAAGTTCTTGTCTCGTATCAGGGAAAAATATAGAGGTAAACTGATTTTGAGTTCTGTGAGAAATAGTGATTTAGTACATAAATTTAAGTGGATAATTCTCTAATTAACTATGATTTGTGGTATATTTGAACAAAATTCATTGGTAATCCAATAATTAAATGGCGTACTTTTAGCTAAAAAAAATATTTAAAAATACATGCTTCATTATTTTGCAGCTAATTAACCATTTGTGAGGAGAAGATAATAGTTTATGATGCCTATTATTATAATAGAATTATTACCATTATATCTATGAAGATAGGTGGCATCACTGTTTCTTTTGCTATTTGCCATTCAGGTGGAGATCGAACGGCAACATAAGTCGGGGGGCTGTACCGAATGCCTCTAGACTAAAAACTTGTACATCAAGGGCTGCACTAAAATTATTCCGTAAAATCTACGGAAAAAAAATAAGTATTCATTAGGGCAATCCGCGACAGAGTCTTGTCTGGAAACTGCACAGATTTACCGAAAAACGAACGGAATAAACGCCACGTTGACAGCAGACGTTTTATTATACTACGGACAGAGTAGCAGATAGTTTCGGGATGCATATTCTGCTGAAACATGCTACAAGTATAGCATCTTCATCCACGCAGAAGACAACAAACATGACCTCGGCAGCAGAAAGAACCTGGTTCTTAGCAGGTGACTTTAGCACTACCTCGATCCTTCTTTTGAAGAGTGCAAGCGGACGTTGTCCTCACATTGTGGATTCAACTGTAGAATTTCTACAGCTGCTACAATGTTAGGCGGCGGTACTAGAAATGGTTTCAGTGACCTTTGAATGAGACGTCTGTATTATAGCCGTCGCGACGTTGCTGCCTCTTATGATGATGATCATGAACGCTGCTTCGTGCTGCTCTGGAAGACAAGTGTCCAGCGACGATTTGTTCGTGAAGTAAATGGATTAAATTTTAACGGGGTGATGCAGTGAGTCAGACAACGACCAGAGGCCGTTCGCCTCGTCGCGCGTTCTCAAATAAAATGGACATAAATATTCACGAGAACGGGAGAGACAGAGAGAGTTCTATGCAGGAACAAACAAATTTCAAGTATCAACGGGCCGCATCACACTAGACTTTTAAGTAAAAATAATAAGAAATACAGTGTGTACGTGCGGCACGGGGTCAAGTTTCTCATTTTCGAGATATGCTGCACGATACGTTTAAAGTTAAACAAAGCTGTGTTTCTAAACGTCGTTGCTTTGGCTACGAAATAAACGTTCATTATTGTTGCATATCTTAATTAGGTAGGCAATGGCTAAATGAACTGTTCCGTTTCATGTCGTATATGGTATCTATTATTTTAGATCATTTATAAAAATTCTCTTTTTCCTATTGCCGTTTGTATATGAGGAACTTTACTTAGTTACTTCGATCAGTTGAACTTCTCATTGGCAGTCATTTCAACATTGTTATTTTTTTTTTCATTCCAAATAACATTTAATCGAATCGATTGTTGAAAGAAGCTATCATATGATGGAATCATTAACTTGATTTTATTACGCATATATCGTCAATGGATTTATGCACAAAACAAAATCGGTCACGGAACGGATGAGACGGTGTCAGTAATTGAAAAAACAAAACGTTACTTAAATTTACAAGGCGTTTTTTGGACTTGTTTATCTTTTCAGGGAGGATCTCAGCAAGGTCTGGATTCAGTTGGCCGTGGTAATACTGGCGCTGCTGTGGGAATCGGTAGCCTTAAGCGTGAGCCTTCGTATCCGGACTTCAGTCGCTACCGAAATATAGGCCCACCTTCTGATGGCGCTAGCGATACAGCTTCAACTTCATCATTGTTCCCGGGCGAGTATACTGGGCCGAAGCTGTTTGTCAAGCCAAGCGCCAAAAGCAATCGTTCGATAATTCTTAATGCTCTAAATGTGGTCCTCGCAGGTGCCGTGAATGCTGATACGAAAAAACGTGCCACGAATGTAAGTAAAAAGATTTAAGCTACCTTGCGTTGCACGTTCCAGGTGAGACGTTGAAGGAACTTATCGATCGTGGATACTATTCGGCATCTGAATTCATGTACATTCATACAAAATAGGATGCCACGGCCGTCATCGTTTGCAGTTTCTGTCACACCAATTCGAGGCACATTCTAAAATAAGAAGGATCTAAGAAGAGTATACTTGGCCCATGACTTTTCGAGACAAATTTTTAGTCTTTGTTCAACGTAAACAAAAGCAGAACTCTTTTGATTGTAGGATAAGATCACGTCACCCGCTGCTGAAAATTACCTTCCTAATATTTAGTAACGGACGAGATAGAAGTTGCGCTTAAAGCCAAATTTAGACTTCGTTTCATATACATAAATCAAACACCAGCTTTACAACTCACGCTGACAAATGTATCGATATAAAAACAAAAAGTAAATTATGGAAAAATGGAGAAAAACGCACTAGCAGAGAAAGAATCACTATTATCAATTTGAGTGATGATTAAAGCATCACAATTCTAATGTAAACTGCTCGACTATGCAGTATACTGTGTCTAGGTCCTGTGAGGCTGGATCTTTTTTTACGTAATTCAGGACAATCCACGCCGAAGTGGTCCGGTTGTTTGCCGTAACTTGTCTACCGTTAGCATGACTGTGATAGCTCCGATAACCCAGCTAGCAGCAAACATTTACAGAACAAATCGTGCGTAATAGAGCTACGCTTGCCGACAAATTCAACTTCGGTGTGAAATGTATGTCGTTGCCTCACACGATCGTATCACCTTTAACATTTCGACTACTTCTCTATTATTACCGTTGCAGAATTTCTCTGCTCATTTAATAATAAGTTACTGCTGTAGTTGAGCTAACCGTGTGCACCGGAACTTGGAAATTTTGGAACATCAATTTCACCCAGTTAAGGGTTGACAGTGACTAGCATTCAATATATTTAACTAGCTGGCTACTGTCGGGTTAATATTTCTAAACAACGGGTATAGCCTACCTAAGTTTCTACGCGAAGCTCCTAAACACGCTTCAGACTATCCATCATATCCGGGGGTGGCCGGCGACGGATTATGAAGCGCGAATGGGGATTTTTTTGGAGTACATGTTACAAAGAATTGACCATTTAATTCGGTACACCGAATGTATGTGGCTACAGCACCCTTTACGACCGTAAACAATAACATTTGGGTCTCTAAAAGGTTCACGGTTAACAGAGCAAAGTAACTAGCTGAGACGCTTAGTTAGTCTGAAGTAAATTAGGTCAGCTAAATAAGCTAGCACTATGCTTGCGACCATTACGATTCTTGTTATAATTATTATAATAAGAACAATTATCATTAGTACCATAATTAATCTTAGGAATTGTGTACGTTGTGTGGTAGGATCGGCATAGCATCAGTCTGCCCTGTCCTAAAGCCAGTTGCCCGTCCACGGTTTGGGTTCGTGAATACAAGCAGCTACTCCTCCTAATTCATACCTAATATATTTAGTTAATAATATATCCTAATATAATAATAATAGGATAACATCTCTAATTTAACGGTTTATTTTGCAGAATGTCGGTCAAAGAAAAGAATTCATATTGTCCGTTTTGTTCAGTAGTTCCCAAGTATCGTTAGTTCGTTTGCGTGATCGTGAGCAGTTCAATATATCAAATATCATATTAGTTGAATCGCTTACGAATTACGCCATTTACGCCATCTATTGCTATTTTCCTAGTTCATCTACTAAGGGCTGTTTCTGTGAGTCCTGTATTTAGTCCTGTTTGTTATCCAAGGTCCAACCCATTCATAGCAAGCCACTCATATGCGCCTGTCGGCTCCTCGCCCCAATTTGCAGTAACCCGAGAGAGCAGAACGTACGCTTATTTCTAAAATCAAATCATTGCCGTTTATTTATATGGCGTTGCCTTTTTGGCCTTTGCTCATTAGCGTATCGAATCGACTTAACGATTGAGGTTACCTCGGGATTATATTTCCTTACATAACGCCGGTACAAATGATTTGTACGGGGCGTAACCAGGCTTCACGCAATATCCCATAACGCATTATGGTCCAACGCTATGTACGTTGTATACGTATATATACGAACTTACTGCAGACTGTTATTTCATGTCCTCGAGTAGACCTAGGACCGTGATTCACCTGTCGTTCACGCGTTCGATACGACGATAACCTGGCCATATTCCTTGCGGTCTGAACAACAGTAAGTGGGCTGATTTTTTTTACAGTGTCTATTGAAGAGGAGATTTGTCGTCGACCCTTCATATTTGCCGCCGTTTCCCTGGGGGTGATTTATTAAGCTGCCACCCAATGATAGAATTTTTGGTTGAGTTCTATTATATATTTAATCTACTTGCAATGCGAAAAGTGGATGATTGATAACGCTAAACGGAACTAGTCTTTTTCTATTTTGATACGATTGTGAATGATCGTGACATTGGTAGCTGAAGGCTAGCAGTGGTTCAGCGTCTCCGAAGTAGACCTTTTGTCATTTGTCTCTTGACCGCGTACACGTTCAATGCAGACCATTGATTAGGTCTATAGAAGAACACCACCTTAACGGCGAGGATTCAGCGGCACCCCTAGCGGTACAACAGTAAACGCATAGTCGGAGAAGTTTAGCTAGCGAGGTGATGATCCAAGATGTAATAATGAAAAATACTAGTTACCCATCTAAACTCATTCGTAGGAAAACGAGAGCTGCTTTCTGCCAGTGTAAGCAGGTATCGTATCGAACACTATTGTCAACTTACAAATGTCAGAGATATTCAACAGTGGCAATGTTACTCGGCAATAAACACGTGATGCAAAACGTACAAACTACATACATTATTTTTGTTTGTATACGAACTTGTCGCCTATGTTATGGCATTTATTTTCTAAATATTCTCTATTGCACGATGCAATAGGTAGTAGGCTATGATGGTAACGGCTGCAGTGCATCAGTGTATTCATTGCGCGTTGCCGCGCCAACGCCGCCATTCCTGCATCTCGGGTTGTTCCAGATCTAAAATTTGAACACCCGCTCGTTACTATGGTGAGATGATGTAATAACAGCGCCTTGTCTACATCACCAAACCCAAAAGTGACTAACGCCACGATTCAGTGTCGATTCGGCTACCTGTAGCTTACAAGCGACAAGCAGGTGCTGACCGTGATGTCCTCAGACCAAAAGGACAAAGATGCCTACAGCAGCGTCCTCCCAATAGAACGCAAGCGTGAAAGAAGTCCCAGTCGAAACCCGAACCTTGTTCCGATCGCTAATAGCCGTACAAGGAACGACGAGGGCAAATGAACTGTTAGGTTGCTCTTGCTGCTGGTGCTGCTAAAAACAAAGTAAAAAAAAAAGCCCACAAAAATAGCCCGATCCATGTGGATACTATTATATTACAGTACTAATAATAACTGGTTCGACGCCTCGTTGCTGCCGCCCAGTGCATATATATATATATATATATATATATATATATATATATATATATGTATGTATATGTGTTATTTACCACTGTCAGACATTGATTTTCTCCCATCCATTGAAAATGCTAGTCTGACTTACATAAACAACGACGCACGTGTATACCAGAGACTTTTGTCGAAGCTGTTCTATTTGTGTTGCGGCTGCTGCTGGTGCTTTTACACGGGTTCAAGCTCGCTGTTCCCACAGATACGAAGCTCTACACGACAACAGGCACTTCACGAATGCCGCAGGACAAATACACCCAGGCGTAGGTACGGACGCCAATACGGACGGATACACTGAATTCCGAAAGGTGCACACATACGCGCGGCGACACATACCTACTGAGTGACCGCTTGTTGTTGTTTATCGGCAAAAATCCATTGAAGGAATCCGACGTCTACTATTATTATTATTAGCAGCTTTCGATTCTACCTCTTCATCGACATAATTCAATCTTAGTGTTCGTTATCACTTTTATTTCTTTATTATTCCCCATTTTTTTGTTTCATTGCTGTCATTGTTATCCTAACCGACGCCGCTGGCGCCGCTACGGTTATAGCCGTGGCGTTCTTCCGTTGTGTGCGTAAAGCAGCGTGTGTTTGCCTGTTTGTTTTTGGCGGGCTGGTGAACGTGCGCGACTCGTAACATTATTATCATTACGGGCCGCCTAACACCGTTAGTGGTTGGAGATGATGCTGGCTATGGCGGTTTTGGCGACTGCGGTCCGTTGATCGCCGTCTATTTCCTTCTTCAACTTCGAAATCAGCTACATTTTGTTGTCGCTGCTAGTGCCACCGAAGTCGCAGTTCGCCTATTCGGAGATCTGCCGTAAGGCGGGGGACGCTGTGGGGTGGAGGGGGCAAAGAGGTTTCGCATTCAGCCAGCTCCTGCTACGCCTCTCGATGCACTTGGACAGACGTCGACGCATCAGTGCATCGGCGGGTTCATCCTTTCCAGCTTCATTTTCGTCTTCATATTTGGCGATTTTTTCGTATACTTTTTCCGTTGCCTGCGCTATCGCCCGTGATGATGGTGCTGATGGCGACGACGGCGATGCTGACTCGGCCGAAGCCGTGGCCACAACTAGCAGCCACTACGAACCCGCGCGGCCTACCTATGATCGACCGCTGGTCAAACTAGCGACGCCGATGGCCGCAGCAGCAGTGGCGGCTGCAGTGACGTCGATATAATTGAACGGGCATTTATCGTAGCCGGCGGCACTGCGCTAACCCAGAGCCGATTGAGCAAAAGAAACTTATACTATTGGGCCAAACGCTGCTACCGCTGTCGTAGTCGACCAGCTATAAACTGCAAGACGGCAACGAGGAAGAGCGAACGGAAAGAAGCTCAATTTCCCGTCTCCTCGACACCTTCGTTCCTTACGTTTTGTCCATTCGCTCATTGCTCCAATGGAGCCGACAGCTGCGCTATCAACCAGTAAGTTGGCAAGCTAGCCGGTTGTCGACACGTAGCCAAATCATCGAAATTAATAATACTTCTAGTATTACTTGTCGTTTATTCATTTTTCTTTTTACTCGTACGCACCCCTTCTTCCTCGCAAAGTTTGCCCATGCATCTGCCGACTTGGGCATCTATCGATTCATTTCGATTTCATCGGTGTTCAATGTCACCCTGTGATTGTTGTTTTCGTTGCTGCTCCTTGGTTTTGTTTTTCACGGGTAGCTTTACATAGAAAGAATACTAAGAAAGTATAGAGAATCGCAGAGTCGCTGCTGGCTGAGGACGGGTCAAAGTCGCCGTCTTGCCTCTATAACCATTGTAAGCCGCATCTAGGATTAAAGCAACTATATATACAAAGTTGCTGCTGGTCCGGAGAATTGCCATGTGGCTGAAGAATGGTAAGGAAAATGGAAGGTAACGGGCGATGGAAACCGAGCACGAAACGAAACATCGAACGAAAAACTATCTGGTCGGATAAATGGCTTAAAGTTGACATCAATCGGATTAATGCAACATTAACCAATTTTCATGAACTAACGAATTACGTTTTTATTTGCTTTTCTTCACTTTACGTAAAGCGCAGTGCTGATGTTACTGAAACACTGGGTGCTATCTTCGCATTATCTTCGAATGAGGCTGAATTCGTCTTTCAAACGACGTTTAGATAATAGAAGATGGTAGAAACAATGCTTAGGCTATGTAGATGTACAAATTGATGCGATAAGGACACAGAATCAATTAAAAACTGTCTGTATATGATTTCCTGTCTGTGATCGGGCCATGAGACACTATTTCCCACAATGATAGCCTAAACGGAAGAAATACCAGTCAGTCCTTTGATAGACGTTCTGTAGCTGAATTGAGCTTTGCTAGATAACAAAAAATAAAAACAGATTTTCCTGACGCACTATCGGCAAATTTCAATAAGCCGGTATTGCTTGTTCGTTCTGCCAATTTTTTCCATACGCCTCAGCCATCGAATACGACGTTTCGAAAAGCGTTCATCCAACAAGCGACCGACTCCCAGACACTAATCTTTGCACAACTCCGTTATATTGACTATTTGTTCAGAATCATCGCGTCGATTACCTTATAAATGGCTACTGAATAGTGTGCCCACGAGATATTTATTCAGTTACCTAACTCCGCCAGTCTTCGTTACATTGTTGTTGTCGCATTTACGCCTTCGAAAACGTAGTAATGTTACAAGCTAACACAGCATTCACTTCGCTGAAGTGTTATGGGGCTTGAAGTTGATGAGATATATGAGTAGATGTGCCACCATTGTGCGTATATATATGTGCCCATATACGCAGTCACCTCTTGGCGAACAGATTTGTGCCAAGATGACCGGCCGATCGCCCGATCCCGGCCGGCTTTCGTTTTCCATTTGCTGCCCATATGGAATACGTAATGTGTTTTGGTACGTGGTTGTGTGTTTGTAACGGAAGAATACGCTTCTCCATCATCTTAACAATATACTGTAATGGAATCTAAAAGGTAATGTCTATTGTAAATTGGATAGAAGAGCGACGATAATGTTGATTTAGAACGATGACTGTTTTTGTTAATGTTATCGTTTAACATATACAAGTTACATTTGTTTATTATGACTGAATTTACTTTCCTTTATTCGTATTTGGTCAATTGATGTTGCCTTCTTCGACTTTGGCTTAAGGGCGGATTGGCAAGTAGACGTCTGGCCATTTTTTTTTGCGCAAAAAAATCTTCCGGTTTTTTTCGATAGGCCTGACTTTTGCAACGGAATCGATTTTCGCATCCAGCCAAAGGCTTTGTGGTTCTCAAGTACTATCTTGTTGCTGGAAGTATCAGAAATGCTGGTTGGAGCTGAGAGTGTGAAATCGAACGTGACAGATTTACATATTCTTTGTGATACGGTGCATGTTTATGAATTAGTGTGTAGGCGGACGACATTTTATAATGTGAAACAACTGTAATTTACCATATAGAGATAAGGTACTATCGTGTGCTAGGTCGTAGCGAACATGTGTGAGATACAGAGATTCTCCCGTACGTTTAGTCGACGACTAATTTTTATTATGGTTATTCTTACTTATCTATTCGATGTCTTCACATTACTCTGTTGTTAGGTTAGGTTAGCTTTCACACCAGCTACGATTTAGTCAATACAAAATTATTTTTAATTGACAAAATTCAGAAACCTTTGGCTGAATTTAAACTTTAACTAATTACACACGTAATCGGTTAACGAGTTTCCGGCACAGTTATTTCATTAGAAAGGATCGCCTTGCATGTGTACTGTTTTTTTTTTTTACTCGGGTAGTCTATGCGTAATATTATATCACCAAGCATTAAAAGTTCGTATCATTTCTTTTTACAGGAAATAAATGCAACCGACGCCAAACACCTTCTGATACTGTTCCGGGGTGCGAACCTTCAATTTCGCGGTATCTATACGTATAATCCGGACAGAGAAGAAGTAGTAAAAATTTTCGGGGCAGGCCCCAAGAACGTTACGGAATCGATGCTCGACTTGTTCTACAAGTACAATTCAGGCTCGAAGGGATTCACGCAGATTCATACGAAACATCTCAGCGCCACAATAGATGCGTTCACCATCCAGAACTCATTGTGGACGGTGCGCAAGAGCGTAACCAGCAAGTTCGCAGCATCTCACCACGCTCGGTCCGGCGACTTCATGTAAAAATAACACGAATAAGAATAAACATACAAACGAATATATAAATAGAGCAGTGAAGTCCTCCGTTGTAGTAGTAGACAAACGATACCGGCGACAAACGGCATGATTATATATTCGCCCGATTTTCGCGCAAGGCCCCAATGTAAATGTGGCAGAAACACTCGAGTATACCGATAGTGGTCGCCATTTACAACAAAAAACAACGCTAGAGCCTCACAAGGGTAATAATATTAATCTTCCTAATATTCATCATAGAATAACAATTACGTGAGTAACGCTCGTATTAGTGGATATTGATGGAATAGGTTACATTGATACACGAAGCCGATGGAAGCATCACACGCCTCCGATGTCTGAACGTGACAAGCCAATGGGCTGTGGTAATGGACAATTGTTATTATAGCATGTTACGCGTTTCGGCCTCGAACACACGTGCGGCGGCAAATCTGCGGAAAGATGTACGAATCAATAGTTACGGAAGATAAATGTAGAGTGAAAAGCACGATTTTTGCCTATCAAATCGGAAGCTGCTTGGCGTAGGGCTGTGCAAATTGAGCGCTTGAAAAAAGATGAAGAGGAATGGGAAAAATCGTCGAAGTTCTATATTGTTGTATAACAGTGACGGCACTATTTGTAAGTAATAGAAAGTTACTGAACTTCATGCTAGTTATTCCTTTGTAATATTCTATTTGTGGTTAACTAACTATTAGAAGAGCGAAGTAATATAAGACGGTTTTTTTGATGTGACCCCATTTTGATGATGAAATAAAACCCAGTAGTACTCAGCAGAGAACACGAAACACATATGGATCCAGGTTATATGCAGGATTGTCGGTCGTGCAGAAGGCCTCTGATGACGAACAAACAAATTCCAAGTTAAGCATTGGTGTTAGGAGACAATAGTCTTGCACTGACGACACTTTTGCATATTGTATATTATATAATAGGGATACCACTATCATGTCTCGTTCTATTAAAAAAAATAACCAGCCCCAGTTCGGTCTGCGGCTGGCTACCTTGCTTCGAATTGTTTTGGTAACATTTTTGCATTTCGAACGTTTTTATGGTGAAAATGAATGAGAAAAAAAAACAGCCAGATAACTACGACACCTTCGAAAATGGTCGAAGTAATGTTTTTTATAGAAACTTTATTGTACGAGGTAGAGCGTACATTGCATTGGCGCGGCTTTCAAACTTGTGTGCTTAAGTTGCTAAGTCGAAGAAGAAGTGCAGTACGTAGAACGCTTGTCCACCAATATCGCAGAACCGCAACGTTACCTAATTTGTAGCTTTCGCGTGCGCCGATGGAAACGGCCAGTGAAAGCCATTCCGTAGTCGTCGAAAGGAGTAGTAGACAGACGTGGACACCAGGGACAAAAGCGTCCGCTAAAAAAGATAAGAAAAAATGAGTCGTATATAATTGCGTTATATATATATATATATATATATATATATATATATATATATATATATATAGGGAATGACTAAAACAGCATTGTGTACTTTGAAACAAAAAAAAAGCCGCTACTTCGCCAATTATATTATCTATCGCGCGATTCTAACAATAGCAAAGCTGATTCAACTGTTTTACACAATGCAAATGACACAAGGCATATACATGAATACTAATAAAATGTAATATTTATAATGGTAATGACAATGCTGGTATAAGACGAGCGGCAGGGGCATCTCAGTGCATGCACCTAGATGAACGTACGTGCGCGTAGGCAGAGAATTAGATTTCTCTAGAAATGTTTAGAGAAGCTTAATCTTGAGGGATCAGTGACATCGCGTATTGTATTCGGTGCAAAGGGGAGAAATCATCATCCATTTTATACCAGTTAAGCAGAGAAATAGATATAAATACACGAATCCTGACGTGAGCTGTACGCCACAATGACGACTCGGATCGAGGCAAGGAGCAGGGCGAAAAGAAAAAAAAAACTGCCGTAAAACCGAAGAAAACACAGAATTTAACTGATAATAATAATGATAATAAAGGCTTCTAATAATTATGATAATACGAAATGGTCAATAATACACTCTTTAACTAAAGAAAAACACTTTGCTATATATGACGCACACATGACGACACGCGGACGCTACACTGTGACTGGCCAGTCACATTTTTATAGAGTGTGAATGTACGATGAATGAAGAACGAACAGTCACATCTATGTGGTAAACAGTAAAACTAATGGCTTTACTAACAACAAACAACACAATAAAGATAATAATCAATCAACAATCACATGATACGGTCAATGACGTCGAGAAGAGAAAGGAGAGGCCACAAGCATTGGATCGCTAGATCTTGGCATGTTCCATTAGAGGTGTCGCGCGGAGCAACAACCGTATCGATGAATACAAAGGTAATCGGAGTGTTCCATTAGCTGCGAGGATGAGCATGGATAAGTGCTACAATTCGAAAGCGTTCGGCATAAGTTAGGCTAACTGCGCAGGGAGAAGTTATCAAATCGCTCTGCTGCGGCGGCGGCGGCTAGGACCGTGGACAGAATAGAAGCGCCAAATAATTATCGCGGGCCATCTAATGGTACATGCGAAAAAATCCCCATCCATTGAATGAAACCATGAGAGCAAATATGTGGATCTTTTTTTTCTCTTGCCCCCAGTTTCCTTCTGCTGTTACTACGGCGGCCGAACAGAAGATGCTACGTGGTTAGATGAAACTCCGATTTTACGAACGCGGCCGCTGGAAAGCTATAAGAAAATTAATCTGCATTACCGCAACTTACCGAAGCAATTATTGAATAGCGTACGAAATAAAGTTATCCATAGACAGGTCTGACAAACATGATTGGAGGTACGTCCGTATCACTAATGTACTCAACGGCCTATTTATGTGGACGTTTGTAGGCCATGTAATTCCACGCGTAGAACAAACACCGAAATACTTAGAACACAACACCGTTGTTACCATGAAATCCACAATTTTCAAACGCCGAATCATAAGACATCGGTCTATGAATGGGTTCACCAAAGGCAAAGTGAAACAATGATTTGACAAGATCAATACTATTCCATGATATAGTGCCAAGTGTATTTTTGAAGAGCAAGATAAGTAATCCTGAGAACTCCGCACTTCAAAAGGACCACAAGGACATCAAGAGATTGCTATCGATTTGCTCACATGCTGCAACGTTAAGTTTTAGTGGTAAAATACTATTGACTCACGGCTTTCAGTCTGGGACATAGGCTATATTAACATAATCCTTCGAAGGAAATGGGCATAATGTTACTACGTAATTATCGTCAACGAACTAAACTAGGACAACGCCAATATCTTCAATTGGAGGTTTGACTATATGCCTATAATATCGTTTATGCCTATACATAAAAAGCTATATAAAGCATTTCAAATAAATTGTCTGACATTAGCAAATGCGGTTCGCAACCGTCTCGGTGACGAATAAAAGCAATGTTAAATAAATATTTGTTCATGGTGATCCTTAAAATGGTCTGCTGATACAGGATGTCAGCCTAATAACATGCCGAGTTACTTGTGGTGCTAGAAGTGATGAAGCCAACTGATTCTTACTCGACAGTCTATAACCCTTTGGCCCGTGTTTCATGATTTAAGCCAACCGACAATAGGTCGATGTCTGGTAGGAGTTAGGAAGTCAATTCTCACCGGACGCGTTGACTATTCTGGGGTGCGTATAAATCTAGCCAGCTTCCTGCTAACGTCTCAGAAACGTTCGCACTTAGAGTCGGGAAGCCGTCGGCCTACTTCTTCTAGCAAAACCTAGGTGGCTTGAGCCAGCTTTTGCCAGGCATCAAATAGACGTGCGTAGATCGGACACGGGCCCTAGTATCAGACATAGACTTACACCGACAGGAGTAGATAACCCTTTGTGGGGGCAACAACTTCATCTTGGGGAGAAGCAGGGTCTGACGCATCGTCGTTTTCTTATTTTGCCCAAGTCAAGTGCCGTGTCAGGCTAAACGTAAAAATAAGCCAAAAAAACCGAACCTTGCCGAATCAAATGGTTTAGCAGCTACTGTGGTTAAAGATGGCCTTTCTGCCTACGCTGTCTGCTGTGTTGGATCCCTGTCTGGCAACTATCCGTCTAAGTGGTTCTTATCACCGCTATAGCTAAAGCTAATGTTGTCACCCAGTCTGAAAGCAGTTGAGCACTAGTTGTATTAAAAGAAGTAATAATAGTAATAGTAAAAAAAAATCACCAGTTTCGATGCGACTGGTTATGCGGTAACCGCAACGGAGACGTGCAACTTATAGAGAAGCCACTGAAAAAGAAGATAAAGTTTAGGCAAAATTTGGACAATGACCGAAACTGGACAAGCGCCTGAACGCTCCTTACGACTGGGTGATATAGTAGGCTCAGGTCAACGTTGACTTGATGTTTTAATAAAGCGTAATGTCCAATATCCGGAAAAATCTAACTGACTGCAATCTTTACGTAAATCAACGAGTAGATCTCCAGTACACTATCAGCCGACATGGGTGGAGGTCCACGCAGCATCGAGGACAACGTTCGGTCATCGGCAACAGGGCAACAGATTGCCTTTTGTTGTGGCCTGCTCAGATCATTAAGGTAGGACGAATACTTATCGTATGATTTTTTTGCCTCATCTTCTTTTCGACAAAACTCAATTAGTTACAAGAAGCAGCCACTTCATATGACGGAAGCTGAGCATTCAATGATAATGATAACTGTACTAAAATGTGAGCATGATAACAGTGTTAAATATACGCAGGAATACAATATTGATAACAACATTCGCAATTGATAAAGAAGATAATAACGGCAACAGTTGGTGATTTTTAATCAGATATAAACTATACACACAAACACGCACATACACACGCATATATATATATTCATAGCCTAAATGGCAGGGGCAGCAGTATCACCCGGGCTTTTGAGCCGGATCGATTGGGCTGGTCAATCCACAGACCCAACTGTGAGTGAAACTGACGTGCAGATACAATGATAGAAATAAATCACAACAAAAATAAAAGACAGAAAAAAAGATAAATAAATGGAAGAAAAGCGCACGAAACGCAGACGCACGAGATTATTAAGGGGTGGGGAAGTGCGGCGGCGGGGGGGGCGGGGGTTCATAATGGTTATGACAGTAATTATGATAATAATTATCATAATATTGATGATGCTAACTTTTATATAAAGTGTCACTACCAATAGCTGTGGATAGTGTTTTCATTTTTATGAATATTAATAATTTTTCGCTTCATCATTTTGTTATAGTGTGCCTTTTTCAAAAAGAATAACATAGGTATGCATTCGCATACTAGCACCACGTAGTTTACAAGTCTGTAAAAATTCACCACAACAGCCCCTAGCTGGACTGACATGCCTACATCAGTCATCGATCAGGATTGAGCTAGATTTCCCAAGAAGTAGGAAATCCGTTTTTGTAAAATGTTTGTGTTTCAATCTGTCAACTTACTTTTGGGCCGACAAATAAAATTTCAAGTCCTTTGTGTCTTCAAGTCTTTACATACCGTAGGAAGGCTCAAAGCCTATGATATGTGAAGAAACAAGGTGATCACTTTTAAACGATTTATCTCGAGTTCAACGTATAGGCCAAACAGTATCGATATTTATGTGTTTTAATTTTACGATTGAGTGGTTCAGTTTTCCGACTCAATTTTGCCGTTGCGCATGCGCATCGCGGAAATGTTTGTTTATTGGCTGTGAATGCTTTTTGAATAGAATGATTTCTTTTTAGGAAGCTTATGTTTTGAACGCGGACTCCTGTGCGCCCTATCAGTACACCGATTCCGATGCAAACGCGGCGCTGTCAGGAACATGACATGTTCTGTGTGGTCACGGGGAAATTTGATTTCTGTTCAGTCTAAATTCTCTCGTTTGACGGGTGACATCAGCTGGCCTTGCAAACACGGATGAGCGATAATGGGAAAGTTTGACATTCGTATAGGTTCGCTCGCTGTCAAGGTTCTCATACGACTGTCGCGCACGAACCAACAAAGCTCCACAATGTACTAGCATAAGTCATAACAATGTACCATACATGGGTATAATTCATTTTTCCGCCTATTCATGTAAAATGTGTGAATATTATGGAACTAAACAGTCGAATTCGGGAACAATCGACGAAAAAGTTGTCTTGGAAAACATCTTAGCCCTTATGTGTTATTAAAGACATGCTATTTTTCTAATTAATTTTCTTGAAATTGAACGATTTAACAGACTTTTAATTCTTATTGACTTAAGCTATTGACCAGTCACTTTCTGTCAGAAACTCCAACAGCTGACATCCGCGTGATTTCCGGGCTGCACATGATCCACGTATAAACTGCATGTGTTGACGTTGTGTGGCCTAACCCACCAAGGATCAAGGCTAACAACCCTAAATCAAGGTTATTCTACTTCAAACGTGTCGTTTTCGTGACTACTACTTAACTATTGCTGAGTCAAAGCAAAAAAGGTCTCGTTAGATACAGAACATTCAGCCTTTCGAGCCGTAAAGCTTTTCATTCACGATCTTTTTTATCATCACGTAAGATGTATGCTAATTTTAATAGCACAAAGACACAGGCGGGCTCATAAGGACATTGACGAAATATGGCTTTGAATCTGGTATAGCACAGTTAGAAGTTTGTACGCATATTACATAGAGATAAAGAAAACGGACGGGCGGACCTTGCATTAGTCACAGTTACCCTCGTGCATATTTCCAGTAACCTCTGGGGTACTTCGATTCACGTTTCACAATCGCTCTTCAACTTCTACACTTCTGACTTTTCTAAGCACACTGTAACTAAGCGTATCGAACTGGGCATCGACTTTAATTTCTGGTCGATCATAAATTAAGGGGAGCCGTCCGCCATAAAAACTAACGTATTTTAGAAAGATTTTGAATATCAACGGTTGAGTGATCAACGGATTATGTGTTGAAGCTCAATAGTTACTAGTGGCATTATCATTTACTAATAATGTCTTTTGCAGAACGTCCCAGGGGAATTCGTTTCAACAGCATGGAAGCATTTTGATTAGGCCCCCGACCTCGTATAACGCAGAATGTCATAGTAAGATCAATACAACGATCGTGGTGTGGGATGGGAAGTCGATGTGGGTATGTCCACTTTCTACAGATCTATTTGTAGATTGCGTATAACGGCAATAGGTTAGTAGATGAAGTTGAGGATCCTTCGACTCTTTAGAGGATGGCGTTCCCTTTCCGCTTTGATGCGAGCAGCACGAGAGGATGACTAGTGTACAATGGGTAGATTGATTCAGGCTCCAGATGAATTTTACTGATGACTGGCTGTGTCCAATCGTGCAAGAAATAACATTGCCTCGCAGTTACTCGTATACTATCTCGACCATGAAAAAAGGTTCCCGTTTTAGCGATGCTTCCTTGTAGCTCTAGATGACCATGAATTATTTGGGAGGAGATCGAGCTGTGCGATTCCCTGTCGCCCGAGACCGTATAGTATAAGAAACTGATCAATATCTGAGTTTTGAACATCAAGCCTCTTCAGTCGCCGGTGAGAAAGACAGTGAAAACGTATCGAAATTGAATAATGGTAAGGGAAGAAAGACTGCTTTAGGCCAACGATCAAGCAAATCAAAGAATATTTGAACCCTTTAGCTAACTTTGCTTGTCTTCCCCTTGCAGTACATGATCAAACTTTCGTTCTGGGTAGAGAAGACGTCCAGTGCCCCAAACAGTTTAAACGGAACTTAGCATGTCTACTGTATAGGTGACAAGGTTGGCATCTCTCATCGTGAACATGAGCGTGGCAAATCGTGCCTTTTAGGGCTATACAAATAGTAGCAGGTATATTTATTCACTAGCAACACAAGCCTTTGAATTTGTTGAAGTGTACTCCCAGTTGTATGTGGAGAAAATGCTCCTATGTGTAGGGGCCTTTTCGTGGCTCGCGTACGTGTTACTTCTGAAACAGGCTGCTTTTGCTTACAGAGATATATGATTATCGATATTTCATGTATGTGTAACTGTTGGGCCCTCGTCATAACATAAAATTAATTTTACTTGCCTGTTCTTTAAATCATGTCGATTCCGTCAACGTTTCCGCCTACGAATGTTGGGGTGTAAATTCTGGCGAAATGTAAAAATGGTCAATTAGCATTGGGGCCACACCCCACCCAAGTCTCTGGCTTGCGCAGTACTTCTCGACCGGCAAGCTATTTTAGCTATAGCGCGTCAGAGAAAATATTTCTGACTTCTAAAGGTAATTGACATAAGGGTGCCATCATATTGATTTAGTACGAAAAATATAGATACGGCATTCAATGTCGCCAAGTTATAATGCGCCATTTTTGTTTGGGAATACGGATCTGAGCTATGCCAGTAACGAACGTTTACTCAAGCTACTATGTTTACTGTATACTACGTATAAATAGGCTGCAAACTGGTAAGATGCAGAATTTCCTTCAATCAAAGTACAACACTCAAAAAGTGAATAAGGTACAGTATATCGAAAAAAATAAGCTTAACTATGTCTTTATTTCTTACTGTGCATTCCCTCCACGGATAGGATAAAAAGTCAGCTGTATAAAGCTTTTGTTACACCAACCAGTACGCGTGTGCCTATACACTTCACGCAGTTGAACATATAGATAACTTGTACTTGTTCTAAAATTTCCATACCAGGAAGATGTGATTTCTGTGTGATGTAACTACGTACGGCCGAGCCACTGCAATATCATACGAGCCTCCTTTGCTCATTTTTGAAAAAAAAATCCACCGTTATCGTATAGTGTTATGATATTTGGAAAGCTACTAAGAACCACGCTGATTTGATGTGCTGAGTATAAGGACAATCGGCAATTGTCCTTTTCTAGGGTTTACGGCGCTAACTGGCATTGGATCGCTCAGAAATGATCAGGCACCTTGTAGGTCCTTGCTGTCACTATCAGCTCTTAATAGTAAAGTAAAATATTAAGTGGTTTCTTCTCTAATGATAATCATATGTCTTGCACGACTCGCAGTCATATCTCTGTAACGAAAGAAGATTTAATGCAGTTCGGTTCGATTGGCCCGCTCGATCGAAAGCTTTATAGCACCAACAGTTTCTCCTCCGGATGCTCGCCAGAAGACGCGCACGTCTTCTAATTCACCTTTATTTAATATCCTATTTAACTGTCTGTATAGGAAGAAAGGAACAAATGTACCATCTTATTTTACTTAAGCCAGCTTTCGCATTTACATAGTACAAGGCGTAGGTGCAATGATATTCCGGCCCATATGAAACGGTATTATTTAGGTGTTGCTCAAGTAGAGTCAATTAATAAAGAGTTCTGCGCGAACTTATTATGTATCCCATAATTCCCTGGTTCACACGCATACCTTTATATATATATATATATATATCACTTAAACCGCTTGTCCTACACCCGTCAAAATCCGCTCTATCAGTGATCAGACATACATATCTAGATACATAGCGTCAACGCCACTGATCCTGTTTGTCGGCCAAATCACGCTGGCTTCTTCTACCGACTTCGGTCAGTGGCAGGTAGAAAGAAGCAGAAGCAATGAGGCTGGTAACAGCACCAGCGGCAGCGACGGTAATGCCGATCGTCGCCTTCTGCCCTACAGACGTATACGTGTGTGTGCGTGTGTGTCTTTCGTTGGCGTGTAGAAATCCCTCCTATCCATCTGTCTGTGCTCGTGGCAAGCGCGCGGCGGCGCAAAATGTTAACAGTAGTAGAGGTGATGGTGACGCTGTTAGTAGCCCGTTCGCTCTGTCGCTGCAGCGGGAACAACAACAACAGCGACGACGAAGACGACGATGACGACAATAACAACACCAACAGACATCCACGGCAACAGTCCGCCGCTAGCGGTCGACCAATGACGGCACTGGTATAAAAGACCTTCTGCTGCTGCTGCTGCTGCTGCTGTAGGTACGAAGAGTGAGCTGCAGCCGGCCGCCGTCGCAGCGGCGCTTCAGCCAATTCTACCATCGCCATCACCAGCACAGCAAAAACCGACAGCAGCAGTCGGTCAGAAGCGCCCTGGAGGCCGAGTGGCCAGGAGCTCCTTGTTGCCCCTTGACGAAATCGGGCGATTCAACGACCACAGACAAATAGGAATAGTACATATGTGGATTGACGAAACGACTGTCAGATACAGGACATCACGGTAACGCCGGCCAGCAAGCATGCGATATGTCGCTTAGCCCACGGTAACGGTACGCTCGCCACAACGTCTTCTGGTTCACTACAACTGTATTGCTGATCCAACTCTCCACCGGTCCTGAATGCGTCTGACTGTGCGTGGTTGACGATGATCATCATCATCACCTGATGATAATAACAGTTGTTGGCTGTGAACTCTATGTAATTTTACTGCTTTGGTAGTGCAGCAGGGGTAGCAGGCTGCATTGGTTTGAATATCGATATACGTCCGTATACATGACGACGGCGATCCTCATCGAGAAGAGTGGTGCCCGCCGTACACGAACGCCACTCGTAAGAGTAACGGACGTGCTCTAAAAGTAACGGTGTGCGCGAGTGCCATGCACTTAGCTGTGTGCCCAGAAGTACAGCGCGTTGGAAAGCATCGCTCAATATGTACAGATCTAGTTATCGTAAATCTCTGCCTGAAGGATTAAGTTACATATAGGTGGGTGTGATTTTTCAATGTGTAGTGCGTACATATGTTTTTCGCCGGTTTGGAGGGTGTCTAGTATGTGCTGCTATGAAAATTTCGTTTGGCATAAGGATTACCACAGCGGAAGCAACGATTGCGACTACCGCAGGATTATATGGTCGTTGTAGTTGTGGTTGTGGCCTCCCGTACAATCGCGCCCTTAAACGTTGCTTGTAGTGCTCGTAGTGAATCGAGAGTAGTGACGCCAGCAGTATTAGCAATCGTGTATCCGAAAAAGCGAAACGTGACCAGGCATACGTGCCTTCGTCACGACCTGGAACTGAACTCTCTGCTATACGAACAAGCTTGAGCGGATCACGGGGCCAGATCAACTAATGTTTAAGTGCGAACTAGCGCGATTCTCGAGCTCCTGCTGTTGTTGCGCTTCAAGAAGGTTCGCGCCACCTCGATTGCGGGCCTCTTGCCAATCTGCGATGTTGCTCGCAAATGAATATGTTCCTTGAAGGCGGTCTATCCCCTACGGTGGCAAACGCCAACCTAACCTTTTGTTCAGTTGAGTGATAACCTATCGGCAAACTGCAGGACAACTTGAAGCCGCAGGTGAAGCGGCCACTCGTACGTCGTTGTCACGGGAAGATGCCTATCGTAGACCCGGGAGGTACAGGTTCGATGCCGCATTGTTGGCTACGCCACGAAGTTCTGCAGTTTTGACATTTGGCGATTGGATAACACTACCTTCATGAGCCTTTTCGGCCAGTCTTCGCTACGAATAACCCAAGACATAATAAATGGTTGTACACTGTATAGCGACGAAACACTAACGCGATGAACTTATTAGAAAAGCTGGATCAGGAAAGCGACGTCGTGGACGAGCTAAGAAATCACCTTGAGCTCGTGCTTGAGGGCTTCCTAGCTGGCCCACTAAGCTCCGCTCCGATTAGCAAATTAGTTACTGACCCTGGCTATGAAGAGCTGGTCGATGAATTTCGCCCTAAGTTGAATGAAGCGTTCGTGTCATTTCTCTCAGCGCTGCTGTATGCCCTCAAGACGTCGCTTATAGACGTCGAACTAATCGACCGCAGAGCGTATGACCTGTCGGCGGCGCATGACCACTTGAAGAACCTTATAAATTCCCTCAAAAGTGCAGTAGATATCTGGCTAAGGAAACTGCCAGAAAAGCCTAAACTTGTCGCACGAGAGCAGGACGTTGATAAGGCTTCCCTGACATACGAAAACTCATTAGCAATGAGTTGTGTTAACAAAGTCCTTACTTCTAGTCTGTCGAAAAATGAAAAAGCAATGGCTCTCAACACAAAGCTTGGTGAAGGCGATTATAGCTATGAGTCCAGCACGACGCTCACCGTCTTTTGTGATGGCGACCACGATGACTGGCATATTTCGAAAGTTGAGATGCAAGGGCAATCGAAAAAACACGCGGAGGAAAATCGTCTAAAACCATTTTCCGCCGGTGCATGCGGAGGCGTGCCCTTTCCGGAGTACGGCGTTGATATCGTGGACTATAATTGGCGGGGACCTGATAGCTTGGAGCGAACCAAACGTACAAGTGATGTCACGGATCATCAGAACCCCGCTGCCGTGCCGATGATGACCACGGAGTGGGAAGATAACTGGCTATTTAGGCGAAAATCCGTGGCTCGAATGGAAGCTTTTAACCTTGAACCTGTGCAAATGGTCATTCCTAAACCTAAAGATCCTGGCACAGGTATAACGTTGGGCAGTCTTGATATTGACATATTATCGGAACTCTCTGAAAATAATTCCGTTGCTTCTCTTGACTTCTCGTCTACCGAAAGCGAATCTGATCGTCCTCAGGTGACTGGTGCTGTAATGAAACCTTTATTGCAAGCCAAAAGCTCAACTGTCGGACATGCGCATGGCAAGGTCACAGTTAGTGAGCAGTCAACAGCTTCGGGCTCCGCAAGGCCAGCAGGTACCACAATCGTAACCGTGAACGGCTCCGGTGATCACAGTATCGTCATTGAGACCCACAAACATAGTAGTAGAGCTGAAACAGCACAGCGAAGCGATGCCACACTCGATAACACGTTTGTGCTTACGCCGGCACCACGGAGAGAGCCTCAAAAACCACTTATAGGACCACGGGCAAAAGCAACATTTGATGGTAAAGTCGTTATGGAAAACATTGAAGAAATCAAAAATAACAATATTCATCAAATGCTTATGAGATCTAGTGGTAATAGCGCAGATATCGACCGTCAATCACCACAGGGCCGTAGTAGTAATGTTGCCTACGATGAATTTTCCGTTAGAGCGTTCCAAGAGGAGACACTGCAAATGTTCGAAGAGTGCCTTGAGTTCAGGGACCGTATCGACACAACTGGAACAAGTAACTCATTTCCGTCGTTTACTGAAGAGGAGCTTGACGTGCCCACCAGCGTATCAACAGAGTTCTCGTTTCGCCGTAGTCCCGAAGGTTGTTCGTCGTCTGCTGAGCCACAATCTCAAATTAACGCATATTCAACCAACCTGACTAAGACATATATCGATAAATCGTTGTTAAGCCCAGAAACACTTCTTTTAACGGCTAAGCAACCAAGGGAGAAACGATTACAACTGAAAGAACTGAATCAAAACGAGCAGCAATTGCAAAAATGCCGGCAAAACATCATCATATCGGACCATCAGCATGACCACGACATCAGATCATCTGTAGATAGCTGCACTGCGGTTGATGCGCCACTTCCCACCCAGAAAATACGCGCAGTCTTGCAGCCAAAGGAAGCAGCTCCGACGATGACGACGGAACGTGAAGAAATTGCCGTAAGTGCATCCATCTCCTCCGGCAGAGGCTCGACAGCTTCGACCGATTCAGCGTCGTCGGTGCAGTCGTACGGCCTCACAAATCGCGAGTCTGCATCAGCTTCGCGACTGAGCGAGACTAGTCTCGATCAGGACCGGAGTATTAGCGCTGAGCCGTCGTGTCACGACGACCACCACTCCGCCGCCGCCGCAGCAGCCGCCACGATTGTTATTCAACAACGATCAAGCGGACCTTACAGTAGCAATTCGATTGCTGAGGAGAGGGCACGCCTAACGTCAGCGAGTGAGCAACCGCAGACGACGGTGGACCTTAGAAGAGCGTCATACAAGGCTGCTGCCTTGGAGGAAGCAGCAACTGCCGATAGCGCTGGAACCTTGAGAAAAGCCACTAACGATAATAGAAACACTGGTGATAATGCAGCGGCAGCGGTGACAGCAACAGGAGCTGTAAAGTCAGGAGTGCCGTCGATAGTGAAACATTTCGAACAGCCTCATATTGAAAAGAATTCGGAATTAGATAGAGACCAAGACATCTATTGCGTGGCACCTACATCCAAACTTGAAGTAACCCGACGACCCACGATATGTTCAGTAGAATCTTCAGAAAGCTCGTCGGCGTTATTGGGCCTACGAAAAAGCATGTCCATTGAGAGTGATGTAGAACAAAGGGTGCAGCGTTTCCAAAGCAGCACTCTACCAAATCCGAAAAGGCGAAGTGGTGCGTTAGAAAGAGCGCAGCGTGGACCGGTTTCTCCGATGCCTGCGAAACGCAATCTTCTCAACATGAGCAGTTCGCAGCAGAAGGTCGACATATTCGCTTCGCCAGCTGAATCGTCAAATTTTCCCAGCTCCGCCGTCGATACAATCCCCGTGCCAAAGAATCGCCGCTGTTTCACGCAAGTTTTTCCTCGGCCGCCACCGGCGGGCCACGCTCCCGAGCCAATTGCCGAATGCCCCGATCTGTCAGGCGTTGTGCTGCTGAAAGCGGCCCGTGGTTCGTTCGGTGTACAAATCTACCCTACACCGGTTCCCCAGCCTCGACGTCGTCGAAGCACAGGAGGAGCCGAAGGAACTTGTGAAACTTTTTCAAGACGAGTGTTCGCGCGAGTCGAGTCATCGCGTGCGCCGCAGGACGTCGATATCACGCCAATGAAGAAGACCGTCATCGAGCAAGATCTTCAGGATAAACTGCCTAGTGTCAAATGTCTAGCTAGCCGTTTCTGTGAACCAGTTCGGCCGGGCGATTTCCAAAGCTCCACACTACCAACGCCCGGCAGGCGTCGTAAGGAGAACGCGCGAAAAAAAGACGACGACCTCGCCCGCCGTCTCAGTCAATTTGACAGCTACACGTAATAATGAACTCTTTCCCATATTATAGAACTATGCTAAAATTACGCCAACAGCAGCGCGGAAAACGGTCCTGAAGTCACACCCAATACGCTTAATTATCGCCGAGTGCAAATTAGGATATCCGCGCTCCTTCGAGCTAGGAATATATTATACATATACATCGTAATACAATATTACGAACAATATTATTGATAATAAGTGTTATGGCTGATACTAATCATGTTTACCCCTAGAGCCCCATCGTTAGCAGTGTGGTGGTTCAAGTGGTGTTGTACACAAGTAAATACAGTGATGTAGTGCTATGAGAGAGTGCGAATCGGAAAAGGAAGACGAAATCGTGTATTTGTAGACCGGATGGATGCAAAGGTGATGAAGGAAGATCAAATATACAAACAGACGTTGCCCCGCGATCCCAAGAAGACAGAGAGGCGGTGTGTGTCCGTCGTACGTCACAACTAAAAAGAGCAACAAAATGACGAAAAGGCTATGAGAAAGATAAACAGAAAAATAAATCCGAAGTAGAATAGTCAAGGACTGCCATGTTTTTCTTATATTTGTTTATATACACTCGCAAATACATGGATAAATTCACTGGATAGGGTTCTGTAGTAGTGGGGCCTGTCTATACGCATCTATCCGTTCTAATAGAACGTTCACAAGTACATATATATTAATACTCGTAGATATGTACATATCTATAACCATGATCGATTTGATTGACCCCTGAAGAGATGACTCCTGCTCAGCTCTGGCTGGCAGTTCGCGCCATCAGGCATCATACGTACATAGCACATCATGTCGGGTTAATTAGTGAGGACTGATTAAAAAGGGGGTGGAATGTGCTTACACGCAAAATTGTTGACGGACATGTTATTGAAAAGAAGAGCTACGGCGGATCAGCAATCAGCAGATGAGCTCACTAAAGCGTTAGCGTACACACAGAGATATACCTGTAAATACATACGCGTGTGCTGATGCACTGAACTGTCGATGACGCCGGTGTAGAGCTGTGCTAGGCATTTTGTCGAGGAAATGAAAAAAAAAAAAAAAGAGGAAAAATCCGCTCAAGATTCGGAAACGGTCGGAGAACCCGAATAGCTTGAAACATAAATATTGGCCATACGTTATGATAAAACCATATATCAACGTCAAGGTAGGCTGGCCTACTTTTGCATGCTTATAGGACGCCCAAGTGTAATCAGGTACGACGGCACTATAACAGGAGGAAAAAATATTAAAGCATACACTTAAATTAATTACATAACACCACGGAAACGCCAGTTGTCGAGTAGAAATGTAACTTTTATTGCTTTCCGAACGTGGTAAGCTGTTGTTCAGTATACCCATTAAGAAGGTAGTGCATTTTCAAGGATAAAGTAATCCTATGCAATTATCGAACGCAAAATGTATTCAAGGTGAACAGTCCATACCGTTTGAGATATTTAGTTTGATTAAAGTCAATGAGCAGAAATATTGTTTATCATAAACCAACCGGAAAAAAGAAAACGATGATCCGCGGTATATACGTAGCGATGATCGGTGTATCTACACTCGGGAAACTTACGAATAGCCTTAGTTCGATGTCCGTCAGCGTCAGACGTCGAAAATAACACACGAGAGGACTGGGGGGTGAGTTTAAATTTTGAGTTGTGTTTGTCGGCAGGCAGACCAGTGCATTAAGCGCACCGGACAATATGCCGCTGATATTTCACAGATTATACGCCTGTGTGAGTTTTTCTTTATAGCGCAGATTATACGTTTGCATGGCAGACATTTTTAAATGTTCAAGTACTGAAAAAGGTTGTGTCTGATGCTTTCACCTTTAATAAGCATGAACTGAGCTGTGGATTAGGCTCCCTGAAGACACTGACACTGGCTGAAGGTGCAGGCCAAGCTGAGTGCAAGCTTTTGAGATTAAAAATAAAAAGCGGTCACTAGACGGCTGGCCTAATGTGGCTGGTGCATAAGGCAACCAAAGATCTCGGCTCAACAAATGGTTAATGAAGACGCACAGAATGAACAATCTAGCGACTGATTTGATGGTTCGTTTCGAGAAGTTCAAGACGCCGAATAGAAATTGAATTGCATTGATAAAAATACATCAAACCTTGTTCAAAGCCAGCGTCAACCAACCTCAGATGTGATCATTTGTTAGACAGACAAGCGGAAAGGCTCTCAAGAGTCGAAGTAGGTGATACGTTCGTAGTCGTTCGGTTCCGAAACATTCGTGCAGACCGTCGAAAAGTGTGCGCTTACCCTTTAGGCTTAAAGTGCAGGACGCAGCATCGAGCAAAAAAATCATTCACTTACTACATACGTGGGGCATTTATTTCTGCTCTGGGCTTTTCAATATTGCCATTTAGATTTACTCGAAGTGGCAATACAACACCATTTTTACGGCGCGTTCTGGTAACACGAAGACTAACACGGCGCTATTTTGAATTGAAGTATAATTAATCATCAAAGTTATTATTGTATAGGCTCTATCATTTTTTACAAAACTTCACGGGTGCAGATTGTTCGAAGTTAGTTCCACATTATGCAAGTGGCTCAACGACGGCTGTAAATTGATGAAGAGACTATTACAGATTATATGTAGGATACTGTAAAAATATTACAAACTGCCAGTATTTAAATTATGACCGCCAACACATCATAAACGGTTGTCAGCAGTATTACTAAAAGACAGCTATAATTATGATTTTTTTAGCCAGCTTCTGTACAAAATTACACCGATCTGTCCGTGGATAGAAAGCCAACTTTCGAAAGAAGTGCGGCTTGTAATTTGTATTTCGATTAACGTTGCATTAACGTTCAACTATATACCGCACAGCCAAGGCAAAACATGCATATTAACTGACGTCACAGGGTACAATTTTACTTACCCAATAACTTCGGATTCTGTTCGATTACGTCTAATTTATACGAGTTAAAGAAGCTCCGATCACCAATCTTAACCACTCGGTTAAGCTATTTATGGTAACAAGATCAGCCTTAAAGCAATCGCGCGGGTCGTCACCGTTCATCGTCACCGATGAACGAATAAGGACGCTACTCACCATTGACAACAGGCATCACAGCAGCACCGGAAGGACATGCACCTCAAATTTGAGAAAGGCCATGAAACAGAAGCTGACTCTGGGCTTATTGGAAGTGAACTAACTCACTAGACCATTCGAGTCCTGCAGCTTGATAGAGTAGTGTTACGTAACGTGCAATCATTTAGTGGGATACACTTCAAACGTCACGATGCAGAAAAACACATGGCCGTAGCAAACATTGCCTAGAGTGTAGATAATTCGTTATAGCTCAAATAAAGTAGGATCAGCTCGTCAGAAAAGATTGAATAAAGAGCAGGCGTCCGGCATAGTTTCTCCTTTTTCTAGAAGTATCTAGTATTCCTTATGATAGGAATACTATAACGAAGCGTGACATTTTAATTAACTTTAGTAGTCTTTTTGTACTATACGTTGTCATGTAACTCAACCCCGTTTTGAGCTACAGGAACTGCGCGCCCATCCCGGCGCGGTTCCGCTCTCCTGCGCTTTGCGGTACTGAAAAGTAAGAAGCATTTGACTTTTTCTGTCTTTCTTTTTTTTTATTACATATTTGTAATTATATATATTTGTAATTTCGGTAATCATACATCCTTGATGATATCAGCGGGCTCTTTCGTGCATATGAAAAATGACATCAACAAGGAACTTCAGCCGGAATTACGCTAACCAGACGACACATAGCGCTGGTAACAGCGAAAAAATTTGAATTGTCCCGCGGTGATAGGATCTAAGGAGGCGAGCAAGTCTATGCGTATCCGATTTCTCGCATTCGCTGCTACGTAAGTTACGGCCTTTCACTCATCTAACGTCTATGATTTACGTCGACGAAAAAAAGAACAAGATACGTTACAACCTGCAAATGTGCTTACGGTAGCCAACTTTCAAACATGTCTTGTCCGCCACACAGGAATTGCCATAGTGATAAGAATACTAATGTTTCAGAAAATGAAAAATATTTCATATCACAAAGACAGCACAGGCAGTCGAACTTGAATCAAGCTGATCTAAAAAGTGCCGTTTCTAACTTCTGGTTTCTCTTTCTTTTGCATACTAACAGTACACAGACAAAGCGGCGTATACGAAAGCAACGATACAGAAATTTGTACGACAAAGCAGACATAAGGATTTAGAACATTTGATGTATCGATTTGTTCACGTTGGACTGGCCTTACGAGTGCGCAACTCACTGCCTGATCTACTGACACTTTGCTTGACAAAATTAAATGCTTCTTAACACGACGGCATGTGCTCAGTTTGATGTATGGTCTTGATTGCAATAGCTGATCCTTAAAGCTAGTCAGATAGAATAAAGGCTGCTTGGAGGTTTACAGTTGGCTTCAGACGATGAGATTCGAAAAGGGACAATAGCATTGTATCAGACGTTATTACTCAGGTAGCTGAACCTGTAGAGGGGATTAGGTTCTACGATATAATGGTTTGGGAAGGGAGAAATGTGCCTCGTTTGAGTGTACATAGGTATACGGGTTGGTGCGAGCGTGTGTACTGTTGTCTCCGCCGTAACTCGTGTGGTCATTGCGTATCGTCGATTCGTTAGTGACATAAAAAAAAGAAGAGAAAGACACCGACTATTTGATTTTGATACTTTACCACACACGCTAACGTCAGCAACATTCAACAGAGAAGATGGTGGTGGGAACATTGATGGAGCAGTGCTGGGGTGTTGTGGACGCCAGCCGGGAAAACACGAGCAAAAACCAAAGGGAATAACACATGCAAGATGACCGTTATCGCTACTAGTAACGTCTGGTAGACCGCAATAGAAAGAAACTTATATGCTAACGCACAGAAGCTCGCACGCAGCTCAAGTGTAGTTTGATCGCCAGTCGCCTCCCGCTGGGATCGATGAACGGTAGCTACGAGGAGAACCTGCTTCATTGGCGGGCACACTATCTGGTCGTTTTGTTGTATGAGTGTCAAGCGTCAAGGTCTTCAACGTTGTCCTACGTTGTATTTTTTCGAGCTCTTTTTCTGCAGGTGTTTACTTGGAGTCGCCGATTCTATCCCTGCCTTTTTCTGTGTCTTGGTCTGTTACGTTTCGACTTTTTCTGATGCGACTGCCGTGAGTTCATGAATCATTTCATTTTCGAAATTACTAATGCACTGTATTCGAAACAGCGGAACACTCAAGAGACGGTGCTCCAATAGGTATGCATATATATGGCCACATATGAAATAGATTCGATCACAATTTATTTCCTAAATAATACCCTCCGCCTTACTGTCGTCGCCGCCTCTAAAGCCGTTGATCCCCGGGACCAATGCAACTATAGCTGCGGTGGCAAAATCTAGGGTGGCATTCGAACCAGCCTGCGGTCGCCCCATTGTTAAGTACCGCATAAAGGAGAGAACGACAGCACGACTGGCTCTTACATCTCACAGAGGCTTGACGATAAAGACAGTCAATCTGCTCGATCCGCTGTTACCGCACTAAGCCGTAACACAAGAAGAAAATGAAGAATCAAGCATGATCTTGTCGCGTCAGCCAAAAAAGTCATCCATTTTCCATTTAACTCAGTGGATGATCGATCCATTTGTCCTATTGACTGCTCACTCTACTTGTCTTCCTCTGCCCCGCCTCTAGCTGCTCCATTACAGTTACTGCTACCGATAAATCTGTTTCATTCGATGCTGTTCGCAATGAGCGGACGTTAACTCCTGATGCGAAGCTAATTCCTTTTCAAGCTGCATCTATATTGACGTTCCGTAATTTCTGCGCGTCTCTAAACGGCAATCTCCTTATGACCGTCAAACATGGTTACCCGTGTAATATTCTAGTCTGTAAATTGTATCTGAATAATTATATTCTTAACAAGGTGGCATACGGAGGTGGCTCAGTTTACGTGTGGACTATACTTTACATTTTGAGGGCTTTATTAGATGCCATTCGTAAAGGCCTATCGTGAGGTAAAGGTCGTATTTTTATTTTCTCACGCCGCAATTTGACTAATCTCTCTCTGATATCCGTTTACACTAAAATACTTCATCTACGTGCATCTTAACTGACGTTTAATAGATAGCGAGCCATTGTGTTGAGTAGCTGCGCTCCAATCAACACAGAGGCCTCCAACTTAAGCCTACGAAATGAAATCACTTAAGTTTCCGTAATTTCCACAACTGGATCAGTTCGGATCTGTTAGGCCCGCTGATTTTCTATGGCTAGGTCCTTCTTTGTTGGACCCAAGTCCAACTTGGTCCAAATTTGTTGAATATTGTTACCGTTTAACGTCGTGACGGCTATGACCTTTTGTGTGAAAAGAACGTAGCTATGATCCGTCTTGTAATACGTTAGCGCGACACCGATACAATAAGTCTAAAATGCCTTCTTAAGCCCTATTTGATATGTTGCGCATGCGCATTATGTTATGCTTTGGGCATAAGCAACAAGATGAATAGCGCAAGCTTTCTCTACCAGGGAAGTAAGAATGTCTAGTGCTTTTGAGCAGGCTAGGTTCCCTGAAATGGTTCCACTATGATTGGAGCTACCAATAACAGTTATAGTAGGAGTAAACATACTGTCTGAAGTAATTCTTACCACTGATGCCGAACCTAAAACTCGAAACGCTTGTTTATTAGCAAAAATCCAATACTGAGATCGATGCTGCTGATCGCAGCGTCACCAACTTTCTGCCATTGTGGCAAACTTTGTCTGTATGCTCAGAAGTGATTGCTTTCCAAAAGGTAATCGACTAGGTCATACAATTATTCACTCAGACAAATAAATGGTTTGCGTTAATTGTATGCATGCAGAACAGAACCAATTTCGAAAAGAACTACTTCAACTAAGAAAATAATTGTTATTAATAGATACACACGAACCATACGATATTAGTAAGGAAACTTGGCTTATATAAGTAGCTACTATTAGAGTTCTACACATGTGCAATAATTGGCATAATGAGTCCAACTCGAATAATGTGATCACAGTTAATTCAGAGTTAATTATAATTAAATGAGCGTGTCCATTAACTAGATATGTCGTTATCTCGATGAGGGCTTTCCGCTGTCCAAGCCCGTGAATCTTCTTTGTCCGATTCATTTCTTAATAAAAGTATCATCAATCGACGTATAAACACGATCACAGTGTGATCTATCGTCGCACTTTTTCGAGCATAGCAGTCAATACACATCAGCCAACAAACGGCTGAGCGTTATCTACGGGTATATGCTTTACATGGAATGGTTCAAAAAGAGAACGTGTTCATGCAGCCGTCAAAGAGGTCGAAGGTATTTTATCTAAAGAAAATATTGTCCTAACTTTCGTTCGGACAAATTTTTCTCTAAGAAGATTAAGATATGCCCTTCGAATATGGCTAACCATACCAAGACCTAATAGATTAAAATCGAAGTCTTGCAAGTCTGCACATGTTTACATAGAAGGAGATAAGTAAAGATTATATCACACATATTTGCATTGCGTTTGCGGCAGTATTGTAATATATTTTAAGACCGACGTATCCTTTTTATTCCTATTATTTTATCATCTTCCTCACCACCGACTATCACACAATTTCGTCGGTAGCATTTAGGTGTTGTTTGGCAAATGTTTACATTATAGCTGTATACTCTAGTTCTGTCTGATAGTATTAGTATGCTACAGTGTTTGGACTACTTAATGCATCAACGGCCTCCAGCTAGGCCTTGTTTACCTTAAGAGGAAGTGACTTACTCCACATTTGACTTTTACTCTTTCGTGCATTAAGATCTTTGTTTGGTTATTAATTTATCTTTATTGATGGTTTGCGCTGTTTGTATATATACGAATGGTATTTCCTTTTAAAGCAAGCTAAACTGCGTCTGATGACTAAAAATTGTTATAAATACGGTTACTAAACGCCAATTAACTTAAGGATTTCAGTTTAATCTTGGGACTTTGAGAGCCTTAAACATATTTTCGCAAGGTTTTGAAATGACTTTACCCTTCACCAACGCTATATTCTTCCTGAAAAATTGTAAAGAACTTTTGAACTCGCTGTTTGGATACTTCTTATTTGATGGGTATTCACTCTATCTCATTCTCTCAGTGCCCTTCATCGAGCAGTTGAAGAATCCTAGTTGCCGAAAAAATCGCCTCGGCGGTAACGCAGGAAAATTGACAGTTAGGCAAACGATAGTGTGTAACAACAGCAGTACGTCCGTCAAGCAGTTAACGAGCGACAATAGCTGCATATATAGCGTGCATGTTTTGCGATGTCCGAACCTTTGAAGATGCGGCTCTTCGCTTTGGAAGATCATGTCCGGAAAAACTTTGTTGTCTGCTTAACGATCTTCATCTCGTGCAGAAAACACCAAGCCAAGAGAAACGGATTTTCTGCTTCTATCTTCGTACATTTTTTTCCTTTTTTTTTTTTGGCTTAAACAAGCGTCGAAACAAAGGAAGCAAAGAAGAATTTTCGTACATACTAGACTATGGGATAGTGCAACCTTTTGTGAAAAGATGGAAAAGAATTACCAAATATACACTTGTACAGGTATCTATTTATTCATTCATAAATGTATATAAATGTGCACAGACCCACAGCCGTGAGACGGTTATTGCGCGTTATGATAAACGTCTGTAGATTTGAAGCAAAATGTTTATGTAGGTAAATGAACAGGATACAGGGCAAATAGGTGCAGTTGAAAGCGATTTCCTGTCACAATTTGCACGTCTCACAACTAAACATATGCAGAAGTAATTAAAAATACTGGATGTTGAACGGGTTCTATCATGGTAATTCAAGAGACGTACAATCAGCTACCGAATATCCGTATTTATATTCCAATAGAATCGGGACTCGAAGCTTAGCGCAAACGTTTCTTTTCATTTAATAAACAACATCGCTGGCGTCTTCTTTATTCAGATACGGCCCGATTCAACAAATAGTAGTATCTATTCAACAAAACGCGTAGATATAATTCGAATTTCTGGGATCAACAATCAGACAGTTAGATGGCTATATATATATATATACATATACAGAATGTTCTAAAACGACATTATTCTATTAAACAACAATCAAAAGAGTCAAAGACTTTCTCGATTAATATTGCGTAGATGGTTTTTTTTTTGTATTTCTAGACAGATTTTTCATTGGAAAATTGCAGGTATATTGAGGGACCTCAGTTCAAATATTGACGACTATAAATGGTGTTTTAAACTGACTTCTGGGGTTGTTAATATTTTTATTAGTGACAAACATGCCAGAATATACACTTATGAAGAAATTTTTAAATTTCTGTTCATTCATATATACGCATTACAGACGTATCGCATAAGCTATGTACGCGGGAGCGCAGTCAATTTCTATGGTTCAGAAAGAGGTTGGTCCGACCATTTGGCACGCCGTTAGCACCTTTGAAGTCTTTAGGCCGCTTAAGTACACACAGACAGGTACTTAACCTGTTTCTTTGGCTACCCATCATTAGAGCTGTCTATATAAATACGATCCCGTCAGGCCCACTTAGTACCGCGAAATTTTAAATAGCTCTGCTTATACATCGGTAGATATGTAGAGCACTAATTTCTCATGCGAAGCAATGCAAATTGTAGACTATAATATTATTCAGGCCCGACATGAAATTAAGAGTGGACAATGAGCCCCCCACATACACAACAGCCCCAATACGGTAGTCGGTGAATGTAATATGTATTAGGCAGGTCCTAGAAATAGAAAACACTTAAGAAATTTGCATACATATTGCACGTTCGCTATGCGTTGAACCGAATTCGCGTGATAATTTTTTTTTATCCATTGAGCATTGTGAAGTCGAAAACATTTTCAATGTTTAGGGAAGAATAAATTATATGTTTACATTGTAGAACCCAGAACGGATATGTGCGTTGAGTATAAATCATAAGCCTTCTTTCACTTATCTTAGATCGGTTTCGCAGATGCACTTACATCACTATATATTACCGTTACTATTATTACCATCGTGTTGGGAAGATCGTCATTATGCGGAACTTAGTTGATCTTCAGAAAATAACAATAAATAACATATATTATTTAGGCAATATTAATCATAATAGTACAATTCCGCTTACCATGACATATAAACATACAGTTACTCTCCGCACAATGCGTAATCCAAACTAAAACCCAAAATATTCACAGAGTTTTTATTGCAAAACGATCATGTTGGAGGATCATATCAAGATTCTTGATGCGCAGTATCCCATTTTGTACTAAAAACAACCCTCACTTGGTATTCACAAATGATCCTTCTTGGAATTATTGAGTTGACTTTCCACGCAAACGTTTGATGTGACGGTGCTCTCTCTTAGCTTAAAGATGAATAAATAAATATATTGGCGAAGAGAAGCGAGTATAGGCTTTTTTTATTATTATTTTTTCAACAAGTCATTGCTGCTCTAACAATTCCTGCCACTCGAACGTACTGGACCAAAACCGAATTGCAACCCATAATTTTTTTCTTACCCATGTATAGTTATATTTCAGTTGCAGGTATGATAATGATAATTGGCTACAGAAACCTGTCATACATTCAAATAGAATGAGGACTTGACCATGTTTTAGCCGTTTCTGTAAAATACCGTGTCGACGTGTTTCTTTAGACATAGATCACATAGTATCATTTCCTTCAGTAAAAGCTGTGCTTAACAGTCTTGAATTAAGTCTGTGATCGTTATTGGTAACGTACGCAATAGATCGACTGGATCATTTGTTTTGTAGGGATCATTGTTTATCCTACTATATAGTTGTCGTAGGTATTATATAATACCTGCTATTTTATGATATTTGTTTGTAGAACGTGGGAAATTTGAGTAATTGAATATTAAAGTCATAAATATGGACTCGCACAACAAGGCAATGGCTTGCACCGATCGTCATAAATATAACAAACATCCCGTACTAATGACGGAAAGTCAGGACAGACATTACTGGCAAGCACGACCAGGCAAAAATATATATATATATATAGGAGTAAGAAGTAGAAATGATAATTGTTTCTTCATTCACACAGATACACACGTAATACATCCTATACCTCGTTTGTTCTACACGAGACTTTGGTAAGCAGGATTCAATCGCTGATAAGGATCATATACACGTATAACAGTAATAATCATAATAAGGAAGAATATAATTGCAGAGGAATCTGGTATATGCAGAGCTAAGTAGCTCTGGTAAAAGCGCATAGACAATGTAGTAAAAGATTGGAAAAAGATAATAATTGTTGAAAAAACCTAATATATGGGTGTTACATGAAGTGTGTATAATAACAAAGGCAAAAAAAAACAGCAAAAGTGTTGTCGCTAGATCGCGCACTTCTATTTTTGTGCATTTGATGTTGCGTCCTGGTCTGCCCCATTTACCCTCCATAAGGCTAAGACAAACTGCGGACCCTTATAATAATAATTTATTATCATTATAATTTAGTATTATTATTGCCAACATCAATGGTCTCGTTGTTGGTGCTGCTCGCTGTCCAGCTGTCCAGTAACGACAGCGGGCAGCTACGGTGATCGCGGTTGTTCGTTCGCTTACCTGCTTGTTAACGCTGCTTGTCTAAGCGCCCGCCTGGCCGTGGTAAATGATAGGGCTCTGTGATTTCTTCGGAACAATGGACGCTGTATAGATAGATGAGCTTTGATCATTGGCAAATTGAGTAGAGAATATCAGGCCGTGGTTCTGTCGACAGTTTCAGGTTATCGGTCAGAAATTAGTAGAATGGAGCTAGGAAGCAGAAAAAAATGACCAAAAAAAACATGCTAGCTCGATCAGCGAGAAGAGAACCTTCCAGAGAATAATAATTCTTATTTCCTAGCAATGTGACATGTGTCCTTAAAAACCGTCACCATAATCCTGCTCGAATGCTGACAATAGATCGATTGAAAAAATGAAGTTCCTCGAATCAGCCATGAGCGGCTTCGAATGGCATGAATGCGTTCCATGCATGTGTTGCTAACTTCGTAGACGAAGATCACACGTAAACTAGCAGTTACGGCACGCTTTTTTTTTCACATCATGAGGACGACAATTTAGTAAAGTAACGATAGCGTGGACATTGTTGTCATTACAACAGACAGGGATATCATGGACCCTTATCGTTCGCGTAGGACCAAATAACGTCTCCTGTGCTAGTATAGGAACAAAGTCTAAAGAAACAACCTCGATCGGAATCGAAGACCTCTGACCGACACGAGAAAAGCTATTCGGTTTGTATCAAAAAGAAAATGCATTTACGTGGCTTCATCCGGTGAATGCGTTCGATAATTGTATTCATCCTACCTATTTGTGGTCAAGTTCTAACTTCTAAACGAATATTGACAATATTAATAATTAAGTTATTCTTATTTGAAAGTATGAACATATATTTACTATGGAATCAGAGCGTGAAAGACAGAAGATTATCGGTCGATCTTATACGTTGTATGATAATAATATGTTCCTGTATATGTGTAGTACCGTCCAGACGTAGCGGAGCTTTTTGGATTATAAATGTTTCTAGATAGAGGACACACCAGCCTTTGTCCCTACATTTGATGGGTTAATGATTTGCAGTCGCACGGCTTGATACTGATACACCACTTTACGATACCTAATGAAAAAACTTAGGGCATGTAACATCATTATCAAAACCTCAAAGGCCTCATCGCATGCAGGATAATCCCGCAGAAGACTATGCTGACACAAGTATACGGACCTTGTCAATTTGATCGTGCATCGTCAGAAGACTGCGCCCATAGTATATTCCGATGTATGGTTTCATAAAATTATTGTGCGATATGGTGTGCATAACCGGAAAATTACATTCGCTGTAAACTGATATTGGGATATTGGCTTGTGACAATTATTTAGCTTTTAAGTCTAGACAGCCATCGACTATAGCTACTCAGCGTTCGTTCGGCGGCACGCGGCAAAACGCTCGCTAACCAGCTAGAATACTGTGCTAAAAAAGGTGAGCGCGACGCAAGGATCTCCATCATCGTGCAGTCTCAGTGAACTCAGTGAACAAAAGAGATATCGGCGCTTTTTGTATATCTTCAAACTGTATCCGTTATTTGAAAAGATTGGCCTTTGTCAGTGGCTTAAATACTATAATGCAAACAGATGCAGCGGTTTCGCTATCTATCTATAGGTTGGTTTTTATTTTTATTATCTACTATTTATTTTTATAGCCAATAATAAATCAGAAACGAGAAACAGGCAGGTCTCCTTTGACCTTCGGGTGTTGTTGTCGTTGTTGCTGCTGCTGTTTTAGGTTCTTCTTATTGTTTTACTCTATCGTAGATCCATAACAAACACGCTTATGTATGTAGCTTGTTTGTGTGTGTGTGTGTGCGTGTGTATATATGTCGATTTGGGTCCGGCTACGGTTTATTGGCACAATGTACGTATATACAACATGACAACATACTCATTACATTATGAAGGCAAACGGTCCAAAAATATAAAAGTAATATTCTCTGTGATTCTGCTAGTGCGTATGCGTGCACAAATATGCGTGTACAAACATCTAAAAATGGAAAAAAGCCAAGATCAATGTTTAGCACTATACCAGCAACGGCGGCGGCGGTAGCAGCCGCAATATAATATATAGATTAAACAGATTTTCTTTTTTGTAGAAGAAGCCGATGAAAAAAAGGAACGAATGAGGGTGTGTAGGAGAAAGCGGGCGTGGCAGCAAAGTGGGGGGGGATGTAGGGAGCATGAGTACAGGGGGGACTCGGTTACAAAGATGAAAGATGAGCGCAATCAACGAAATAGCTCCAGAAGATCACGACCGGTGATTCACCGCCGATGCCGGCGTTGCTATTGCTTCTACCGTTGCCACTCACTGCTGTTGGACTTCCTTCTGTAGATGCTGATACTTGTTTTTTCCTTCGTCTTAATGACAATGCGCTTGATCATATAAAGGCGAAGGCGCTGATGGTGATTGTGCGTTTTAAGATGAAAAAGGCAGGGTTCGAACCAGAATCCTAACGCGGGTATCTGTATGCTGTTATTGTTCATATCTTATGCTAAAGAGCAGTCGTATGATGGGATTCAGAATTGCGTGCCTCGATGACTTCCGTCCGGTATCGCTATCCATCAGCCCACTAGTTCACAGCACGAAACGAAGCGGGTCTATGCCCGGGTTCGAACCTAGACCACAACGTCTTTCGGAGATTAGCAGGCAAAAACGTTACCCACTGAGCTACACTGCGTGCCTGAAGTCTGGCAAAAATTCATCGGAACGCATCCACGTGAACAAGATTTTCATCTGTGGCAAGCATGTACAAATGATTCGGTGTGCAGGAGGCAGGATCGACAACCATGGGGTCTTGGGTTCGATCCCCGAGTGTAACTCTGTATTTTTCGTTTTAGCTTACCATTAAGTGGCTAGCTTACAATGATTACACTTCTCAAGCTTACTATTTTCGAAATTAGCCACCCATCACAGGACAAGCTTACTTAGGCTTTGAGTTATACAAAAGATTGTGTACTTATGATATATATTGCCCTCTCGGATGTTAATTGTGAAGCTATCAAAATATTTAAAAGCTGACTTTAAATGTTCAGTAAAATAAACAACATGAGGATCTAATCTCAGACATGTATGGTTGCCTACCAAAACACATCTAATTTCTAATCTCTCCACTAGTACCCACAAATATTTCATGGCTGTAAGTAACTAGTTTTCGACCTTGTACTAGATCTTTAATCACATTTAGATGAAAATCACGACCGTGGAAATGCATTTTCTAAGCATTAAACTACCTTATGCCGCCATTCAGGGGAGTTGAGGAATGGATGTACTTCGGGCTGGTGGGTTTGGAAGAATTGGAGCCGTGTCATGCACAGATGATGCTGAACGACTTACATTCAACGCCTTGTAGTATTTCAATCATTGATCAAACGCTAGATTATTAGAACAGCACCTATTTTCTTCGCTAGAGCTGACATTAAGCTTTGGCCCAATCTGTGCTACTGCTGCAATATCAGATTTTGATTTACTGTCAAATCGTAAGCTCGTGTCGAAATATCGCTTTGTTGCTGACTGCACAATCGGAATACACCTAAACCATACACTGAACAATTTACTTACGTTTTTCGGCAAAACGATACTCGCAACAAAGGTTACTGTTTTCATTATCGTATAATAGTAATGTTGTCACAAATGAACATTCCATTTCGTACTACTAGATATATTCTAAAAAGTCAGACCTAGAACTTACGTTACATGTACTTTATTTTTTTGTCCGTTGAAGCTAGCGATCGGGAGCTTATTGATGCCTATGCACCTGTGATTTGGAAAGCCATATCTATATTCGTTATTGGTGATTTCTTTAAGAAAATCGACAGTAGGAGACGCCACTTTATCTATAGGATTTTTTGAGATGTGGAAGCAACAGCAATCATTCCGGGGCATCTGGAAGCTGAAGTCGCCGTCCTATCCGTTTTCCTTAATACGGGCCGTGACTAAAGCATGGAAGTGAAATCGTTCATCGTTGTTGAAAAGCCACACTCCATGCTATTGATTGCCGTGTCACACATCCATAAGGCTCCTCAGGAGTTTGAGACATCTGACAAGATTATCTGATTCCTTTTGAGGCAATATCTTATAATAAGAAATCGTATTTGCTATGTGTATAAGTATCCGCCTAGGCTCGAACTTATTCAGCAGTGCCCTAAAGTCGCTTATTGTCCTTTTTAACGCCATTTTTTCGCCTCCTCGTTATACTTCTCTGATGACCGCCGCAATCCGACCCATGTCTCATCTGCGGCGGCATTTTTTACCCGGTAATAGTTGCGAAATTGTTTTCAGCCGATACTACACGTGTAATCATCTGATTTAGATTAGTTTTGAAAACTAGTATTTTTTTTGTTTTTCGTTTTACCTTCAGTGTCCTTACTACAATTTCACTCAAAAGCTTTAACTATGGAATGTAATTCCCTCTGCTGCCTTGGGCCTCATAATTTAGATTCCTAAAATCATTCCATCATTTAATAAGTGTGGTTTCACTGAAACCCTTTTCGTTCAGTGTATTCATAAGTGCTCGCTAATCACAGCTAGGAACAGACAGATGGTTACTGAGTGTTGACGCTCAGCATTTAGCGACATCTAAACTCTTTGTCCTTAATGACGCTCAATCAGACTATAGCAAAAGATAAACAAGAGCCGGCGTAAATATTTCCCAGATCTTGTCTGCTAATGGATCCAGTGAATTACTCTGTGCAGACTGAAGAATGCTGGATGTTTATCCCAATTATATATAACTACAGGCAATCATAAATATAAAATCATATTTCATTTATTCAACTTCACTGCAAGTAATCAAAGAGCTTAGACAGTATCAGATGAGTACAATGAACAGTATAATGTGTGCGTATTTTCCTCGAATCTGAAGGACTTAAACTATCGTTAGACTCGTAAGATCCATGTTCCCATACATAAGAGTCCGTACTGGAACTCATGCATGGCGGAGCGACACGTCAATATATCCGGCTCGTTTATTTTGATCCGCTGATCTTAGTCGTACTCGAATCCTTATTGATTTCTCAATGTTTTTGCTTTCTTAATTTTTGAAGGTATCTAAAAGCTGAAGGCGGTGACGCGGGTTTTCGAAGAGGAGTACCGAGTCGACTAAGAAATATGCGTGGTGAACAAAGGTCGTTATTTGCAGTCCCAGTGCTGCCTTGAGAAAGAAGGCTCTGATGCAATCTAATCATTCGCTCATATAATCGTATGAAATTCTCCAACGACTTTGTTATAGATATTTTCCGAAGTTCGTTTGCTAATTGTGCACAGTTTAAAAGTCAACTGAAGGCTTAGGCCCACGGAATAGGTAAAGATTTGGGCATGTACCCCGATTATACATAATGGTGTACAGTTGGAAATGTCTAGCTTATAAGTCCAAAGTGATTATTATTTGCAATTTACATTCACAATTAAAGCATGTACGACTGTGAAAAAAAGTTTATTCAAGAAGGACCTTGTGTATAGTTTGCTAGACTCTTCTAATTTCGGGGTAGCTAAAGCGCTTGCTGTACAGTGCTAAATTAACAGTATACTTCGTTATAAAATTAGAGCGCTGTAAGTGTATACAATCAAGTAAAAATAAAATTCGTTCAACTCACTCAAAGTGGTGTCCGTAAACGCGTTCGTTACAGATTAATTAAAGAGGTAATCCATAATCATAAATATCTATAAAGTAGATTAAAAACGACTATAATGCATAGGCGTGGATCTATCTGTTAAAGCGATCGCAAAAAAAAACACGCACAAGAATGAATCCATGCAATGCTATGAATACTACATATATCATAAGGGTGCGGTTCTTTTGTTAGCCTACGCAAAAGCTGCATCAATCGGACTTAATTATAAATGTTAAAAAATAAATATTAAATGTATAAAAGCTCTTATTGAAAACAGACATGAATGCCTCTGTTAAGAAGAATTCATTTTTTCGTTTAGTTTAAGTCTATACTCATTTACATACAATATGTATTGTATGCTCTACAAAATTATGATCTTTTCAACTTTATTTGATACTGACTATATCCCATACACTGGCCAGATATAGACGTTTGACTTATGAGCGATAGAAAACGAAAAATTATTCTTTGTGACTCAGATCTCCTCCAGCAAACAGAAAAAATAGACATTTTTTGACGTCGACGACATGTTATGGTATCGATTCCTTGAATTCACCTATTGGTGCACAACATACAGTTCTAATAAAAAACAAGTATGCAATCATACCACGGTTAAAGCCAAATTCAGATTTACTGAGGTAGAAAGCAGTAATATTAATAACAACAATAATTATTTTCAGGGCTAGATTTTGCCTAACTGTGAGGATAAAAGTTGAGAGTTCACAGTCAGATTTCAATTAATAATACAAAGTTAAACCCTTCACGATACAACATCGCCAAGTTTTTTTGTCTACCGAACTTGACACATTGTCCGTTAGCTGGATTCGTATAAGTAAGAGAAGCACCGTCATAGGTTTTTTTCATTTATAAGATGCATCAAAGGATGTCTTCATTTAGCTACGTAGCGCATGCTTTAAAACAATCACTAGTTGCTGTTGTAGGCCTTGCTAGTACATAAGAATAAACAGTGCTTGTCGTAGTGTTTATAGCCCAAACATACCTACTGTAGTATTGTCCAGCATGTTCACATAGCTTTCATATCGAAAATTCCTCGACCTAATAAACAGCCCATATAATGTAATCTATATGAGAATAGCATATTTAAAACAAATCGATCTAGTCTATCAGCAGAGGTGCTTTCGAGGTCCTGAAAGTTTGTATAAGCGAAACGTTTAAAGAGGTTGGTCTAAATACTAGCAGCCTGTCGCGATCACTGCACCAGAGATTGGTGTTTTAGCGGCTGTTGATCTTTAGACAGAACTGTATCTTATGCCACATATTCCTCCGACACACGGATCAAAACGCACAGATGTTACGAAACACATCCTGCGCTTAATCGTAGTATTGCAACATATTTCCTTCCCAGCGTATTCGATTCTGAACGAACTTTGTTGCCAGATGGTAGTATCGGAAAAAGGTTAAGTTCCGTGTATATTTATCATAAACACTTATCTATGCAGCGCCTCGATCAAAACAACATTTCATTTCGAACGTTGCTCCGAAAACCGACTCGAACGTTAAATTAGAAAAATCGTTCCCCAACCAACAGTTTCGTGTTCTGATGGCCGTTATTTATTACATACTGCGTACGCACATACTGCATATACAGTGGTACCTGTATATGCAGTATGTACGTACACGTAACGAACCACATCTGCATTCGCTAGTACCTTGCAATTACACACTTAAAAATCTGCCTTAAAAAGTCATGACATGACTTTTGCTCTACTATCGCAGCAGCAGCAGCAGCAGTACTACTTTATATTGTTGACATACATGACCCTCTTCCATCAAACAGAACAGGACCAGAAAAGGATGAAAAAGTTATCAAAGATATTACTTAACCATCTACGGGATTAACGCATTTCGTCGGTCTATTGTCCGTCATGCTGACACCTACGCAGATAGAGGAAATATGTCATTCTGAGTATCACAAAATAGCAAAAAATTAGTAGCGACGACACTTCATTTCGGTGAAAGATTCACCAGCACTAACGACACAACCGGCCGTTGCCGCCATAACTCGCCACCCGCTGCTAAATGATTACACGTAATCTTAGCCAAGGAACAAGACAACAGTTCAGGTAGCAGAAAATGAAAGTTTCACCACTCTTCTAAGCTTATCTTTTTCTTTTCAACTTCTGCGCGACAAACCAGAGGGTGATAACCTGTAACAAAAGTGTCCCATCGCTGGTCCCTTAGTAGACAGACCTCGTATGTGCAAGATATCAGCGTCGCTTTACGATGGGTACGATTGTTCCATGGCCATCTAATCACCTTGCTGTCTGTCTAATTGCCCATTTGACGTTAACGTTAGCCCCCGACGGACACGCTCTCACATACTTATTGGGGAAAAAGGCAAGAGACGGCGAAAGCAAGTTTTTACCAGCGTTTATGTGAAAAAAAATCATATTTTTCTTCTATGAAATAATGCTATTCGATTCTTATCAAAGTATAATTGACTCGGTGCTAAAGTACTTTGACACACTTCACAAATATTATTGGTAGCATCAATGTGAAGTTCGTGAGGTCGCGTTGTTGTGCTTATGAACGAGACGAATAAAGGAAAGCTATTTTGTTCCTGGGTCATAGGATTTAACTAGATTTATAGCTGGCGTGGCGTAAATTCAGATGCTTTATAGCAGTCGAACTATAGTCGAATGTGTATATTTTTTAATCAGATAAAGAGAACTCAGCTGTTACAGTTACCAAACGAAGAGCCATATGCCTAATACACTTTCAACGACCAATAATTCAAACATTGTAAGATCTATTGTACGTACAAGGCCAAATTACTATTATGTATAAGTATGATGGTAACCCTGTATTTCATAAACTTACAGCCACACACTTCGGCAACGTATTCTGGATAGTGTTAGAATAGTGTGATGTAATGCACTGAGGTGCGAGTTACGATTGTTCTTAAAAACGGACGTAAGTAGCACTGCAAGCGCATGGCTTTTGGCATTGTATTTGGAGCAGTTATTACCTTGTAGGTTTTCTTGTGTGTATATCGCGTTCGCCCGACGTGCTTTTTGGACGAGCTATTTCTTCCATTGAGTATAGTAAACAATTGGCTCATATAGGAGAAATTTTACAGACAACCAGTAATTTCAATGCCGCTCCCATGCGTATGTCCACACGCCTGATATGTTCCATATTCCTATATTCAAGCGAACCAATATGCTATACATGCGCTTTAAAGAAAACAGCAAACTGAGATAAGTATAGCCACTGCAGGTCATCTAACATATGTCCGTTATTCTATTGCAAACGTGTCGCCAACGCTCGCGCATGATCCGATCATGAAAACGTCAATGGAACACCGCTGGAGCGTCCCTTGATTTATAAGCGTAGTCTTCAAACGCGGCGGGTAACAAGGCAGAAAGCAACAACTAGAAACCGATATTCCGAGTGCGCTTAGTGCGACAGGTACATCCCGTGAAAGATTTGATGGACGTCCAACAGTGGGGCTGTTGCTTCCGACTAACAAGATGTATATTTCGTCATTCTAACAGTTTGATATACTTACAGCGCATACGCGGTGTTGTTACTGCATAGTGACAGCTTATATATTTATATATATATATGTATATATATATATATAAAAAATTACAGTTGACCTAAAACTTAGCAATGGACTATAATACCGACGCGAGTACTCCTCACATTTGGCAATTTTTTCAGTATCTATTAATAGTTATTATATATCTGAGCATATGTTAAACACCAACGACTCACAAGTAGACGCCCTTACATACGGTATTAAAAATCTCGCTCTAAGAATAAACCTCGTTGAATAGTATGACAGCATACGTGCTTAACAAATTCTAATGGTGACATTTTTCGGGTTTGTTCTTCTGTTACCTCAAAGAAGCCATAACGTAGAGACGAAAAAGTTGAAACGTAAAAACGATTTCTGGGAGAGCGCAGTACACTCTAGAGAAGACTTTACAGCAGAGGCCTTAGTTACTTCAAATGAAGAATGAAGGTTCTTACAGAAATACTTGGCCTTGTCGGCCATTCCATCAATATGCACAGTAGGCACTTTGAGATACGCTAAAGAGATAAAATAGATGAAAGCACGATTACAACACATGAAATAGAATGACCCAGTGTGCGATACTTTCGTGTATAACACTAAAAATCTCTCACTGTATAAATGATATAAACTATCAAAAACCAATGATGTTAAAATATTGCCTTTTTATTGGAAATATTAGTACAGAATAAGCAACAAATCTTGCCGAACCTTCCTTCGTTACGAATATTCAAATCCTAACGGTGCAACGTAAAACATGGAGCATTAGAAAGATGCTATAGTAAAGTGAAATTTGTTTTGTCAATATCGTACAATGGCAACAAACACACTTAGCAGTAATCTGACGTGGTCCATAAAGCTGTGGTAACAAAATCGTCAGAAAAGTAGGAACGTATAGTTAGATAACCGATGGATTATGGTGTAGATTAATCAGATGCGGAAAGTCGACTTTCGAAAACAAGTACCGTCATAAAGATATCTTACATCGTGCCGATATATTATTATTAATTGGTCCGCATAAGGACGCGTAAAAGTCCATCGACCTTTTCGGGTGACGATGGTCTATTGGCTTGTTCGCCAGTCAGCTGCTAGGATCTCTGAGCAAACTAGTTTACCGCATTAAATATTGCCGGATCTGGTGACAAAAAGTTGTTGAATGGGCGCGTGAATGGTTTTGCACGCCCACAAGGTCGTTCGCTAACAACAGCGACCACTGCTGAAGTTGCCATGTCGAACCGGAACAATGTCAACAACAGCGATAGTCCGGGAAGGACAAACATCAGGCAACAAACATTAACAGCCGCGCCGCAATGACAAGGCCCGATGTGCGTTACAAGAAATATTACAAACGTTGTCGCCATCAGCTGCAGGCAGCACAACGCCTCAAATGGAAGCGAACTGAAATCGAATCGATATCGATTTATAAACAAGCGTGATGATATAACATTCCCATTTCTTTGGGATAACAATAAATCTAAACATCCTCTTATCAAACATTCGGTTGACTTAGCACTCACTTCTTCACTTCAAAGTGATTTACTGGTTAATATAGATATATTCATATTACGAGCTAAAACGTCTTAAATACGTCTGTTAACTGAATGTAGCACATACGTTGATTATTACCAGGTTGCGAAGTAAATCCTATTAGCCAAGTCCTCATTTTAGCCGAGGTATCCTTGGCCCATCCACTTGTTTCCTTTAAATCTTTTAGGCAAATCATCACAGGGTCCTATTCCGTCTCGTATGTCTACAGACAGTGAGTAGATTATATAAAGGTTGACCTGTAAACATTTCAACTCGAAAACCTTCATTACTATTTAAAACCATCAAAAAATATCTAAAATCTTGCAACGTAAATAATTTATTAAATTAATAGCGCACGTTTTAAACGCCGATGTCGATTGTCATGTTGACATCGCCAATCACCAGATTAATTCGACACAAACATTTCTAGACGATCGAGGTCCACTATTTCCTTAGAATCAGCAGAATAATCTTTGTCTATTTCGGGTGAACAGTTTGTATATATATACACGTACAAGTTATGCTGAACTACATTTGTCTATTCAAATACAAATGATTATATCGATTGACCTGCTGTCTGTATCGTCGGGAATCATCAATCGTTTGGTGTCGCTGGGCCAACAACACGTGTGTTCCCACGATTACGCTCCTCGTCCATAAATGGTTATGTAAGTGCGCTTCAAACGTTGTGAAGTATGCAAAAGCGACTAAGAACGACTTCATAAACTGAAGCAAACAAAATGCATGTGGGACGTTGCCCTTATTGAAACTAAATTTTATGCATGAACGCTAGCTATCAAGATTTGGACAAGAGTAATAATATTGTGTTTTCAATATCTAGTCATTGCTATGAAAATGTGCCACGAAACCGTAACCCATGGACAAGAATATCGCTAACAAATGGAACTTCCAGCAAAAATAATAGTTCTAGTGGCGAGTCTCACAGTATTCTGCGCAGAGAAAATCCTCGTCTAGATTTTGACCGATGGGAAAAATACATTGGTAAAAATACAGCGCGGTTGCTAATGGCGGCCACTAATTTATTTAACAACAGGAATAGATATATTCATACATTTCTGTTTGGTTTCCGCTTAGAAAATACGTCGCATGTTTAGTCGAAACCGGCGGTCATAAAAGAAAAGCGGTTCAAAGGGCGCTTTCCGACGAATCAAACTGGTCTTGATGGTCGCATTAAAATACTCTTTTTATGAATCTGTCGACACTTTCTAGCCACAGTAAACAACCGATAAGGAGACGGCGCTTTCGCTCAACACAAACTATTTAGCGCACGATACCTGTAATGGAAATCTTAAGCTTGTCAATATGTATTACTAAGCAACTCAACAAGTATGTGTATATATATATTAAAGAAATACTGTATCTCTGTCTGAATTCCCGCCTAAATACGAGGCACGTTATTCTTGAAGAGGGATTGGAACGAATTAGATTCAATGAGCCATCCGAGATGTGAGGGACCACCGGCAATGCCGGTCGCATGTCTGTGATCGACGCCTCCGGCAAATCGTATCCTTATAGTTTTGCACCTTCCATTGATTTCTAATACGTTCCAGTGTACTTGGTTTCTTTATTTCTCCACTGTACGGTAAATGATTAATACAGACTGACAAGCGTACAATAGTTACATCCCATATTTGCGCTTTATTTCTTGTCATAAGACCAAAAATAACAATACATATGTAAATACTGAAGTGGATTCATTTATGTCATTATCCCGACTATATCCTAGTGGAGTTTCACCGACGCAGTGTGCTTATCGTAACATTTCTTTTTCTGAAATTCCATGTATCGGCTAGATGCCACGTGTTGTAACAGATAAATGACAAGAAGCGCTTTGATGGATAGAAAGATACAGAGGGGAGTATAGTAATGTGACCGTTGCACAACCTGCGGACGGTTTGATCTATTTCTTACGTTGAGCATCCTCATTTACATTGAGTTGTTGATCTTTATCTCTTAGATAGGAGAAGACAGCTTTGAAAAATACTTTTAATAGATTAGAAACCTAGAGTCATATACGCCGTTTTTAAGTTAATGCCGAAATTGACATAACATGGATTGTAGATAGATAGATATATATCGTTCCGAAATAGTAGAAAACGCTGCGCGAAATGATCCTACGAAGTCATCTGATGAGTAATCCATTGATTTCGTAAAACGGGCGCACCATAGACTACAAATCTGTTTTCAAATGGGAATATATAGGTACATAGGTAGACGAATCTCTAGGCTGTCGGGAGCAACGCGTTCAGTAGCGAGCAATTTCAACCGATGAATAGAAGCCTGAATACATATTTA